>NW_012100876.1:4069179-4096679 GCF_000951045.1 Mandrillus leucophaeus | reverse complement strand
GAGAGTGAATTCAAACCTAGATCTGCTTGGCACCAAGGCTTAGGCGATCCTCTACTGCCTGCTCTTTGGGTCACCATCACTTAGATTCCGGGTAGGTCAATCAAGTTCATCCATTCCTCGCAGAGCTGGTGCCCACGTCAATAAGATAGATGATTCATTGTCCTCTGAGAGGACCCATTGCCCTCTCCCCAGCCCCCAGCCACTTTCGGATTGAAATGAGCATCTTCTCCATTACTGGCCTCCAAACGTGTCCCATGTCCTGCCCCCAATCCATTAGTGAGATGGAACTTTCTATCTGCACAAGAAAGAAATCAGCCTGCAGGTTTGTGGGGGTCCCTGACTCTTAAAATCAAAATATTCCCAGCCCAGGGGCCTCAGGGTAAAAGTCAGTTATATCCCTTTATGCCTTAAAGGAATTTGGGCTTCAACTATGCCGTTTTGTGTTTGAATTCTATGGGGAAGGTGGGTCTATGATCACATATTCTTTTTCTCTTAAAATCGGTGCTTAAATAGGCTTTCTAGCTTATTGCTCAAGGCAGTGCGGGGAAGCACAGATTAAACATAGTGGTGTGAGTCTTGGGTGAAGTATCAGGATTTGGAGGATGGATTTCAGTGTTTTTAAATTACTAGATCATAGTGTAGATTTAAAGCTTGAGCTGTAGCCTTTCTCCTCCTTTGGTATCAAAACTCGAATGTTTATCCACAATTTGCCCAGGTTCGGCGTTTAAAACAGCATCATTGTTGGTTGCACTCACAATAAATCTGAGCATTTTTGACCTTCATTCCACAACTTGACTTCAATATCTGCTAATTCCTTTTTATAAAACAAATTGCATCAATCACGTTCGCATTTAACCAACTGCAGCTTAAATTGTTTTTGTTCTCTTTCATAAGTTCTTTTTCCAGATTAAATGCTATTGCGCTGAACGAACTGCTCTCGGCTGAAGTGGGAAAGCGTGATTCGATTAGTATAGATTCTGGAATCGGGTAAGTACTGTATCAGTGTCCTCTCTAGAAAAGAGGTGACATGTCTTGGGATATTAAGAATGGCCATTTAATGTAAAAACTCAGATAATACATGAGTTAAATGGAGAAAATGAGAGAAAGCTTTTAAGCACTCTCCCAAGACGGATTGCAGAATAATATTATTGTACACGGAAGCAGGGATGATCGGCACCGTCAGGAGGCCATTATAGAAGTGGGGTTTAAAATCATTACGGCAAAAAGCATTTCAGAGCTGCAGCGTGAGAGCGGCAACACATCGTGAATTATCAATAGAGAACTGGTGATTCAGTTATATTACAATATGAACAGAAAACTTCCTGTTGTCTAATTTTAATCTGCCATGCTGATAAATGACTTGAGGATGGAGCCCCATCTCCTTTATGAGAAGAGGGGAGGGTAGTGGGAGTTGGGGGAGTGGATGCCAGAATGTTGTTTTAAATTAAGTGGTATCTGAACCAAGGATTTAGCCAATACTCTCAAGTTATTAAAGACCCCAAGTTCCACGAGTCGCTTGAAAGACACCTATCTCTATGGTGCTGAACTGGAGGCACTACAAAATCACCTTTAACTCCAACAAAATTGCATTTACAAAAGCAGCAGCCAGCCCACCACCATTTGCTAATTTGATTTTTTGAAACTGTATTCCACTACTGTTTTTCTTGATTACTGAGGTTTGGGGTATGCCTTTCAATTTTGCTCCTCAGGTGAGTGTCTCAGTAACTTCACTCTAGCCTCTGCCCTGCTGCCTATAAATACTGCAAGATAGGCCAGATTGTCCCAATTCACAGCCCAGGAAGCTGTGGTTTAGAGAGAAAGATTCAGAATTCAGGTTCTCTGTTTGTAAATGGTGACGTTGAGATTCAAATCTAGCCTGTCTGACTCAAAATCCCAGCAACTCTCTACCTGATCAAGCTCTCTCTCTCAATCTCTCTCTCTCTCTCTCTCTCTCTCTGAATCTCGCTCCACCTCTTTGTGTGTGTGTATAAATCTTTCCTGGTCAGCATCACCATCCCAATGATAGAGTTTATATATTTGCACATGTGTGTATATATACACATATATACACACACACACACACACATATATATATATGCACACACACACGTACACACACACACATACATATATGTATATGAGATAGGGCCTCACTCTGTTGCCCAGGCTGGAGTGCAGTGGTGCTATCATAGCTCACTATAGTCCTCTAACTCCTAGATCAAGCCATCCTCTTGCCTCAGCTTCTCAAGTAGCTAGAACTACAGGTGGATGGCACCATGCCTGGATAATTAAAAAAAAAAAAAATAGAGATAGGGTCTTGCTATATTGCCCAGGCAGGTCTTAAACTCTTGGCCTCAAGTGATCCTCCCACCTCAGCCTCCCAAAGTGCTGGGATTACAGGCATGAGCCATAGCCCTCAGCCAGATAGGGTTCTTTATATAAAGTTCCAAAATGCTATTTGCTTATTAATTCTGGGACATGTGAGTTATTTGGCTATTTCACTTTTAAAAACTATTTGATATTTACCAAGAGGAAACGTGTTACTTTAACTTACAAGACTTGAGGCACCCATTTGTACTGGCACCTGGAAAGCCTTACTTTATTATTTATTTATTTATTTATTTATTTTAAGATGGAGTTTCGCTCTGTCACCCAGGCTGGAGTGCAGTGGTGCGATCTTGGCTTACTGCAACCTCCACCTCCTGGGTTCAAGCGAGTCTCCTGCCTTACCTTCCTGAGTAGCTGGGATTACCATGCCTGGCTAATTTTTGTATTTTTAGTAGAAACGGGGTTTTACCATGTTGTCCAGCCTGGTCTCAAGCTCCTGACCTCAAGTGATCCTCCTGCCTCAGCTTCCCAAAGTGCTGGGATTACAGGCGTGAGCCACCATGCCAGACCAGAAAGGTTCACTTTAAAAGGCCCTCCCTACCCATGTAAGAATGCTGTTTTCATGATGTTTCATGACGGGACCAAAACTTGGTAGCAATGGTTGGCCCCAGGGATGAGTACTGGTTAACTAGGGGCAAAAGGGAACTTACTTTTCATTGCATACCCTGTTGGGCTTTTGCATTTTGTACCACAGGTATAAATTCATGGTTTTTGTTTTTTGTTTTTTGTTTTTTGTTTTTAGACAGGATCTTGCTCTGTCTCCCCGGCTGGAGTGCAGTGAAATTGGCTATTTACAAAACAAAACAAAAGTTTGGGGAGGGCATAGATTGACAGACTTCTCATGCCCTGTTCCCATCTGACCTGAAACACTCCTCCTAGGAAATCATCCCATGGCCATTGTCAATGTCAGCAAAAGCAAAACATGGGAGACAACCAGCAAGAAAAGAATAGACTGGTACATTGCGGAACATTATGCAGCTATCAAGAAGATCAACTAGGTCCATAGGCATTGTTGTGGAAAGATCTCAAAGATAAATTGCTCACTTTTTTAAAAGTCAAGAGTTATGATAGTGTGTATTGTGTGATCTCAATTTTTTTGAAACAATATATACATAATTATACATGTATATTTGTGCATTCACATGTGTATATCTATATATATGTTTTGCTTGGTGGTATGTACACAGAAAAATGTTAGAGGCCTAATAAGAATCTGATGAAACTGGTAATCACTAGAGCGAGGGACTGGGAGTCTCAGATGGAAGAAAGTCTGAAATGTTCTCTATGCCCTTTAATATTTTTCAAATTTTTACTATGAGCAGGTGTCATTTTATTATACAATTTTAAGCCTCTGGTAATTTTATTTCATAATTATACCTTTCCATATTATCTAAGTGTTGTAGAATAAACATATCTAATTTATATTCTAAAATGGTATTTTAAAATGTTATAGTCTGTAACAACTAATGAAGAAGTACCTTGTACAGATTTTTAAAATAACAACTCTAGGCTGGGCACAGTGGCTCATGCCTGTAATCCCAATGCTTTGGGAGACCCAGGCAGGAGGTTCACTTGAGGCCAGGAGTTTCAGACTAGCCTGGACAACATAGCAAGATCTCATCTCTACAAAAAGCAATTAACTGGGCATGGTGGTGCACACCTGTAGTTCCGGCTACTCGGGAGACTGAGGCAGGAGGATCAATTGGGCCTGGGAGGTTGAG
This sequence comes from Mandrillus leucophaeus, assembly GCF_000951045.1. NCBI lineage: Eukaryota > Metazoa > Chordata > Mammalia > Primates > Cercopithecidae > Mandrillus > Mandrillus leucophaeus. The sequence continues at coordinate 4,092,570 of NW_012100876.1, read as the reverse complement.
GCTGCTGTGAGCCATGATCATGCCACTGCACTGCAGCCTGGTCATCAGAATGAGACTCTGTCTCAAAAGAGAGAAACAATAGCTCTATTGAGATACATTTCATGTATCATAAAATTAACCTACTTAAAGTGTACAATTAGTAGTTGCTACTATTTTAGGAGAGTTATTCAATCATCATGGCAATTTGATTTTAGAACAGTTTCATCCCTTCAAAAAGAAACCTGGTACTCATTAGCAGTCACCCCAGTTCCCTGCTCCTTCTCCCTTCTGTAGATTTGTGTATTCTGGATGTTTCGTACAAATGGAATCGCACAATATATGGTCTTTTGTGATTGGCTTATTTCACTTAGCGTAATGTCTTCAAGGTTCATCCATGACGTAGCACATTTCAGTGCTTCATTCCTTTTTGTGGCTGCATAATATTCCATTGCATGGTTATATACCATTTTGTTTATCCATTTATCAGTGGATAAACATCTGGGTTGTTTTCTCTTTTTCACTGTTATGAGTAATGCTGCTGTGAACACGTTTTTTGGCGGAACTGCTGGGTCCTGTGGTAACTCTACATTTAACATTTTCAGGAAACACCAAATTGTTTTCCACAGCAGCTGCATCATCTTACAATCCAAATCCCATTTACTCAGACCCTAGCTGGTACTTGTTATGGTCTTTTTGATTCAGATGCATTTACAAAAATAATTTACATGAGTCCATTCTTACTGTAAAAGAGTCAGAGCAAACCATAATTCCACAGAGTTCAATAGAAAAATTCTCTTTTCACCATTCTCTTCATCTCGTTTCCCTTCCCAGAGGTAACTGTGGTTTAGTGCACATTCTTCCAGGATTTGTTTTGCATGTTTCTTCATATTTGTGCAAAGATAAATATACGTCTCCTGTTTTGACATATGTGTGATCATACTACATGTACTGTTTTATGATTTTCCCTTTCCGTTGTATACTGGGTCTTGGAGATTGTTCAGTATAAAGTGTAATAATTTTTAAGTCATCTACATTTATTTTAATGCCCCTTTTTATCTCATGCAGAACACAGACCCTAGATTTGTTCAACAGAGGCTGCTTGGCTTATTTTATACCATAGCAGATTGCGTAGAGGCCTGTACCCTCCTTTAAATACTTCTTTGTACCCTGGCTATTGTCCAATATTTAAGAAATTGAGTGATTACCATGGGGAAAGAGTTACTGACAGCAAATCATGACTCTGCCATTTATAAGTTCAATGGCTCTAAGTCTCGGTGCCTCAGTTTCCTCATTTGTAAAATGGGGCTTGAAAATGACTCCTACTTCATAGGGTTGTTAGGAGGATTAAATGAGATGATAAAGGTAGAGCTTTTGGCTGTGTCTTGCATCCAGTAATAACTCCATACTGTTAGCTATATACACAGTCTAGAAACACAGGCCAGCAGAGAATTCAGTTTCTTTAGTGCAATTCTTTTTGCCGTTAGGCCGTCTGGCTATTAAATCAGTTCCACGTGTGTTCAAGAGGGGCCCCCAGCCCAGGGAGTTAAAATCTCAGCCCTGGGGAGTTGGGTAGGGCCACAACCCTTAAGTCTTACTCTTTTGATTGAAATAAAATTGCCAAATGAATAGTAATCACAATGGCAGATCATTATCCATTGGTCCAAGCTGGGCCGTCACGAAGGATATTGACATAGCCACAAAAATGAGCCCAGGTCCAGAGTCCAAGCCCCTGAAAGAAGCCAGTCTGAGGGAAAGAGTGATAGTTGCCATTACCATTGAAAACCTCATGGCTTGCATTAAGATCCCAGAATTTCCGATGCGCTGCTGCTGCTGTTGTTCTAGAACAAAGGAGAAGATTGGTGTGTGCATCAAATTGAGTGTCTGCTGTTGAAAAAAATGGCCAACTGGTCCTCTGTTGACACTTCTCATCCCTGGGACTTAACTGACCCTCGCTTATTTTATTTTGGGCAGACTCATATATGAACAGTGATTATTGGACCCTGTAAAGTGATCAATAAATATTTGTTGAATTGAGTAGAATCAAATGGACTTTTATTTACTCTTTAATTCCCAAAGCTAAGTGCTGGGTCCTTCAGAAACATCCCTTTGATATGCTAAAGAGCCTGCAACGTTTACTGAGCTGTTAGTTTTAAACTGGGCACATCAACTTGGAAAGTTTTAGATTTGCTAATGATTAATGGGCAAGAACTGGTTGGTAAATATCAGCCATGACTTTGGGGCTTGGTTGAAGAAGAGAAGAAACTGGATATAGCTCTGGCCGTCTGGTTCCTTTCTTCTTTCGTGACTGATCTGAATGCAGGGTCTTGTGTACCTTTGAAAGAAGAATCTTCTAATGACTCGTTGTGGTATTGTTGCTTCTCCTCTTGTCTTCTATCTTCTCAGGGACGATTCTGCTTAGCCTGATAATGCGAACTCTTTTAGGATCCCATGAGGAGCCATAAATCCACATGATTCCTATACTTTTTCATCCCTATTTCAAAACAGAATTAAATTTTGTTTGTTATTGTTTGATTTAAAATGATCCTAATTTGCTTCATTGGTTATCATACATTAAAAATCAAAACCACTTTCCTGCTGTTTAAAAAAATACCAAGAGGAAAGAAGAAAGTTAGTGGCAAGATTGAGTTTCAACTGTTATATTTATTCATTTGGTGTGAGATAATCAGGCTATCAATTTCACAGAACAGTGAAGACATATGTCTAAAGACGCAAGAAGAATGAGCTGAGTCATATAAATCTCATTATACATCTTAGGCAGCCTATGGAAAGAGAAAGCGGTCCTCTAACAAACAGGGTGGGCTAGGTTATGCTATGGTAACAACCAGAAAATCTGAGCAAAAGTTTATTTCATACTAATGCTACTTATCTAATTCATTTCAGTCAGAGACTCTGCTCATTGTAATTACTTAGAGACCTAGGCTACACTAATTACCACAGTAGTATGAAGGGAACAAGAATTGCACTGGCTCTTAAATTTTTCTGCTCAGAAATCACTTCTGTTCACATTTTATTAGCCAAAATAAGTCACCTGGCCATGCTAACTTCAAAGGAGGCAGAGAAATGTAGTCTTTTGTTGTGTGAGGAAGGAGGACAGCTGAAAGTATTTGGTGAACAGCTAAAATGACTATCATAAATCCCACATCTACAGAGCTCAACACAGAAAAAGTCTGTGATTTCTCCAGGCAAAATGCAACCTGTATCCAGGAAAGCTGGAAGTGGGTCTCAGCCTTGTGAGCATAACTCCATGCAACTACTTTCCTGTGCCAATCCCCATTTCCTCTCCTTCCTTCTCCTTCTTGGGCTCTTCATTCTCTCACCCCATCTATTCCTGAGTGTACAAAGCACTGTTCAGCCTGGTGATCTTAATAGCCATGGGTTAGGGTGTACAAGGGAAAGGGAGATCTGACTCACACCACCCTGAAGTGTCTCCTACTTCAAAAATGAACAGTGTAAATATTCCAAGGCTCTTTACTGCCTCTGTCCTCCTAAAGGTTAAAACGACAGACTAAAATCTGTATCTGGCAAAGGACTGGTATTGGAATATATGAAGAACTCCTCCAACTCAAAATCAAATAGACAGACAACTTAATGTTTTTTAAAGGACAAAAGGACTGAACAGATATTTCACAGAAGATATGTGAATGCCCATAAACACATGAAAAAGTGCTCAACGTCATTAGTTGTCAGAAAAATCTTAATTTAATGTAAATTAAAACCACACAGAGATACTACTACACAACTGCCAGAAGAGTTAAAACTAAAAAAAATGACATTAAATGTTGGCCAGGACGTGGAGCAACTGGAACTCTCATACGTTGTTGGTGGAAGTGCAAAGTGGCCCAATCACTTTGGGGAAAGATGCACGGCTTTTCTTTTTTAATATATCTGAACATAACAGCCACCCTATGGCCCAGCATTACCATCCTAGGTATTTACCCAAGAGAAATACAAGCAGATGGCCTCCAAAAGAATTGTGCAAGAATGTTCATAGCAGTTTAATTCTTAATAGTCAAAAATCTGGAAATAGCCCAGACTTTCATAGAGAGGAGAATGGATAAACAAACTGAGTTATGGTCATATAATGGAATTTGGAAATAAAAAGGAAAAACTATTGATACAGGTGACAACATGGATGCACCTCAAAAATATTATGTGGAATAAAAAAGCCTTACACTAAAGAGGACATACGGTATGAGTGCAAATTTTTGGAAGTTCTAAACTGGCTAAATTAATCCATGGTGGACAAAAAAATCATTGGAAGAGTACTTGCTCCTGTGGCTTGGAGGCAGGAATTGACCAAGAAGAGGCATGAGGAAACTTGATGGAGAGATGGTAATTATCTCTTGATAAGGGGTGTGCCCTACAAAGTTATATGGAGTTTTCAAAACTCATGGAGTGACATGTTTAAGATTTATACATGTTATGGATATAAACTTTATCTTAAAAAAGCTGTAAACAAACACCAAACCCTAATGAATAATATGCAGGCTGCTATGTTGAGGGTTAAAGTCAACTGGTGTCTGCAACTTATTTTGAAATGCACACACACATAAATACAATGAAATAATGGATGATGGAGGATGAATGTGTGATAAAGCAAGCACAGATGCTCCTTGACTTACAGTGGTTCCACTTGTGATTTTTCAACTCTATGATGGTGTGAAAATGGTCTGCATTCAGTAGAAAGTGTAACTTCATGGTGTAAGTTGAGAGCTTTATGTCAGTTTTGACTTAGGATGCACTTTCAACTTACAGTCTTTTTTGACTTATGATGGGTTTATCCAGAAGTAGTGCCATCATAAGTCGAGGAGCATCTGTACAACAAAATATTAATTGCAGAATATAGGTGCTAGGTAGGTGGACATTCTCATATAATTCCTTCAACTGTTATGCATGGAACAAAGAAATCCCCATAGGTTCTGGAGCCCCACCCTTCTGGACTGAGGCCAAGCTCTCTCACTTGCTGTGTGATCTTAGACAAGTTTCTTAACACATCTGGTCCTTGGTTTTCTTGATATCAGCAACCTCCTGGGGTGGTTGTGAGCATTAAGCATATAAGAACCCTCATCCCCTAATATATGCCCAGGTCATCTCAGCTATAATTATTTTAACATTATTCCTTTGTGCTTTCTTTATCAGATATTCTGAGGATAAATCATTTATGAACAGCTCTCCTGTAGTCATTCCAAAGCCCCAAATCAGAAAGATGAACGGGGATATCCCCTGTTCACCTACCATTGTGCCCGCCCAAAACACAGGAAGTATTCAGGAAGGGTGGGTGGGACAGAATTGATGGGGCTGTCCAGCTTATAATATCATGGCAAACAACCTCTGAGCACCTCTGGTCACTCACCGACGAGGGACTCATGCGATAATCTTGGTATAATCCAAACGAAAATTTGCTGTCTTAGCATTTACCAGACATGAGTGCTCCAGATCTTGCAGGGAAAGGAATACCCAAACTGATGTTCCTCCATTCTTTTTCTCTTTGGAGAGGTTAGTAACCTATTCTACAGATTTATTTAGATACATTTAGAGACAGGGTCTCCATCAGTCATCCAGGCTTGAGTGCAGTGGCATGATCATGGCTCACTGTAGCCTCAACCTCCTCAACTCAAGTGATCCTCCCATGTTGGCCTCCCAAGTAGCTGGGATACACAGGCATGTGCAACCATATGAGGATAACTTAAAAAAAATTTTTTTTATAGAGGTAGTGTCTTGCTTTGTTGCCAGAGCCTAAGCTCACTTGGAAAGGGAGAGCCACAGACCCTTTCTCAATGGCAGCCATGAAGACGGGGAAGGCCGCCACCAGTACGTTTCTCTCTCCAGCCTCCTCCCTCCCTCTCTGCATGCTAGAAACACAATGCTGCTTTAAGAGGTTCCTGGGGCAAATATCCAGAACTCTGTTTCTCTTCCACTGTTTCCAAAGCTGAAATGAGGATGCCCAAGAATGTCTTATTGATTCATGTAATAGATTTATTTAATACACCCATTACCCTGAGGCCCAGGGGAGAGAGGGGCCAGGGGCAGCTTAGGACAATGCACATGGCCATAAAAACCACAACTACATTAAATGTAATCAAATGGCTAAAATCTGTCCCAGACCCACATTAGAGGAAGCGTGTCATAACCCTTCTGTCACAACATCAAATTTAAAAGGGGCCTCCAGAAATGGAGACCGTGACCCAGGCCAGTCGGCCATGCAGCCGCTTCCTGTGAGCTGTGATTGGAAGACCCTGAAAAGGCCTCTCTGGTCCTAATCTCCGCCACCAAGCCAAGCCATGATGCCTGGAATCCCACCATTAGATTTGTTCTTTTGGGTAAAGCGTTGTTCTCTCTACTCAGTCCCCTTTTAAAGTGTAAATATCATTAGAAAAAAATGTGACTCATCAACAAATTCCTGAGGATGTGTTAAGCAGTGGTTAAATGCAGTGACTTTATTTATTATTAGTAGTATTTTAGAGATAAGATTTCTCTCTGTTGCCCAGGCTAAAGTGCAGTGATTCAATCATAGCTCATTGCAGCCTTAAACGCTTGGGCTCAAGGGATCCTCTGGCCTCAGGGAGTTGCTGAGACTACAGGCATGTGCCACCACACCTGACCAATTACTTTTTTAAAATTTTTTTGTAGAGACAGGGTTTCTCTATGTTGCCCAGGCTGGTTTTGAACTCCTGACCTTAAGTGATCCTCCTACCTCAGCCTCCCAGAATGCTAGGATTATAAGTGTGAGCCACTGCCCGTAACTGCAATGACTTTAAAGCCAGCTGGATTCCTCAGGTTGAGCCTGGACTCTGTCATTCTGTAGCTGTGTGAGCTTGGAATGAACCTCTCTGAGCCTCGGTTTTCTCATCTGTAAAATGGGGATGGTAATAATCCCTACTGGCAGGGTTGCTGTGAGGATTACATGCAAATAAAGCAAAGAAAACAGTAAGTACAGCGCCAAACTCATAGGAAACTCTCAGTAGGATTATGAGTGTGCTAATAAGAGTGTTGAGCATAATAATCAATGGTGGTGACGACGGAGGTGAATGAGTCTTTGTTACACTCGAATCAGAGGTCTAGCTTCACTCTAACTCAAGGTAGGAAGTTGTCAGTGATCTGGGAGATGTATAAACAGCAGAGTATTAGTCCATTCTCATACTGCTGTAAAGATACCACCCGAGACTGGGTAATTTATAAAGGAAAGAGGTTTAACTGTTCACAGTTCCACATGGCTGGGGAGGCCTCAGGAAACTTACAATCATGGCCGAAGGGGAAGAGGCATATCTTACATGGCAGCAGGTGAGAGCGAGTGAGTGTGTGTCAGTGCAGGAAAAACTACCATTTATAAAACCATCTGGTCTCGTGAGAATTCACACCCTATCAGGGGAAAAGCATGGGGGAAACTACCCCCATGATCCAATCACTTCCCACCAGGTCTCTGCCTAAACAGCTGGGGATTACAATACAAGATGAAATTTGGGTGGGGATACAAAGCCTAATCATATCAAGCAGAGAGAGAGGCTATCAATTCAGAGGGGCAATGTGAAGCCAAAAAGCCTTCCCAGAGGAAACTGCATTTGAACCGAGCCTTAGACGATATGTGTGTGGCTTGGAAGGATAGGAGTGTGGGATTAAAAATCTGCCAAGATCGGGGCTCCCTGTGAGCAGAGGCCAGGGCAGGATGACTACATTCAAGGTGCAGGGTGTTCAACAGAGGGGTGCGAGGGGCTGGAGGCAAGCTGCATGTCGCTCCCAGACAGACCACGCTCTTTCAGGCTGGCAGCTGCCCAGATGGGGCACTTTTTTCTAAGCTGCCCAGAGGCACCCTATGAGCCTTTAATCTACTTCCTGGCCTGTTGAAAAAACAGCAGGGAAGTTTCTCCGTATGGAACTCTGGATGGACCTGGGAAGGTTGCCTGAGGTTAGACATGGAAGGGCCTCGAGACATGGACTCAAGTTAAGTCTAGGATCTCATGCATTGAAATGGGCCCCATTTCAATGAATGACTATTCCTATCCCCATTTTACAGATGAAGAAACCAAGGCTCAGAGAGTTTCAATGATGTTGAGTTCAAATCACTGCCCTGTCACTCATGAGCTGCATGACCTTGAACAAATCACTGCACCTCTCTGGGCTTTGACTACTTATTCACTAAATGAGATATAATTCCTAGTTCTTGGGAGATTTAAGGATTAAATGAGATAATCCAGGGCTTGTAGGCAGCCCTGGACATAGTGACGTGGTGCTGGGCACAGAACAGATGCTGCTCAGAAGTTATCTTTAATATTTCATGATGTAATAACAATAACTCCCTTACTGCTAAGATATGTTGATCAGGTATATTACACATTATCGGGTATGCTAATCAGACAACTGACCTCAAGAAACAGAAGCGGGAGTGCTCTGAGTACTGAATGGGATGGGGTGAGGGAGCACAGAGGGAAATGTGCAGTGGCCAGGAGGCGACGTGATGGTGCTGAACCCACTCTCCCGGGGTCGGCCAAGCTCCGTGGTCTCCTGGGAGGATGATGCAGGGCATAGCTGGCCTTGGGACTGGGACACAAACTCTAGGGCACAGAGAAGGTGTCTATTCATGGTCTGCGGACAGGCAGGGACACTGGCTGCCTTGTTTACCACTGGGTTCCTGGGGCCCGGAGTTGACACAGTGCTTCATAAATATTTGTGAGTGAGTGATATGGTCTGACTGTGTCCCCACCCAAATCTAATCTTGAATTGTAGCTCCCATAATCCCCACATGTCGTAGGAGGGACCTGGTGAGAGGTAACTGAATCATGGGAGCGGGTTTCTCCTGTGCTGCTCTCATGATACTGAATAAGTCTCATGAAATATGATGGTTTTATAAAGGACAGTTCTGTGCACACGCTGTCTTGCCTGCCACCATGTAAGACATGCCAACTTTGTTCCTCCTTTGCCTTCCTTCATGATCGTGATGCCTCCCCAGCCATGTGGAACTATTGAGTCCATTAAACCTCTTTTTCTTTATAAACTGCTCAGTCTTGGGTATGTTTTTACTAGCAGCATGAGAACAGACTAATAGAGTGAGTGAATACAAGGATAGTATAAAAGACATACGTGGCAAGAGACTGCCTTAAAGAGCCCCCAAACCAGATTCAGACTGCAGCCATAGTGTGGGCCCCAGGGTGCTGGTGCACAGCTGTGATGGGTGAGCTCATAAATACATGCATGTGCATGCACATACACTCTCAGACACATACATGCTCATAGAGAGACATGCATATCCCCATGATCACACAGCACATGCAGGCATACATGCAAAGATGTTTCCCCCACATACACACATGTGTGCACACACATTTGCAGGTATATACACATCCCTCCACACTCACACCACACACACACATACACACATTCACAGGTATACATACGTTCCCTCCTCTTCTTACACACAGACACATACATCCAGAGATCTGTACACATTCACACACAGACACCCATTCACAAGTGTGCAGGCATTTGTACTAACATAGTCTTATTCATAGATATGGTCGAATTTTCCCTATCTTCATATGCAGGTACATACATGCATTCACAGATCAACATACGTGTCTATACCCTCACACACACACCAGTACACACTTTCCCCCACATTCACACATGTAGATGCATACATTCATAGATGGACACACATTTCCCACGTTCACAAACCCAGCCACACACTGGCAAGTATACACACATTTACACGAACACACTCACATTCACGGGTATCTTCAAATTTTCCCCATCCACACACACACACAGACACACATTCACAGATATACCTATGTTCTTACACTCACACAATCACACACATTCATCTCACATATATATACCTTCACAGATATACACACATTCCCCCCATAGACACATTGTAAGTCTACACCTATTCATAACACACTAATATTCATAGATAGATTCAAATTTCCCCATCTACATTCAGAGACACACATATATTCTCCCATACTGACACACAAGACACACATCCACAGATGAACACACATCTCCTACATTCATGCACACACATATTCACAGATATATACCCACTGGGACACAGACCTAGACACACATACACAGATATACACACGTTCCTCCTCATTCACACAGTCACACATGTTCACAGATAAACACGGGTCCTCACATTCACACCCCATACACCAGCCCTGTTCTCAGCTATTGAACCAATTCAAAGCCCTCAGTGCCTCCCAACCTTGTCTGGAGAACCTCAGAGCTTTCTCCAGAGTGACATCTCAAGTCATAGGCATCACCCATAACTACACAAGCGGGCATGCTGGCTGCATTCTCCTGCCCTGCTCCAGAATGTGTTCCTGTTCCCCCAAGGGCCATGGAGAAGCCCAGGAGGTCCTGGGTGTGGGGCTGCTGTCTTGTTTTTCTTTTTATCCCCTTGGCAAGCTTTTGATCAATGGCATTGGATCAAAACATCGTCTTCCAATGTTCTGCCTCTTGTGGACTGACACCCATGTTCCCTGCCTCTCAAATAAAAACCTGGTACACCCAGTCCTTTCTCCATTCACCTTAGAACTCCAAAATCCAGACAAGAAACCACCTTTTTGCACTCAATTAAAACAAGCTGCTTGAACCATAAATTAAGTTATAATGCCTGTGCCCACCAGAGGAGCTAGCAAGGCACCCCTTGCCCTTGTCATAAATTAACTCGTTGATCAAATTTTAAATGAATTATAAAAGTTGAAAATTAAATCTGGCCAAATTAGGGGCTTCTCCTGTTATTTTAATGAAGCGGGAGCCACCAGTGGCTTGGATCAGAGCTGTGACACCCAAACGTCAGCAGTGGACTCCTTCCAGCCTCCAACTTGTGAGTCTCTCCACAGCATGAGAGAGCAGATGTCTCAGCTCTTGATTCTGGCAGTCCAACCTCCAGCCCGAGAGGTTCTAGTAAACCTGACAATGGATCACTTCTCTGAAAGTAATGGGCATAGGTAGTTTTACTTATTTATAGTCAATTCCTTAACATGCGAAAAAAATCCAATATCCACATTTTACCATACTTTTGTATTGCCCAGGCTGGAGTGCAGTGATATGAACTTGGCTCATTGCAACCTCTGCCTCCTGGGTTCAAGCGATTCTCCTGACTCAGCCCCCGCGAGTAACTGGGACTACAGGCACTCACCACCATACCAGGCTAATTTTTGTATTTTAGTAGAGATGAGGTTTCACCATGTTAGCCAGACTGGTCTCGAATTCCTGGCCTTAAGTGATCCACTTGCCTCAGCCTCCCAAAGCACTAGGATTACAGGCATGAGCCACCGCGCCCAGCCTAAAGCAATGTATTCTATACCTGACCATCAATGGTACCTACTTGCTAGTCTTTCCTTGGTTTTCCCATCCCTGACTTTATTGTTTCAGGGGAAGGCAAATTATGAACAAAGAAGTCACTGATTAACTTTGTGTTCAGGTTAGACCATGTTGAGTGCATAAAGAGACAATGATCAGCTGGGGAAAAGAGAAACTCCCCCTTGTATGTCAAGAGCTAGGTTGAAAGTATGAACATGGAATTCTAATGCACACAAAGCCTAGAGAAAATGGAAGTCATGATGTCAAAGAAGTTCCCACCTGGCTAGAAGCATAAACATCCCTTCAGTGCTTAGGGCTGGCCCAGCACAGTGAGACATCATGTCCATCCTGGAGCACTATGGCCAAGGAAATGGTCAAGGTGAAGAGGTCTGCCTGCCCACAGCCAGCACACTGGGGATCCCAAAATTCCCACATGCCCACATAAAGGGATGGAGAAGTCATGGGAAACAGTGAGGCAGGAGAGACTGGGAATTAAGACGACACAGTCCCAGAAAGTGGGCTTTATGAAAAGAGGCCATAGCAGAGACCAAGAGCCTCAGCAGTGGACTCAAGCGTGATGTCTTCCGGACCAGAAGGAGTGGTCCACTCCACCAGATGTCAATACCAGATGCACAATCACCACACACCAGGATGTAGGACCCCTCAGCAAGGTCCCAGAGAATAACCCAAGGGTCATCAGTGCCTTCTCTTGGCTGCCATGAGGCTGTCTAACTGTCCCTTGTTCTCAGGCGCCATATTGGAAATGACTGGGAAGGAGAGATCGTTGGAGAGTGAAGAAACAGCTCTGCAGGAGCCTTGAATAGGTTTCATATTTACCCAGAAGAGACCATCTTAAACCAGAAGTCACGGCAATCAATGAGAATTGAAACCCTAGGGAAAGATGAAGTCAGTTACAGAAAATATATCAAGTGACATCTGTTAATACATCTGAGTTCTAGTGTGTACATTTTAATGATGCTGTTTAAGGTCACAGAGGAGCATAAAATACTTGCAGTTTGCTGGTCTTCAACAAAGCTCTGAGTGTGTATTTCCTAGTTTCCCGCTGACCTGATGTAATAATAGTGACTTAACAAAGATCTATGGTATTCTGGGCAGAGAAGACTATATGGTTGCTGTTACTTTGTGCAGACAGAAACATCAGATGAGATAAGGTCACTTGTCTTAAAACATCCAAATTAAGGTCCAAAGGGTTTTCTTCCTCTTATGGGGATCCCAGAGCCATGGGGAATGATTACTGGAGGGATTTTCCCAAATGCTTTCTTAAAGGAATCTTTCTTGTGCACTCGCTCCCTCCTACCTGTGCCTTGCATTAGGGATGTCAAAGGGAAGAAAAATCATGTCTGGATGAAAAGCAAGAAAGAAAGATGCTGGGGAAAGAGCTATTTTAAATGAGCTTACTTTTAATGTAAACACGTTTAAATCAGAGACAGTGAGGGCCAAAGAGTGGACCTCAAGCCCAGAAAACCCAATTTCAAAGAAGATATTAAGATGACCAATTCTCTCTCTCCTTCACATTTCCACCAGCTCATCACCCCTCAGAGGCAAGTCACCAAGCACTCCGGGCCACAAATCAGAAGTGCCACAGAAGACAGACCCCAGGGAATTGGAATGCCATAGCAGGGCTGTGTCGGGGAGCAGTAGCTCTAATTAACCAGAGCTGGCTTGCAAAGGTGCCAGGGCTGACTGGCCACTCAGCTCAAAGAGACAGAGAGTGGCAGGAGGGTTATTTAGAATTGAGCAAAGCCCCCTTCAATCAGGTTTTCAACGTAATTAGGAAGCAGAAGAACAATTCATCAGTGGCCTAAGTGTATGTAGCACCAGCCTCGCCTGACAGTTTTTGCCTCTACTTGTATCTGCTCTTTCATTTCTGGACAAAGGGAATAAAGTTCTTTTCAAACTTTGTGATCGTGGCTCACAGTAAGAAACACATTTTACATTGCAGTGTAGCATGGGTGCATACACACACACACACACACACACACACACAGAAACAAAAGTTACACATTTGTACTGACCGTTCTGTGTGCAATGGACTCTGATACTTTCTTTTCTTTTCTTTTTAGAGATGGGGTCTCGCTTTGTCACCCGAACCAGAGTACAGTACCACAATTACAGCTCACTGCTGCCTGGGATTCCTGGACTCAAGCAATCCTCCTGCTTTAGCCTCCCAAGTGGTTGGAACTACAGACATGCGCCACCACACCCAGCTAATTTAAATTTTTTTTTTTTTTTGTAGAGACAGGGTCTTGCCATTTTGCCCAGGCTGGTCTCGAACTCCTGGGCTCTAGCAATCCTCCCACTTTGGCCTCCCAAAGTGCTGTAATTACAGGCGCGAGACCCCGTGCCTGGCCAATACTTTCTTTTCTATACTATTCTATTCCATATTTTAAAATGCTAGTCATGGTCCACTAAACTGAATTTGCCACCCACTAATGGGCTGCAACTGAAAAATAGTGGTCTATAACTCTGTGAGCGGTACCTGCTTGTCTTGATACTTCATTTCTATCCAGAGAGTTTTCAGGTAGGCAATTTGTTTGGGATCTTACACTTTGATTATTTTGAGCCTCCTATATCTAAGATCCAAGACACATAGCTATTTTGTTGGACTATTGGGATTGAGTTATTGCTATTATTACTAGTAGTAGTGTTTCAGTTATAAATAGGCCCATGAGAGATTTCTGGTTACAAAGTCAATGGGGATACAAAGACAATTTCTTGTCAGCTGAATGGAACTCCTGGAATTTCTAAAGAGAAAGCTCTTTCTCTGGATTCTTTAGAGAGTTCTGCCTTTCTGGAAATGCAATCATTACAAAACGCTTGACATATCTTAGTAAAATTAGATCAGAGCTAGGTATCACAACACTTGAGTCTCAGACTGGCGGATTAGTTATTTGATCTTGAGCAAGGCCTTTATCCACTGTGGTGGGCACTATTGGTTGCCTAATTCAGTATTAATGCCCTACACTTTCCTCTTTGTCACCTCCCATGATGCAGCTGGAAAGCAGATTATCCCCTCTCCCATCATCCTTTGCAGCCAGTGGTGGGCATGTGGCCCAGCTCTGACCAATGAGGTGTCAGCAGGAGTTTGAAAGGAAGAGGGTAGACAGAGAGAGCTTTTGGTTGCCTGATTAAGGTAAGGGTTAGCTGGGGCCAACTCTTCTCTTCATTCTTCCTGCTTTGAGAGGACATGATTCAGGGAGCTGCAGAAACCCTCTTATAAACCGTGGGACACATAGAGATGAAACCAGCCCAGAAGGGATGACAGAGAAGAAAAATAGGGCCAAGGTTTCTGGTGGCATTACAGAGAACACAACTGCCAGCCCTCAGATTTTTGGTTACTTGAGGAAAAGAAATGTCCATTTTAGGCATTGTTGGTTGGATTTTCTGTTTCTTGGAGCCAAATGGCTTCCTAGGTAATATAACCTCTCTGGGCAATGTCCAATAAGGACAGCATGTCATCAGTCCCCCTACTTTCCCCACAGAGATGTTGTGAGGGTCAAAAATAGGGCTTCTCATATTTGACACGTTTGACATTTGAGGTTGTATAGTACTTTGTTGGAGGACCCTTTCTGTGCCTTGTAGGATGCTTAGCAGCTGCCCTGGCCTCTATACACCACATGCCGGGAGCAGCCCGTCCCCAGCTGTGACAACCGAACATGTCTTCAGACATTGCCAAATGTCCTCTGGGGGACAAAATTGTCTCTGGTTGAGACCCATTGGCCTAAAGTAATGATGAATATGACCTCACTTTAACAGTTAAGATTTCCAGGGGAAGGGAGAGCATTCTTGTCAAGTGTATCGTATTTCCCTTTAGATTTTTTGGTTGTTAAAACTACACTTAAAAAAATACATTGTATAACTCAGATTAAGGTTTTCTTCCTAAGTAAAGAAAAAGTAACAAAGTCTCCTGAAATCAAACAAAAAAATCCAGCAATATGTTCAACTTGACCCATTTCTCCCAGGAAGAGGAGTTGGTGACTCTGGTATCTAATAGGGATGTTCTAGACAGACATTTCAGATACTGGTTGAAAATGACTGCTGGGTGAGGTGACTCACGCCTGTAATCCCAGCACTTTGGAAGACCAAGACGGGTGGATCATCTGAGGTCAGGAGTTCAAGACCAGCCTGACCAACATGGTGAAACCCGGTCTCTACTAAAAATACAAAATTAGCCCAGTGTGGTGGCACATGCCTATAATCCCAGCTACTTGGGAGGCTGAGACAGGAGAATTGCTTGAACCTGGGAGGCGGAGGTTGCAGTGAGCCAAGATCACGCCACTGTACTCCAGCCTGGGCTTCCAAAAAAAAAAAAAAGACATCAGAGCAAGGCTGTCTTTGCTTGTTCCAGAGTGACTGCAAGAGAAGAGTCTGGAAAACCTGTTTCCTTCAGCAATGCTCCATCTCTTCAGTACCAGGAATGTTAAGACCAAGTATACTATTGGCAAGTTATTGTAAAGGAGTTACCTTACAGTGCCGCCAGATGTTTAGGAGGAAGAGGCTATCCTTGGGCACCGATCCTCCTTCTTTTAAACATAAAAATCTGAACGTCATTTGAGGATCTCCTTAGCTCAAATTCTCCATCCATGTGACTTGGGAGGAACCATTCCCACTCTAGGTACCAGGTATAAGATGTGACCCGGAGCCAAGACCGTTAGCACATCCCAGCCTCTGGCCACAACATTTGGTTCACAGACATACGACCCAATCTGAGCCAGAGACCAGTTCTGACTTTTGGAAGAAGTACAGATGGGGGTGCAGGGCTCATAAGCTAGGGTCACTGAAAGCCATTGTACCAATGAGCAGGTGTCCTGCCTAAAGAGAGTAACAAAGAGGAAACAAGAGGAGAGAGACCCAGCCCTCTAAACGTCATTAGATGTTGGTTTCAGCCTGAAGCTGGGGCTACCCAGGACTTCTTACTGCGTGAGCCAATAAATAAATTCTGGGGTTTTTGACTCTCACAAATAAAGCCACGCTTGGCTGTTAAAAGACAGAATGGCCTCATGGAAGGTGGTCTGTCTTATAGAGTAGCCCTCCAGACAGGGAGGGAGGTGCTGATATATTGGGATGATATATTTCACTTTATAATATGAAACCTAGCAACATACTTAAAATATTAAAGAAAAAGAAGAGGAGGAGGAGGAAAAGAAAAAGAGGAGGGGAGGAGGAGGGAGAAGAAGGAAGAGGAGGAGGGGGAGGAGGAGGGAGAAGAAGGAAGAGGAGGAGGGTGAGGAGGAGGGAGAAGAAGAAGGAAGAGGAGGTAGAGAAGGAAGAAGGAGGAGAAGGAGGAAAGAAAGAGGGAGGAGGAGGAGGAGGAAAGAAGAATCCAAACAATAAAACAAACAGAAACAAACCCAGGACTCTGTGTGCCTGTGAATCCCTCCTCGCCCCGCAGAATATATCAGAGAGATATGGGAAACTTGACTCTAAGAAGCCACACTCCGGAGCCGGACATTAATAAAGATGTCTTTGGGGGACTCAGAAACTCATAAAATAGAGTCTGGCTGAGCCCCGAGGTATGGGGTGGCAGCTTGCCCAGAACACTGTCAGGAGCCACTAAAGCTCCGAAACTCCAGAAATATGGGTTCTCTCTCTCTCTCTCTCTCTGTCTGTCTCTCTCAGAGGAAAACTTGACCCATATAAATATTGTCTGATGACACGTGTTGAGCTTGCTGGCAGAAGTTCCAGGCACCCCCACTGCCGTATTTTCGCCACCATGACAACTGAAAAACAACGAGGCCAGGCCTGGGGTGGCACCTGCTCCAGGGCATGGCAGCCTTGCTCCTTCTTAGAAGCCCCGGAGGTGTGCGCAGATCCAGACGATCATAGCTCAGGCCCATTCTCCGACACGCTGGTCTTTCCTGGAGTTTGGTCTTCCTGATTCTACGGTTCCTGTGGCTCCTGCGAGGGTTGCATGTCCTCTTAAGTTGACACTAATTTTGTGAATTATGCCAAAATCATTTAAAATGATATCACACAGACTGGGGGGCACATGACTCTCTGGGCAGTGAGGCTGAAAAATGTCCTGTTTGTCCAAAGGAAAATGATTTGGGGGCAAACGAAACCAAACCATCTCAAAACCATCTCACTCATGGCAACTACACGCCAGAACACCTTTCTTTCACATCGACTCAGGCTCATTCACTCTGAGACCCTCAGCAAGTGAACTGGCTTCTTGGCTATCCATTTCTTTACCAGAGAAAAGTGGCTGATAATCTCCCTTTCACCGACGTATGGTGAGAAATGTGTGCCTGGCATAGAAACATACAATAGTTCCCGTCATCATCACTATTGTCATTGTAGCCAGAGAGCAAAGTTCTGGGTTCAGTCATTTGCCAACCTCACAGCAGAGCAGAGCTCAGAACACAGCCCCGTGCCTTCTCGTGGCACCTACTTCCTGAGGGCTGCCAAGCAAGATGAAATCTGGGTTGGTGCTAGTTGGAAATATATAACTGTTTCTTCCAAATAATAACCCCAGGATTATAAGAGGTTACTTATTTTTTGGTATCTCTCATCGTATTTTCCACACAACAGATGCTCAACTGAACTTAGCAATCAAAAATTGTTGATCGATTAGCAATTACCTGTGTGAACCACAGAGTCTCCCTTTGCTGGGAGTGGGCAGTGGTGGCATTTGAGTGTGTCTCAGAGCCCCCAAGTGTGAAGTGCTCATTCCCTTCTCCAACCTAATGTCGGGCCACAGATGCCAAAACAGCCCCACCCAGAGCTCTGCTTCATAAATAATTGGTCAGACACAAGTTTGACTTAATCAAGGAAGGCTATGTAAAGCAGATTAATGACATTTTGATGAACTTTTCAACTCAATTTGAAAAGCCATGCTACGTTAACCACCGTTTCCAATTACCCTCCAGGAAAAACTCCGGGGAAAGTTGAGACCCCTCTAAAGTACAAAATGTACTTGTAGAGAGATGGTGATCTATACCACAGTCATCTTCTAAGATCTTTTTCACATGAATGGTCAAGGAAAAAAAAACAACAACAACTGAAACAACCAAACAAAGTGAGTTCTCTTTCTTCAGGGGAACATTCCAACATTTTCAAACAGAAGACGGAATTTAGCACCAGTTGATTTGCATCTAAAAGGTACTTAAATGTGGGCAAATCATTGCAAAGACTGAGACAAATTCTTCTACTGGACGTGCCTCAGTTTCCCCTCTTTAAAGGCACTAGTAGTGAACAGGTTGCCTTTAAGCTCTCTCTCCTGATATGGTAACAGGCACTGGGGGAGGGATTGGTTGACCAGCCTCCCCCTACTAAAGCCTAAAGCTCCCCGAGGAGAAGGACTTTTGACTATTTTGTTCACTGCTGTGAAGCCATTGAGCAGAGATAGGATTTGACCTGATTTTATATATATATATGTATTTATATATTTAGAGATAGGGTCTAAACTCCAGGCTGGAGTGGCACAATCACAGCTTACTGCAGCCTTGAACTCCTGGGTTCAAGAGATTCTCCCACCCCAGCCTCTTGTGTAGCTGGGACTACAGGCATGTGCCACCTCGCTGGGCTAAATTTTAAACTATTTATACAGATGGGGTTTCGCTATGTTGCCCAGGCTGGTCTCAAACTCCTGGCCTCAAGCAATCCTTCCGCCTTGACCTCCCAAAGTGCTGAGATTACAAGCATGAGCCATCACACCCGGCCTAATTTGTATTTTTAAATGATCTGTTTAAATAGTAAATAAATTTGCTTTTAACTTCTAGAAAAAAACAATGAAGGAATAATCAGGATTTTTTTTTTCTTTCCAATTTTGGCCCCAGAGAAAATGGTTAACAGAGTATTTCACTGTGTTTGTGGGTCCTAGTGACTTCTCTGGTTGAGATAATTCTGGTCACCCTTTGGCATCTCGACCTGTCCCAATTCACGTGGCAAAGCAAAGAGAGGCCTGGGCTTCTGTCTTTGGATGGTGGCGGTTGCATGGCGCTACCTCTGTCCTTATGGTTGCTAAGCTGAAGACCCAGCGTATGGGCTGCTGCAGAATCATCTAGAGTTGCCATCCCTACAACCTGTGGCCCAATATGAGCTTCAGTAGGTACAGGCAGGAACACAGGAAGAACACATTGCATGCTTTTTATGACTACTTTTTTTGTTGTTTTTGAGATGGAGTCTCCCTCTGTCACTTTGGTTGGGGTGCAATGGTACGATCCTGGTTCACTGCAACCTCCACCTCCTGGGTTCAAGCGATTCTCCTGCCTCAGGCTTCTGAGTAGCTGGAAGTACAGGCATACACCACCATACCTGGCTAATTTTTGTACTTTTTTCTTTTTTAATGGAGACGGAGTTTCGCATGTTGGTCAGGCTGATCTCAAACTCCTGACCTCAGGTTATCCTCCCACCTCAGTTGTCCAAAGTGCTGTAATGTTCAAAGTGCTGGGATTACAGGCGTGAGCCACTGCACCTGGCTCAGACTACTTTTTTAGAGCAGTTTTAGGTTGACAGCAAAACTGAGAGGAAGGTACAGAGACTCCCTATATGTCCTTACCCCCACACGTGTAACCTTCCGCATCATCAACATGGTTCACCAGAGTGGTACATTTGTTACAATGATGAACCCACGTGGACAAGCATGATCAGTCAAAGTCTGTAGTTTATTTACATTAGGGTTTACTCTTGGTGTTATACATTCTATGGGTTTGGACAAATGCATAATGACAAGGTTCCACCATTACAGTATCACACAGAGTGGTTTCACAGCCCTAAAAATCCTCTGTGTTCCACCTATTCACCCTCCTCCTAAGGCCTATCCTTGGAAAGCACTGATCTTTTCACTGTCTCCATAGTTTTATCTTTTCCAGAATGTCATAGAGTTGGACTGATACCGTATGTAGACTTTTCAGATTGGTTTCTTTCACTTAGTCGTGTGCATTTCAGATTTCTCCATGCAAACTTGATAGCTCATTCTTTATTAGTGCACCCTGCATTTTTTTTTTTACTCTGAAGAATTTTCTGAATTGTTTCCCTTTCCACAAAATTTTGTTAAAGAAAGTATGTTTCTTTAAACTTTTTACCAGCAAAGATCACCCTGAAATAGATCCAACACACTCCTGAATCTAAATCTTTGTGCCTAGAAATCCTCCCCACGGACCCCTCACGCCATCCTCCACACTTGACCTGTTAAAGCACAAGTTAGCAAGTCAAATGTCTGCTGGTGCCGGATCAGAGTACAGGTGAATGAAGCACGCAGATTGTAAGACAGGACCCACTCCTTGCCTGAAGTTCCTCACTCCAAAAGGCTCTGGGCACTGCAGGTTTGCTGAAAATGATTTGTGGCAAAACCTGTTCTGATCCTATCTTATTTGGTGGCAAAACCTGCCCAGAACAGATGAGAGTCTACTTGAAGCCTCTATTTATTGCACTCAATGTATTTATACATTGTTGTATAAAGATATTAGTGTGATTGATTAGGGGGATACTGCCCTAGACCCACTTGGGGACAGAATATAATAGAATATGTGCACTGTATTACATCTCTAAAATATAAAAAATTGTGAATTTGAAGACATTGAACCCCGGAAGTTTGGATACGGAATCAGGGACCTGCACAATAGGGAGTGGTGGTGACTGTGGAAAAATGAATGGAATCCCTACAAAGTGCCAGGCAGCTAGGTGTTGGTGCCCAGGAAGGTGGGCCTGGTGTTGCCAGATCTTTTAATGCCTTCCAAAAGACAATACAAATGCAGATATTGACATGCTGTCTCTTCCTGTTTTAAAAATACTGTGCAGACCACACAAAACCAGCCTGTTTACAGTTTCTTTGTCAGAATAATTCATTCTTGGCCTGACTCAAATGCTACCACCTTCAAAAATGTTCCCAGATTCCCCATTTGCTGTGGATTGACTGTGACCCTCCCACCCCAAATATTCATAAGCTTCAGCCCTAACCTCCAATGTGACTGTATTTGGAGATAGGGTCTTTAAGGAGGTAATTAAGATTAAATGAGATCATAGGGGTGGGGCCCTAATCCAAATGGTGTCCTTTTTTTTTTTTGAGACTGAGTCTTGCTCTGTCACCCAAGCTAGAGTACGGTGGCGCAATCTCAACTCACTGCAACTGCTGCCTCCCGGGTTCAAGCAATTCTCCTGCCTCAGCCTCCCTAGTAGCTGGATTACAGGCACCCACCACCACACCTGGCTAATTTTTGTATTTTTAGTAGAGACGGGGTTTGCCATGTTGGCCAGGCTAGTCTCGAACTCCTGACCTCAGGTGATCCTCCCACCTTGGATGCCCAAAGTGCTGGGCTTATAGGCATGAGCTGCCGTGTCCGGCCGCAACTGGTATCCTTCTAAGAGGAGATACTGGAGTGCACACTCTCTCTGTGCAAGCCCACAGAGAAAAGCCATGCGTGGACACAGCTGAAAGCCAAAAAGAGAGGCCACATCAAAAAACCAACCCCAGTGGTACTTTGATTTTGGACTACCAGCCTCCAGAACTGTGAGAAACTAAATCTTTGTTGTTTAAGCAAATCTGTGGTATTTTGTTACGGCAACACAAGTGGGCTAACGTAGCTTTCATCATTGATTTTTCCCCACCTCTATCCTAAGCAATGATGGCTTAATTTTATTCCATATTTATAATATTATTATTCCTTTCTGTTGTTTTATCTATGGCTATTGGGTAATTCACGTACAGCCTTTAGCACAATGCCTGGGGCAGGGTAAGGCATCTGTAATTAGTACTTATTAATATTCTTACCATTTTTTAATTATTATTTTTGTGAGACAGCTCTGACAGAGCTGGAGTGTAGTGGCATGATCACAGCTCACTGCAGCCTCAACCTCCTGGGCTCAAGGGATCCTCCCACCTCAGTCTTCTCAGTAGCTGAGACCACAGGTGCATGCCACCACACTTGGTTAATTTTTATTTTTATTTTTGTAGAGACAAGGTATCACTCTGTTGCCCGGGCTGGTCTTGAATGCCTGGCCTCAAGCCATTCTCCTGCCTTGGCCTCCCAAAGTGCTGGGATTCCAGGCATGAGCCACCGTGTCCAGCCTGTTGTCATTATTATTGTTATAATATTGTCATTATGTATTCTTGAGAACATAAACATGCCTTACCCTTTTGTTATTTGATTATTTTTGGTAACAAACTCTTAGGCTCCCAAGTCACAGGAGGAGAATGTCTCTTGTCCGGGGTGTCTTGGAGGGAGGGGTCCACCCAGATCCAGAACTCTGGGCAAGTTCTTTGTGTCTTGGTTTCTCAGTTTTTCTAAAGGTGTATCATCCTGTTTCTTCTCTACCTCCCCCTACACCATC
This sequence comes from Mandrillus leucophaeus, assembly GCF_000951045.1. Taxonomy (NCBI): domain Eukaryota; kingdom Metazoa; phylum Chordata; class Mammalia; order Primates; family Cercopithecidae; genus Mandrillus; species Mandrillus leucophaeus. The sequence continues at coordinate 4,069,968 of NW_012100876.1, read as the reverse complement.
ATCTACACCCATATACACAGACACACAGACACACACACACACACACAGACACAGACACACACACACACACAGACACATACACACACACACAGACACACACACACACACACATGGAAATGTCAGGCAATAATGTAATTAACCAAAAACACTGTTACAAAAAGAGATGAAGAACAGAGATACAAGAAAAGAAATGGGACTAAAATTGGCTTTTGGTGCAAAGAAGGTCAATTATTGAGGAGGGTGGTAATTTCAGGGCATATCAAGGGAAAACGCAGTCATCCCAATCCCACGGTGGCTGGAAAATCTGGACTGCCTGTAGCCAAGTGGATGAGGGTTGATTCAGAGATCTTGGGTTCCAGTCTCAGCGTCTTGACCCCGGACTTCAGTGTCCTCAGCTATAAAATGAAAACAATCAGCCTACCTTCTTCACAGCGTAGGCATGAGGAATGAGTTGACACACTCAGTAAATAAATGAGTAAATATGGGTAAATAGAAAACGCTAGCTATTACTGTTAATAATGATAGCACACAATCTGTCACCTCTTGCTAAGTCACGGAACTGATCTTCAATTTATAATGTAATGTCTCAGTGTCTACAACTTAAGGGTGGTCATGAGATTCAGCTCTATATGCAATTATAGTGCTATGTCTATAACAGAGCACTGCTATTAAAGTGGTATTCTGGTTTGAAATATTTTTATAAATACAAATTTATCATATAACTTTGTTGAGGAGGACAGAAGACTTTATAGGGGCTGGACACATATTCTCAAGCAGGTCAGCCTGCCC
>NW_012100876.1:4062133-4068393 GCF_000951045.1 Mandrillus leucophaeus | reverse complement strand
TTGAAAACTCTGCAGCTGCTGTTATGGGGACTCCAGGAGTTGATCCAGGCTGATTGGAAATAGTCTTGAGAATTGGTTATTTTCATTTTTAAAAAATTCGCCTTCACTGGCCTTTGCCAGCCTTACCAATACCACTGAAATCTGCCCGGTGATTATCATAGGATAAAAGCTTTTATCATGAAAAGTTTTGTTTGAGAAAGCACGAACTGTGCTTCTCACTGTCGGCTTCCCCGCACGCCGGGATTCTGTCCACACTCCTACAAAGGCTGAGATTATCTCTCTCTGTTAAGGGTTTAAAATCCTACAAGCCAGCCATGCAAGTGACCAGTATCAGATTATGATAACAAGATCATGTTCAGTTATAAAAACAAGTGTCTAAACTTTTCTCATGTCACTTTCTCCCGGGGTCCCTTCTGAGAGGGAAGCTCAGCTCATTTTGAAGGCAGTGCTTTGAACTGAATTCATGGGGTATTTGCATAAGAAGATTTGAGGTTGAAGAATGGCTCCTATTGCATCTGCCCATTAATATGCCTGCTAATTCAGCACATTGTAAGCCTATTGACAGCTCACAAAGGGCTCAAATTCAAGGACAGTTATCCTATGGCCATTGTGAGGGCTTCAATTCAAGGAATATGTTCGCTCGAGGAATACAGTTGTTACAATTAGATATTTTTCATGAAACATTATAAAGAACTAATGACAACTAGAAGCACAATACTGCAACAACCACCAAAAAACATTCAGAACTCCATGAGCTTGACTCTGGTTCTCTCTCTCCCTGTCACATAATCTCCCCCACACTCACTTATTTTCCTAGATGCAGTCGGCGGGTGATGGATAGAGATCTCCAAATTCGAAAGCGCATTTATCTTGCTCCCTAAATTTAAATAAAAAGCAAAATGAAATAAACAGATCTCGGCAGAAGGGGAGAAATCCACATCGCCGGCATAAATAGTGGTTAATTTAATCCCGTTTATGAAAAATGTCACACTGTCACCTCCAAGGAATATGCAAAGCAATATTCGAGAGCAGAGATGAATTATTTGAGGGGGAGAAAGCTCATCTCTTTTCAGAGGTGGATAAAAGATGTTTATGTAGATCTAGGACAATTCAAAAACCAGGCAGAAAATGGTGCTCACGGTGGCCGTGTTCAGGCTGCTGGGGGCATTTTAAGCGAGAAAGTCGCCTCTCTCAGGAGGGAACTTGCAAAGGGCTGGGTCTGGAAGGCGGGCGGTTTAGCTGGGCTGGGGAGGCCGGCAGGAACTTTCTAAGAAACTCGGGCTGAAATGCGGTTTCCAGCGGGGTGTTTGTGAGCGGCGTGCCCAGGGACGCCTGGGATTGGGGACATTGTCTCCGCATTGTACTCAGCTCCCACTTGGCTGGCCATTGTCACAGGGGCCCATCAAGCCCCTGGCCTGAGCACCGGTTGTATTTTTCTCACTCTACATCCCTCAGAAAAGACATCAAAGACCAGAGAGATGTGCTTTTCGCTTTGTTTGGTGTCTGATTCGCAACATGTGGTTTCCCGGGCCAAACTTCGGCACCTTTTAACCTATTCTGTTCAGCTTAGGCCTGAGCTGTATTTGAGCATTAGGGAAACTATAGTAACCGATAATCTGCCTGTTGCTGAAAAGAAACTATGTATCTTGTCACACAAGAGCTGTGGGACGATCACCGTCCTAGACGAGACCCTTTAGGGGCTCCCAGCTTTCTTTCCTGGGGCTCAGCCTGTGCCACTGAAAAGGCGTCAAAACCCTTTGCCTTTCTGGCACTGAAGACCCGTGTTCGTGTTCATTTATATTTAACAAATAAGGCATTGTCCTTTGCAACATACCAGCATTTGATTATGTATTACAAATGTTTTCATCAAGTCAGAAATGAGGCCTCTTAACAAAAGGGGGGGAAAACTTTGGTGCAACCCAGGGGTGGAGCAGAGGCTGTGATTTTCTTGGTGGGATATTTGGGTTCTTTGGCAAGTCAGGCCGGACCTATTGTACATAGCAACAACTGAAATTTGTAAGAAGTGCCAGGGGACCCCAATGCTGGATAGCTGAAGATGTGATTTAAAGGACAAATCTAGACTGAGTGGAGTAGTGTGGGGTACCTGTCGAGAGTTCAGGCTCTGGGATCTCACTACGAGGGTGCAAATCCCAGCTCTAGCTCTTCCTCGCTGTGCAACCCCGAGCAAGTCTCTTGGGGTCTCTGAACTTCCTGTTTCCTGGTCTAAAAAAGGGGATAATAAAGGACCCTACATGGAAGGCCTGTTAGGAGGATTAGCTGAGCTAATCCCTGTGACAGCACAGGGCCTGGCACACAGCAAGAGCTCAACAAGGGCTGACTGCCAGTGTTGTTTCATAGAGTACATTAATGAGCACAGGAGCAGGGCAGGCAACACCATGGCCAGGATCCAAATGGGTAAATAATTGCAGTAACAATTATTATTATCACATTACATCTTTATTGATACTTCACTCTATTAAAGAAATTTGTGTTAATTGTCAAAATAACTAAAATGATGCAGAAATGTAGAGCCTAGTAAATGAAAGTTTATAGGATCTCACCCTTCTGAGCAGGCAGAAAATTGGAGTGGGACAATTGACGCACATTGGGTGCAAAAGTTTAGGAGGCATTGACTCTCAGAGCTGTGCAAGTGAACGTTTTGTCCTAGGTACCTTGCTTGCCTCAACCAGTCCCTGTTCAGCTTCAGAGATAAGCACTGGGAGAAGTTTCATCTGTTGGCTTACAGAGGTTTCACATCCCATATACCAATATTGCATTATTGTTGGCAACATGAGCTCACACCATGCAGACTGTTAGAGAGCTCACCCTTTCAGTTAACCAACAGATTCTGGGCATGTTTCCTTGCTAAAAGGATATGAGGCCTGCCCCCATCTTTGTGTTGTTTTTCTTTCTTAAAAAAAAGAAGAAAAGAAGAGAAGAAGAAGAAGAGGAAGAAGAAGAAGAGGAAGAAGAAGAAGAAGAAGAAGAAGAAGAAGAAGAAGAAGAGGAGGAGGAGGAGGAGGAAAAGGAAGAAGAAGAAGAGGAAGAAGAAGAAGAAGAAGAAAAAGAAGAAGAAGAAGGAGGAGGTGGAGGAGAAGAAGAAGAAGTCATCCTACCCCTTGTTTCTTTGTTTTGCAATTATGCAATACAGAAATAAGAGGTGACCATGGTTATTTTTTGGTCTCTAGGCTGCCTAAACATTTTTCTTTCTTTTCTTTTCTTTTCTTTTTTCTTTTTCTTTTTCTTTTTTCTTTTTTTTTTTTTTTTGAGACAGAGTTTCACTCTTGTTACCCAGGCTGGAGTGCAATGGCACAATCTCAGCTCACTACAACCTCTGCGGCCCGGGTTCAAGAGATTCTCCTGCCTCAGCCTCCCGAGTAGCTGGGATTACAGGCAGGCACCACCATGCCCAGCTAATTTTTATATTTTTAGTGGGCTATTAAGTGACAGAGTCCAGATAAGAACTCAGCCCACTTCCCAGAGCTCAAACATGAACACACGTGTGTGCGTACATATACACATACATTTTCAAACCAGCATCATGCTCTGTCCATTGTTTTGGGACTTCTTGTTGCAACCTAACTTTGCATCACAGATCTCTTTCCATGTCAGTCTCTATGTTTCTCTTCCATTTTCATGGTTGCGTAGTGTTCTGTTGCATGAAAGTATCCAGTGTATTTAGGTTGCTCCTAGCTTTCTGCTCAGGCAAAGTTGTTGCCTGTTGCCTGGGAAGGCTGAGTAAAACTTCTGGCCCAGGGCCCAAATGATGGGCTCTTACAGAGAAGCAGCCAGCAGCCCCCTTAAGCATACAAAACACTTACCCTAAGAGTGGCAGATGTTTACTATTCTCCTTTCAAAGAGCTGCAGTGAAAACATCGTGGCTCAGAGAGGCAATGTGACCTGTCCAAGGTCACTAGCGAGTTAGTGGCAGGCAAATCTGGTTGATAAGAGCATATCCAGGAAGAATTCTGGACTTCCCGGGAAGCCTCTGCAAAATCCCCAAGCTGGAGCGCCTCCTCACTGAGCAGGTTAAGACTGCAGGGCTTAGGGCTGGGGAAAGGGGATTTTTAATAATCACGGCTTTCTGGAGTTTTGATATATGAGGCTGTTGAAACACCACCTGACTAGATGACTAGATGGACAACCGTATCCCTTCCAGTTGCCTTGGGGCTTAGGACTCCAAGCCTGGCACTCCTACCGCCATCCATGAACTGTCGACAGCCAGCCCAGCACCCTTCCCCAGCTTCACTGGGTGAGCAGAAGGAAACCAGAGCAGTGAGGCCTCCAGGGTGAGACCTAAACTTGCACAATCCTGAACCTGTGCCCCCTGATGCCCCCATCCAAGCTGCCTGATGAAACTGTTTTGACATCTTTCGGCTAGTTCAATGTAACATTTAAGCACTATCCTGTTGCCTGGAATGGTGAGTGACAGCAGTTTCATTTTAGTCTTACCCCACCCCACTCTCCCCACCTCGGTCTTTGTCTAAACGTGGAATCCCACCGTCTCTGAGGCCCCAGGAATCATCCAGGCCAACCCAATGTGTTACAGATGGAAAGGTTGAGGCACAGAGAAGGAGGGCAAGTTACTTGCCCAAGATCACAGAGCACATTAAGTGGCAAATCTGGGATAGGAAAAGGCCCAGGGCTCTCTTGCCATATGCAACTGTGTCCACCCATTTGTATGTTTAACAAGCACTTATTGAACATTCACTGTATTCCAGGCACTGTGCTAAGCCCTGGTATACAAAGCCAATAAATCATGGGATCTACTCTAAAGAAGTTACAGTCTCATTAAAGAGATGGACACACAAATAAACAAGAATAGAGCACTCTGATACGTTGATGTATTAACCAGTTTGGGCTGCCCTAACAAATACCATAGACTGGATACTTAGCAGAAATTTATTTCTCACAGTTCTGGAGGCTGGCAAGTCCAAGATCAATGTGCCAGCTGGTTGGTTTTCTGGTGAGGGCTCTCTACTCTCTTACAGACTGCTGCCTTCTCACTGCCCTCATGTGGCCTTTTCTCCATGAACGTGCATGGAGAGGGACACTTTTTTCTCTCTCTTCCTTTACTTATAAGGCCACAAATTCTATTGAATTAGGACCCCACCTTCACGACCTCATTTAAGTAGCTCCTTAGAGGCCCTACCTCCAAATACAATCATATTAGGTGTTAGGGCTTCAACATACATATTTTGCGGAGTATGCAATTCAGTCCATAGCAAGACAAAAATCGTAATAATAATAATAGCTTGCATTTGATAAGAACTTCTTATGTGCTAGACATGATGCTAAGCACTTGGTATACAGATGTCATTCAATCTGCACAGCAACCCACAGTCTCTGAGGCCCCAGGAATCATCCAGTCCAACCCAATGTGTTACAGATGGGGAGGTTGAGGCACAGAGAGGGAGGGCAAGCTACTTGCCCAAGATCGGAACGGAGGTCAGAACTATAATCATCCCCATTTTACAGAGGAGTTTACTGAGCTCCCATAGATTAGGTCAATTGCCTAAGGACACATAGAGTAACTCCAGAAACCCCCCCTCTTGGCCAGTCCTTGGGTGAGGATGAGAAAGTTTCAAGAAGGAGGCGATTCCTGAGAGAAATTTTGGAAGACTGGTAGGAACAAGTGTCCTCAAGCTGAGGCCAGCCTGCATTCCTTCCCTCTGGATTGCAACTACAAAGCGTGACGTTTATTCCCCCAACCCACCTTTGCCTTTAAAAAGTTCATAACTGCAGCCCCGTTGGGGGAAAGGCTGCATTTGCAACAGAGTCCCTGGGGCCCAAACTTAAGTTTGCCTGCATTAAGTGCTTTCCCAGTGGCCCGCCACCCCCTGGCAACTGGCCGCCTTCTGCTTTTGACAGCTTGGCATATTTGGTCATTTACCGGGTGCATGTGAAGATCAAATGGGTTAAGATTCTTCTCTTTAAACAGCAGGGAAAAGAACATCAAAAAGGTGTACATTTCATTTCCCCAGTTTTGATTAAGTCAAGCATGAAATGAAATGTAATACCCTCAAGTGGCCAGGGTTTATACCATTGAAGTCGTTACTTCTGCTTCAGGAGGTCCAATCAGCCCTGGGCAAGGGGAACAAGCTAACAGAGTTTTAGGGTGGCCAGATGGACGGGGTTTACCATGGTTGAAAAGGCAGCTTAGTGCTTGCCTCTTCAAGCCAACTGTGTGAAATCCTGGTGTGGGCCCTTCCCCTCCCGGCTTGCCCTCCCGCAGCCCCCGCCCCCTTGCCTCCCTCTCC
>NW_012100876.1:4029310-4062083 GCF_000951045.1 Mandrillus leucophaeus | reverse complement strand
GAGGTCAGAACTATAATCATCCCCATTTTACAGAGGAGTTTACTGAGCTCCCATAGATTAGGTCAATTGCCTAAGGACACATAGAGTAACTCCAGAAACCCCCCCTCTTGGCCAGTCCTTGGGTGAGGATGAGAAAGTTTCAAGAAGGAGGCGATTCCTGAGAGAAATTTTGGAAGACTGGTAGGAACAAGTGTCCTCAAGCTGAGGCCAGCCTGCATTCCTTCCCTCTGGATTGCAACTACAAAGCGTGACGTTTATTCCCCCAACCCACCTTTGCCTTTAAAAAGTTCATAACTGCAGCCCCGTTGGGGGAAAGGCTGCATTTGCAACAGAGTCCCTGGGGCCCAAACTTAAGTTTGCCTGCATTAAGTGCTTTCCCAGTGGCCCGCCACCCCCTGGCAACTGGCCGCCTTCTGCTTTTGACAGCTTGGCATATTTGGTCATTTACCGGGTGCATGTGAAGATCAAATGGGTTAAGATTCTTCTCTTTAAACAGCAGGGAAAAGAACATCAAAAAGGTGTACATTTCATTTCCCCAGTTTTGATTAAGTCAAGCATGAAATGAAATGTAATACCCTCAAGTGGCCAGGGTTTATACCATTGAAGTCGTTACTTCTGCTTCAGGAGGTCCAATCAGCCCTGGGCAAGGGGAACAAGCTAACAGAGTTTTAGGGTGGCCAGATGGACGGGGTTTACCATGGTTGAAAAGGCAGCTTAGTGCTTGCCTCTTCAAGCCAACTGTGTGAAATCCTGGTGTGGGCCCTTCCCCTCCCGGCTTGCCCTCCCGCAGCCCCCGCCCCCTTGCCTCCCTCTCCATCCATTTGGGGCCGGCGGACCAGAGGCCGGAGCAGCCACCTCTTGGATGCCACACAGTCCAGGGCTGCTCAGCCTGTGGTCCTCCTGCTGCAACAGGCAGCAGGGTGCCCCTGGAATGTCTTCTGGGACAGAGTTGGCCCAAGAAGGAATTGGAATTCTAGGCAAGACAAAAAGACTTGATTCTTGGATGACTTTTTCTAGAACTCACTAACAAATGATTATTGCTTGGGAGGAGGGATGGATATCCTCATGTGCCTGGTCTGGTGCTAGGCCCTAATAATGTAAACCTAGCCACCTGGCTTTATTTGGGCTAGCCAAATCCTCTGAAGTCAGACTGGAGTGTTAAATAAAGATATAAAGGTTGCCCCCGAGGCTCACCAACTGACTCAAAGAATCAAGGAAACTCTTTCTAGGTAGAAGCCATTGTATCTACTGGCCCCAGGCGCACTTTTTGAGGGCCCATGGGATGATCCTCCATCTGAAAACAAAATAACAGTATTGGGTTAAGAACATAAAAAGAAAAACAGCAAGATTAAATTTATGAAATGGTTAATTAAATATCTAAGGAGGTAGGATTGTGTCTGTGTTATAGGAAAGGGGTCCCGATCCAGACCCCAAGAGAGGGTTATTGGATCTCCAGCAAGAAAGCATACAAGGCGGGTCCGCAGTGCAAAGTAAAAGCAAGTTTATTAAGAAAGGAAAGTGGTGGGCCGGGCGCGGTGGCTCACGCCTGTAATCCCAGCACTTTGGGAACCCGAGGCGGGTGGATCACGAGGTCAGGAGATCGAGACCATCCTAGCTAACAAGGTGAAACCCTGTCTCTACTAAAATTACAAAAAATTAGCCAGGCGTGGTGGCGAGTGCCTGTGGTCCCAGCTACTTGGGAGGCTGAGGCGGGAGAATGGCTTGAACCCAGGAGGTGGAGCTTGCAGTGAGCAGAGATTGCACCACTGCACTCCAGCCCAGGCAACAGGATGAGACTCAGTCTCAAAAAAAAAAAAAAAAAAGAAAAGAAAGTGGTGAAAGAGCAGCTACTCCATAGACACAGTGGGATGTTCCCTAAAGTAAGAGGAGGAACGCCTCCACCCTAGGTATAATGCTTGTATATAAACAGGATAAAAAAGATCATGGGGAGATGCATTCTGCTACAAGCATTTGTGATAAAGAATTAATTTTCTTCATTACTATATTTTGCAAGAATCAATATTACTATTTTTAAAGCAAAATTAGGAATGCCTTTGTTCTCAAGATATGGAGATGTTAGGACATTCCCAAGTCTGGCTCTGTTTAGTAAACATGATCAATTTGTTCTCTTAACTGTAAACATCTAGAGGCTAGGAATACCTAGCTTTCTGGAATGCAGCCCAGCAAGTCCCAACCCCATTTTCTAGCCCTCACCCAAGATGGAGTCACTGTGGTTCGAATGCCTCTGACATCTGAACCCTAACCCTTGGCTGATGACATCTAAACAATGAAGAATAAACCAGAAGAACAAAATGAATCATTTATTCTCACTAAAGCAGAACTGGAAATGACTGAAATATTCTTAAAATGAACAGGTGCAGAGGCTCACACCTGTAATCCCAGCACTTTGGGAGGCTGAGGCAGGAGGATCACTTGAGCCCAGGAGTTCAAGACCAACCTAGGCAACACAGCAAGACCCCATCTCTACAAAAAAAAAAAAAAGAAATTAGCCGGGTGTGGTGACATACTCGTGCAGTCCCAGCTACTTGGGAGGCGGATGTGGGAGGATCACTTGAGCACAGGAGGTAGAGGCTGCAGTGAGCTATGACCATGCCACTGGACTCTGGTCTGGGCAATAAAACAAGACTCTGTCTCCAAAAAAACCAAAAACAAACAAACAAAAAAACCCACACAGACACAAACACACATACACACTCACTTTCTTAAAATGCTTATAGAAAAAATTTCGGAGTAAAGAAGGTTATATTTAATGTGAGATATGGAAGCATTTTATATATTTGATAGAATCTGAGAAGGAGTTCCCAGATTTAAAGTGTGGCGATCTGGTTGGATTTGAACCCAACTCCACTAATCATCAGCAGGCCATTTCTGAGCAGGGTGCTGCAGTCCCAGGGCTGAAATCAAGTAGGGTCCTTTCTTAGACTGGAACAGACCCATTTTCCAGCGGTGCCTTCTGGGAGGTTCTACTCCATGCCCAGCTGAAAGCTCCAGGCTCTCAACAGCTGGAGGAGAATAGCAGGGCTTTGGGAAGAACTTAATAGAATCCTTAATGCTGCTGACAATCCGCTGCTATTGAACTGCATTAAGTAGATATTATGGAAGGACAAAGAGCTAAATAGCTCGACATCACCCTCATTCGGCATGCGGCCCCCGGCAGAGACCATTTTAAGGGCAGTGCCATTGTTCCTGCACTCCCCAGGTTAGCTTTAAATTGCAAATGATACCCTGAAAAGGAAAGAGAAGTGGTTTTCTTTTCTTCTCTCCTTGCTGTCTCCCTCTTTCTCTCTCATTCTCTCCCCACTCTCTCTCTCTCAAAATGGCCCTCACAGAAAGAAAATCATTTTAGGCCATAAGAAAGTGAAAGGCATTGTTAACATGGCTCGGACCGTGGCAAATGAAATACATCATGAGCTCGGGAGCTGAAAGCTACACTCGAGCTGTTTTATTTTGATGCTTTGGAATGTGGTCCACATGAGAACATAAACAATGCCAAATCTGTACGAATTAATAGGCCAGGCTTGACATATTTCCCTTTGTTTGAGGCCAAACAGGCGGGAGTTGGGGGTGTGGGAGGAGGAGGAGAAGAAGGGAGAGGAGAATCTTATTTGATTAAAAAAAAAAAAAATCCAATAATCCAGTTGATAGGAGGAGTGTGTGCGGCAACCCTTCTTAAGACAGGCCTTTCAGAATCAATGGCCAAGCAGCCGGCCACCATTTGAAGTTTCATCACTAGCTATGATCAAAATGCTTTTGTGTAAAAAAAAAAAAAAAAAAAAAAAAAAAAAAAAAAGTCTCCATAGATTTGTTTGCAAACTGCAAAGTGCTTCAGCGACTGACATGAAAATGCTGGAAGCTGGAAACCTATTCCCAGGCAGAGGCCTTCTCTGTCACCTTGGTGGGTGAGTAATTGTGCCTTTTGCATACGCCTTGTCATCAGCAGCAGGAATGAGGGGGCCCCAAGGACCGCCCTGGCAGCACGGGCGTTGCACCAGCAGAGTAAATTAAAACACGGATTAGAGCAAGTATGATTGGGGATGACAAGCGGGGCGGGTGTAGCTGCGGAATGAGCCGTGTTGCCCATATGGTCCTCAGGAAGCCCACGCAGCGCAGCTCTCTCCCCAGCCTGCTCCAGCTGCCCGTCTGAAGGGGGCACTTAGGAGGCCTCAAGCCATTTTCTGGAACTGGGAAAATTAGTTTCCCTTCTTTACGAGTTCAGAAATACCACCAGCTGCTACCAGGTACGTGGAGATTTCAGTGGATTCAGGCTCTCGGTGGAAGGAAGTCGGGGGTGGTTAGTGGGGTATTCTGATGTGCGGGGCTATCCCTTTGTGGTTAGCTTGTTTGAATTCAGAGAAGAAACTTCCTGGGGGCCGCAGGCCACTGAAAGTCGGGTAAAGGTGGCACCCCGGCCAATCTCGCTTCCATGATGATGGGGAAAGAGCCAGGACTGTCTTGGCAACAACCCTTAGTGATCCTGGCTAACATTTATTAGGCACAGACCACGTTCCTAAAAATGCTGTAGTTGTAGTTCCAGGGGTCGTGTGATGGTTTGAGCAGATAATACCCTGCCAAAGGTAATGGCCCTAGAGGGGCCAAATGGGGCTAAAGTTGAATCCACATTCTGCTCACCAAGCCATTGCTCTTGTGCAGGGTAGTGTCCCCTGGGGAAGTGGTTCCTTTTCTACTTTCCACAAATGCATTATATAGATCAGCAGTGCTCCCATATTTACCACAGCCTTGCTACGAAACTGTCCTATGGATGGATCTGATCATCAGCATCCTCATTTTACAGATGAGAAAACAGAGGCTCAGAGAAGGTCAACAATTTGCCTAAAGTCACACAGCTAAGAAGTGGGGAGCTAGGATTCCAGAGTCTTCTGAGTCCAGAGCCCTCCTTCTTAACCACTGTGTGGGAAGAAGGAGCGGGTGAGACTAGGAGAACTGGATAGCTACCCTTTCCCCAGAAGCCTTATCGGGACAGGGGCCTAGAAGCACAAGAGGATATGGTGACAGTCCCAGAAAGAGTTCTGGGAGTTGAAAATCCCATAAGCAGACAAAGCAAGATAAACTCTACAAGGGCAACTGACAGACAGTCAGTTTCAGCTAACCCCAGGCATTTCTTCTCACCCTCAGTGGGTTTCCCCACAGCCCACAGCAAAGTCCTGCAGCTCCCCAATTGGCCCAAACATACACACCAAAACCAGAACACTTCTGAAACAAGTACAAGTAAACAGAATGTTAGTTGGCCCCTCCACTGAAAAGAAATTGCTACTCACATTCTCAGGGACAAAGGACCATCTCAGGGCAGCCTCACCCTCCAACGTCTCCTGCTAAACTTATTGCCTGCAATACGTTTTATCCTATGATATTTCATGTGGACATGATACAACTAGATTGCTTTCTATATGTCAAAAAGTATGAACCCGTATGTGAACCGAAGCATCAAAGAGTCTCAGATTATACCTCATGGACTTGATTCCTCCATGATCCAAAACATGCAACAGGCCAACAAGAAAATTCCTTGTAGGAAATTTGCTTTAAACAGGACAAGGATGCTAAGGGTGGAAAATCAAGTATTTGTCTTCAAAATACTCTGACATCAGAGTCCAGGAGGAAGACTCATCTCTATCGCCACTCGGATGTCTGATAAGGGTTTCAGTGTTCAGAGATTAACTTCTGGTGGTCACTCTCATCTCCTCCTCTCACCAAAACCATCTCTGGCACATTCTCAATCTCTGTAAATGACAAGTTCATCCTCCCAGTTGCTCAGGACTAAAACTGTAGAGCTATATTTGACTCTTCTCTTTCCCCCACACCGTCCCTCCAATCCATCAGCAATTCATGGCAGTTCTTCCTTTGAAACAGCCACCCCCACTGCTACTGGTCCAAACCGCCACTTTTTCTCGCCTGGATTGGTGTAACATCCTTCTAACTAGCTTCCTGGTTTCTGTCTGCTTCTACATCACATCCTGTAAAAGAATTCACTTCCTGGAGCGCTGCAATAGCCTTATGTTGCTCGGAGTAAAAGCCAGTGTGTTCCCCATGACCTACAAGGCCCCCGCACCGTCTGCTCCCTGGCAGCCTCCATTATTTCCTCTCCCATCCTCTCCCTCTTGGATCACTGTGCTCCACCCGTGGTGAACTCCACATAGTGCCTGACACACACCCAGCACACTCCTGCCATGGAGCCTCCTTGGCACGTGCTGATGATACCTCTTCCTCGCTGCTGTTTCCTCAGATACCCACAGGTTCCGTACCATCATTTCCCGTCTTCAGATCTCTTTTCAAATGGTACCTCATCAGAGAGGTCTTCCCTGACCTCCTAAGGGCAGTCGCCACGCCAACCCCGTATTCGCCTTGCTTTCTCTCCCCTACTGTTCTTCATTGTCCTCCTTAACATTTATCACCTAGACCTCGTCTGTTTTATATGCTCCTGTATCCCAGGACTTTAAATCCATGCCCATGCTTCAAAAATATACGTGGAAGGAATGAATGTGCAGTAACAGCTTGCTCTAGTTATCAGCATGGCTGTGATGCCCTCTCACTTTCTCCCTCCCTCCCTCTTCCTTTCCCTCTTTCCACAAAGGCATTCTTGAATGGCTCCTGGTCCCACACACCTGAGGGCCTTCTCTGACCCAATGCTGCCCTCTTTGAAATGGGACCATTCTTCTGCTCACATGGCAGGCATTCAAGGTGCACATGCTCTTCAAGTCCTTAGCGCTTTCTTTTCTTTTCTTTCATTCATTCTTTTTTTTTTTTTTTTTTTTTTTTGAGGCAGGGTCTTACTCTGCTGCCCAGGCTGGAGTGCAGTGGTGCAATCATGACTCATTGCAGCATCCACCTCCCGGACCCAATCCATCCTCCCACCTCAGCACCTCAGCCTCTGAAGTAGCTGGGACTAAGGTGTGCATCATCATGTCCGGCTGTTTCTTTTCTTTTTTTCAAATTTTTTTGTAGAGACAGGAATCTCACTATGCTGCCCAGGCTGGTCTTGAACTCCTGGGCTCAAGTGATCCTCCTGTCTTGGTCTCCCTCTCCCAACCTACTTCTCCTTTTAGCCCTCTAGCATGTTAGCCTTATCAGTCATCTCTGAATCTGTCTGGATTTTCCCCTTTCTGTTTGCCCAGGTATTTTTCTTGTTCTAAAACACACTTCTCTGTCCTTTCCCGAATCCCTCCCTTTCCTGCCCACTCCTTTCTATCTGGTGAACTTCCACTATGCTTATGTTGATGCTGAATAAATCCCAGTTAGCCAGGATCTGAATTCCGTTCCCACACTGCTCTCTTCCCCCTCCCCCAACCAGCTGCAATTCCCAAAGCCTTTTCCAAGGCACATCGTCCCATTGGTGATAGAGAAATGATGATCACCACCTTCCATTGAAGTCAAGACACTTTATACTTCTGCAAGCCTCCGCACCTGTGCAGGGTGCTCACTGCCTCAACCTGGGAATGCACCGCAAATTCGTGGAGCTGGGAAACGGCTGGTGGACACGTGTGCATGAGCTGCCCTCTGTGCACCCAAAGCGAAAGGTTCATATGTGCAGCAACAGGCTGCCGGGGTGGGGTGGGGCTGGGCAGGGTGGGGCCATAACCCCTTTAAATTGGAGATAAAGACCGGGAGTGTGGAGTCTGCTTTATGCCCTGTACACAAATCCTGGCCCAGGAGAGCCAGGACCCCTTGCTGCCTGAATTGCCAGACTAGAATTTGGACTTAGAGATTCTGGTTAGGGATGAGAAGCGGGTGGATCCTGCACATTCCTGGAAGCTTCTTCATTCTCTGTTGGAGGAGAAAAGAGGAGGTCCTGGTGAACCGCGGATCACATGGAGAATTCACAGAAACCACTTAGCGGAGTGCCTGGCACACAGCAAGGGATCAATAAAGCTTTATCATTACAGTTGTTGCTCTTCTCTGATTCTTGGGTTCCACATACACCAATACAAAAGTTGGTAAAAACTTAAACTCTCGGTGGCTACATTAAGCATGGTATTATTTCAATATGATCATTTTGTTTTTAAACTAAAAACATCCAAATGCTTACAATTCATAGATCTTTAAAAACATGGTTCAACTCCTCCCCCTCCAAAAGAGCCATGACCACCAGATGTACATCTGATGCTAGACCAGATCTTGTGCTGCATGGGGGGAAACTCTATAAAGAACATTATTGGGTCAGTTGACAAAATGGAAACACAAATTATAGATTAGGTGGAATGCATCAGGGTTAATTTTACTAAAGTTGATGACTGTATTATGGCTGTGTAAGAGTATATCTCTGCTATTAGGAAATCCCCATGGAAGTATCCAGGGATATGTAATTAATTTGACTCATGTAACTGACCACCAAGTGGTTTAAGAGGCAAACTTGGTGGGGGGGGGGGCGGTGTGTGTGTGACGTGCACAAATGAGAAAGCAAAGCAGTGGGATAAAATGTTAACTGTAGATAAATCCAAGTAAAGAGGACAGGGTGATCTTTGTACTGTTCTTAACCTGTGTAACTTTTGTGTAAATTTGAAGTTATTTCCAAACAGAAAGTGTAAAAAACCGAAATACTGCTTCTTGTTCAGAATGACAATTTTTGCGTTAATTTAAAAAGAGGAGTAAAGGGAATGTGATCAAATTGGGAGAAAAAAATAGGAAATACACTTAACCTAAAACTAACAGACGTAGAATAATTTACACCTAAAGCAAGCAAGGGTGTTTTGTTGTTTGTTTGGTGGCGGTTTTTGTTTTGTTTTATTTTCGAGTATTTGCACGGCTCTCAAGATTCTCTCTGAAAAGTGAGATTTCATCTTAAAGTATCAGAAAAGTTTGGAAGATTATGAAATGCAGCATGCTTGATAACTCTACATGCTTCTGAACAAGGAGGCTTCTTTGAAGTAGTTTAGCATTTCAGAGCGTCACATGTTAATTGTATGCAAAGAAATAAAACACTTAAGCAAACTTCAATCTAAGGAGATTTGCATAAAGGATTAAGACTCATTGGCCCTCCAAAATACTCCTCCATCTGAAAATGGGTGCGCTGTGCTCTCAGATCCCCCCAATTTCTTTGTGCTCTCAGTGAAGTCCGATTTAATCCTGCTTTCTTCATTCGCACCTTCTCTCCAAACCTCCCAGGCCTGTGCTTTGAGAGCCAGGGATCATTCTCCTCCCCAATTGAAGGGGGTTTTCCTTTCATTAATTTCTCTAAGAAGATTACCCCGTGCTTGTTTGTTGTTGTTGAAGCAACTAATTTCCCTAAAGCTCTTTGTTTTTTCAACTGGTTTACACTTTAATGCCCTTGATTGAATTTCAACAACAAGGGATCAACTTGACCAACAAACTCTCTTTAGGAAGAAAACAAAAAGCGAGAACTTAGTGCAAACTATTTTAACTGCCGGCCTGCTTTAAAAATATATATATATTCAGCCTTTTAGACAGTTTTCAAAGAGATGCGTCCTAATGAGCATATTATTCAGGCCTTGTTTGGTTCCTAAAGTCAAAGTGACCCTCGTTGAAACTGAATTTCTCTAATTACTATAGCTGAAGTCACGGGAAAAGTAACACCCCACAACAAAAATCTGGCTTATGTTTTCGTTCCCTCTCTCTCATTTTTGTTTTTCCTTCTAATATTTCTTGTCTTGAAAGTCTGAGGATAAAACAGATGGCAGACCTTTCCCTAAGAACTTCAGTATATCTATACATTTTGAATGTTATCAAAAATTGTAGTATGATCTTGTTTGGAAATTCCTTTTTTACCAGGATAATTGTGTGGAAGTTAAGTGGTAACCTCCTTCATTCGGATTCACAGCCATTTAAACATTTGCGCCAGTTAATTACCATAATTGGTTTGTTCAATTAGCATGAGGCGCACTGGCGCTTTCACACAGGGATGCCTCTATTTACTTGGAGATACCGTCACTGTCACGCACCCCAAGGACACTGGCCTGACTATTGAGGGCTGAGGTTTGGCTTCAAGTCTCTGGGGAGTTTCCCCTGCCTTAAGCACCTTGAAGATTGACCCTTGAACTTTCTAGGCTGAAAATGCTATTGATATTCTGTACTTTGTCAGAAGCAAGGAGGCTGGCGGCAGGGGTGGGGGAAAGGCAGAGGGCCTGGCTGTGGTGCCCGGTGGGAGGGTGGAGCTCAGTGTGGCATCTCCTCTCAGATCAGGAGCCTCACCAAACGGAGAGGCAGAGCTCCTCCGGGCCACCTCCAAAAGCAGGATCTAGGAGGCCCCCACGCTGTTCTGTGGAAGGACTGTTAGCCCACATGTGATGATTTTCTTCCACTGGATGGCAAACTAATGGCCAAATAAATCCCAGGAGCAATCACTGACTGCCTACTGTGTGTAGAGTTAATATACTAAATGGAGCATTCCCACTGGGAGAGACTGTAAACAAGTGATTCAAAAGGTTCAGACACAAGACCCAGCATCAAACCCCACAATGGGGAAGAATGTCAGAAAACATCACCAGAGAAGCCAGTGAAAAAGATGCCATTCTCTCTCCTGTTAACTTCAAGATTTCATTGCAGCAAAGGCCTGCTAAGATGATTTTAAAATGTTGTGAGCCCTTGTTTCTGCATGGTAATGAATGTTAGACCAGTTTCCTTTTTAACATGATAGAAATGAAGAGAGGAGTGGATTATTTTAAAGCACCCCAACAAAAGGAATCCCACATTCCAAAGGTGAAACATCACAGATTCCAAATGGATGACGATTGGTTTACCACAAAATATTCCAAGGGGAAAGGCGGGAGTGTCAGAAATCCAAATGGTTGAAATGTAAATTGTGGACAGAGCATCTTCTCAGGTCTCAACAACACAGGGTCTGAAAATACAGATATTTTTAAAATGCCTTAAGATTAACAGCTTCAAGGACCTTCTAGAAGAACAACCTTAAACAATCTGAAATCTATCTTTAATGATTTGGGTTATTAAACCCATTGAGAACCTCCAGTCGAGGTAGCTTTTGTCTCTTTGGGTGGGACCGAAATCACACACTCAGATTTTTTTTTTCTAGTTGTGTTTTAACATTTTATTTGTCGTTATTATTTTTTTAAATAAATCCACTGTCCTAATTTTGGCTCTAATGTGACTCAGATGAAGGTTCAAGGTGAACAATCACCTACTGTATACAATCATATAATGTAACGAAAGTGAACACACTCAATCTTTTTCAAAATCTGCTCTAGCGCCCGCGCCCAGCTATAGATCTTACATTTATCCGGTGTGTCTTCTTGTCCAAGTGTTTTAATAATCTGATTTTAAAACAGGATTCTTCTTTGAGAATATCTGAGTTTGAGCCCTATGCTTCTCGCAACCTATAGTAATGTTGGACTAACAAAATCCAGAAGTAAACTGGCATATGCTTGCTTTAATGAGGAAGCGAGAGAGACTGAGGAATTATTATTTGACCATTATAACTTTAGGAATAGTCTCTGTATACTAGAGCGGTAATAAATAATTAAAAGAAGTGTTGCAGTCCATTTTAATTAGATCTCAGTACTTTTTAAAATATGTATGGGGAGGCCTGTGTAAACCAGTGACTGCACTGTGTGTGAGAAGCAGAAATGTCTCATTTGGCCAATAGAAGATAGTGGTTCTAGGAATCCTACGAAGTACGAGTTTCTGGAAGTGGATGACCAAGGAAGGCAACATCCATCTTTTCTCGTCTTCTCTAAGCCTCATCTCTCTTATCAGCATCATGGCTGTCAGCTCCTTTCCCCGCTTCTATCTCAGCCAACATCAAAATGTGACTCTTTCTGACATCATCACTTCTTCTCAACTTGAGCAGACTCCATGTGAAAAGGAGCGGCGAATAGGGCAGTGTTCGACATTATATCTTGAACCAGAATAAGCAAATAGGCAAGTTGAATCTTTGGGGTCAAGCTTTAAGTCATGTTTCTGACCCAGGAAATCATTTTCCGTGACAGTTATGACAAATGCTGAACACAGGCCGTGTATAAATACGTCTGTGGTTGTTGCATGAAAAATACTTGGGGTCATTGTCTACCCTGGGGCACCCCCACCAAGACACCTACTGTTGGGCAAACACACGCCTCCCTGGAAAAAGATGGTGAAAAGGACAGGCATGTTGAATTTAGGTTTCGAACATGATGCTTAAGAGCATCAGTGCACCCTGCTTAATGGGGCCGCTAATTAGTTTGTGACACTTTCAGGTTGTCTTGATATTGCTATTAGCAAAGGATAGTTGATGGCAAAAGTTCTCACACCCAACCGCACATTGGAATAACCTTTAAAAATAATCTTTATAAATAATTTTGTAATCTAAAAAATAAAAAATAATTTCCATGCCCAGCCACATCCATGACCAATTAAATCAGAATTCCTGGGAATAGGACCCAGGCATCAGAGTATTTTTCAAACCCATCCTGCAGCCCCATTGACGTACCAGGGGTTTTAGAGACATCTTGGCATAAGATGCTAGAAGAAACACTTTTATTTTATAACTTCACATTTTGATGGCTACATTATAGTTCTCCAAAACCAAAATCATAATAATCAAAGACGTCAACATTTAACAGCCTGATGACACAAATACTGTTGGTGACCTGACATATCTGCTCAGGAGCCTCTGGCTTCTCCAACAGAGTGCATCTGTGTTGCTTAGAATGGAAGCCCCTCCCTCTCCCCTCCCTCCATCTATTGAATTTGCAGAGAGGGCCACCCTTTATCTCACATTTAAAACACAAGCAAGTCTGAAATTCACTTTCAATTTATTTTCCAATCACAGGAAAGGAAGGGGGAGAAAGATGATTCTATCGAATCTTCTCCTGGCTGGTAAAAGGTTGGTAAGGCTTGTTCTGGATGCGTGGCGGAGAGCTCCCGGGATAGTCTACGGGGAGCAGAGTTAATCGAATAAACTAATCTTCGCTGTGGAGATTAACTCTCAGTGGCTGCAGGAAACCGGGCAAGGGAGAATACAAATAGCAGAGACCTCAAGGTGCTGGAGGAGTTAGGAGTCTCCCCTCCCTCACTCTAATGCTACCGCCCCCCCCGCCACCCCACCCCTGCCTCAGGTTTTAAATTTGGAAAATGTTGTGAAAATGGAGAAACGGCCGTTTGCCTGCTGACCAGAGCCCAGCCCCAGGCATGAAACTGAGACACTGAACAGTTGCAAGGATGTGACGCTTTCTTGGGCTTTTCTGAAGGGGCAGGACTGAAGGGAGGTGCGATCTTGTCCAGCTGCGGGGAGCTCAGAGTGTCTGCGTGATGGAGGGAAATACTCCCCGGAGATGAAGATGCGGTTCAAAGCTGCACCTGATGAGGCTTTAAGAGCAGATCCTTTCAAACAGCCTTTGATTCCCTTTGCCAAGGCGGCAGGCGCTGTTATAGGGGTGCAAGCAATTGTGTCAAAACACTGCTCCAAGAAGAAACATGTTCTCAGCTTTCTCAGTGATTTAGGAGAAAGCCTCAGCCTGGAGGGTGGGAGAGGGTGTCTATGAGAATTGCTTGGGTCTGGAGAGGGATTCCTACCCCCTGGGAGGGCTGTCTCCCTGCTTGCTCAGTTCTTGGGGAATCAATCTGAAAGGCGGTCCCCTGGGACCTGCCGGCTCCTGCAATCCCCAGCTCCAGGAGAGGGGGCTCTAAGCCCTTCACCCTGGCAGAAGAGGCAGTGGGAAGTGACAGCAAGGTCCCTGGAGGGCCTGCCTAGGCTCTCTGGTGAGTTGACACCCCCCTCCCCTTAATGCTGAGTCAGTTGGAGCTAATTTTTGTATTCTTCAAATAAAATTAAGGTAAGCACAAAGATGAGAACACCTCACATCTCTCAAATTGACCACTTCTCCCTACCTCTCCCAATGCCAGCCCAGCCTTGGCTCCTAATCTCTTATCTGAACACCTTCAAGGGACTCTGCATTGGGTGACACTCCTGATTTCACTCTTGATCTCCTCCATCTATTCTCTACCAGCAGCCAGTGGAATCTTGTTGCAAGATGCAGATGAGGGTGTGCTTCTACTTAGCTCCTCTTGCTCTTAAGAGAATGCCTGGGGCCTTTAATAAATGCCCTGTGCCCGGGCAGTAGACAGATGGTTAGAAGGGGCACCTGTGAATGCCAGGCAGCTGGCTTCAAACCCCAGCTTTGCCACTGACTGGCTGTGTGATGTGGGCAGGTCCCAGCAACCCTCTCCTCTGCATCATCTATCAATTGGGAGGAAGATGCTCGAACTGACCACGTGGCTTGTTGAGAGGCCTGGGCTGCCAACCTAAGTGAGTGAGTAAGTGAGCAGCACTCAGCCCATCTTCTTTGGTTATCCTGTGGCATCTCCTCCTGCTGCCTCCTCTAGCTACCTATTCTTCAGCTACTCGAGTCTCTCTCTGCTCCTCCAGGCTCCCTCCTATGGCTGGGTCTTCACACCCGCTGTTTCCTCCTCCATGCCTTGCCCCTTCTCCCAGTTAGAGAAGGGACCATGAAGCCCCCTTGGCTTCCCCATCAACAGGCCTGATTGATGGTTAAATAAGAACAGATTCTTCTCTGCTCCCAAATAAAGAGTGACTCTCTCCCTTCCCAGAGCCCCTGAACCATCTACGGACTTGGCTAAACTGTGCCAAGGATCATGGCAGGCTGACAGCAGGTGGTCTCTAGAGAGGAACCTGGGAAATCACAACATCTCCAGAGGAGCAGGGCTCTTGGAGGGGGAAAGGGCCTCATGTGGAGGTGGTAGAAACACTTGTGGCCTTAGGATCCAACCCAGGACACCAACCTTTGGCTGTGTGAGTACTAACCTCTGTCCATGGGGACCTGTGTGTGCTGAGCCTTGGTCTGTGTGCTCCATCTGTGGATGACCCTCATTTATACTCAGAAGAACTTTACAAAGAAGTCTTATTATCTTTTTTTTTATAGACAGACCAAAAGGACTCAGCGAAGCTAAGTGACTTGCCCAAAGTCACACAGCCGAACTGGGACTTGAACCCTGGTGTTCCTGATGGAGCTTGTGACCTCTAACACTACTCTGTATTCATACTCATGCTAGAAAATGGTCTTGCTACGATGGCCCGCCCCTCATGACTGAACTGGGAGACTCAGAATTAAATGCAACGTTTTGTCTTTTAACCATAGAGATTTTCAGTTCTCAATGTCTCAGGGGAAAAAGAAAACCCAATGTTGTTTTCAGGTTTTCACTGCAGCTTCTCTTGTAAGTCTTAACTCAGATGGTGATTCTTCTAGAAAATTGTCTTGGGATCCTCCAGGCCAGGGGAAGCCTGTGTCATCCCTGTTTCCAGAGCATTTAAGCTGCCCTTCTTTGACCATGCTTCCCCCATTCTGATCGGAGACATAAACTTCCCACTACCCTGAGCCCCCTGATGGTAGGAACTGTTTTGTTTCAAACCTGCATCTCCTGGTTCTCCCTCCTCTTATCACTGAAGTGCTGGGTACATGGAAAAAGTGCTTCATGCATGATCGAGACTCCAGATCAGGTTGTTGGATAACCTTCTTCATAACTCCATAGCAAGCTCCCAGCTGCCAACCTAGTAAGTATGCCCATCACAGCCACAAACTCAGATTCATGCAAATGGGCCATTATTCTCTATGTCTCAACTAAACTTTGCTCTCCAGCACAGATTCTATCCAAGAACAGAAAACTTGATTCAGTAAACAGAGATCACTCTTGTCTTGATTTTTTCCCCTGTACTCCCTTTTGAGTAAATAATCCAGGCAAATTCAGGGTGTCCCCTTCCTCCTCTTCTCCCCTCCTTGCCAAGGTTGATTGAAGTTCTAGGGACCAGGGACTATCAGTCAGGCATCCAGGAAAGTTCTTTGGTCCATCCTTATCAGTGGTTGTCCATGCTGGGTTCTGCCATTGGCCATGGATCATTGACAGCCAGGCCTGCTGTCTCCATGGAGATGAGCCTGTCTCACCATGGCCTGCACACAGAGATGTGGCAGCCATTTAAATGGTGCTGGCAATTCTGATCTCTCCAAGAATGTATACTCAAGAGTGAGTATGAGATAGAAGACAGAAATCTATTTTTTACCCAGTGGGTCTTTGTTTTTGCATGTTTCCAAAAATATAACACGTATTTTCTTTTATAGCTTTTCCTGTCAATGCAAAGCAACTGCTTCATCTGATGCTCAACCCAAATGATCAATGAAGTTTTTAACATTCTTAGTGAATTGGAAACTTCTCTAAGCTTCCACTCTATTATTACCTGCCCCTGCTCAGCTTCTTCGCAATAAGCCTTTAGTCCCACTACTCTCTTGAAGTTTACAATATTGAGTACTAACAATGGGTCAGGCCCTGTGTGGGGTACTGAACATACAATCATTGGATTCTCAACAACCTTATGAGGAAACTTCAAATCATTATCCCTCTAACTTACAGATGAGGATCCCTGAGGGAGGTTAAGTATTAGTGTCCAAGGCCCACAATTGGTAAGTGACTAAAAAGAGATTAACTATTACTTCTCAACAGTGAAGAGCATGCTGGCAGCTCAAACACAATGTGTCCAAAACCTACACCAAAATTCTCCAAAGCATCTCTTCTGCACAAAACAGTTATTTGAGTGGTGTATTAGTCCATTCTCACGCTACTCATAAAGACATACCTGAGACTGGGTAATTTATAAAGGAAGGAGGTTTAATGGACTCACAGTTCCACACAGCTAGTTAGCCTACACAATCATGGCAGAAGGTGAAGGAGGAGCAAAGGCACATCTTACATGGTGGCAGGCAAGAGAAAATCATCAGATCTCTTGAGACTTACTCACTATCACAAGAACAGCACAGGAAAACTTGCCCCCAAGATTCAATTACCTCCTACTGGGTCCCTCCCACAATATGTGGGGGTTATGGGAGCTACCGTTCAAGATGAGATTTGAGTGGGGACACAGCCAAACCATATAAAGTGGCATCATGAACTTCCCACAGACTCAGATGGAAACAGTGTCATCCCTTGTGGCTTTACCTGTATTTGCTTCAACTACAAGTCTCCATTCTATTTTCACTTCAACAAACCTGCTGACCAGCCCCCTGCCTGATTCATATTAGATCATCAGGATATATGACAGTAGTGGGCACATAGTAGGGGTGCCCTAATTATCTATTGAACAGATGCAGCACCCTGGTCTCTCCATTCTATGTGCTGCTGCCTGATTAATTCTCCCAAAGCACATTTCTAAGTTTGACTCCTTTGCTCAAACCCATTTGGTGGTCTTCATTGTCCCACAGAATGAAACCCTTGCCCTTCCCACTGGCATTTCATGAACCTGCAGTCCATCTTCAACATGTTGTTTCAGCCTCCTCACTTACTCTACTGCTGCACAAACCTGGCCTCCACTCATAGCCATTTCTTTAAGAGACTCCAAACTGCCCTTTCTTGGCCAAGCTACTCCTACCGCCTTGAATTTTTGCCCTGCCTACCCCATCTTCCCTAAGGAAAGGACCCTATAATCTTCAAATATTGCCTCCTTGAGGCAGCTTTCCCTGATCTCTCTCTGGAGACCTGTGACATGCTGATGTCCTCTTCTGTGCTTCAGTAGTTAAGGGCTTCAAGAGTGCTGGTGTCCAAGAGTGCTGGGTGCAAGTCCTGGCTCTGCCTACCTGGCTTTATAACATTAGTCAAGTAATTGAAGATATTTGGGAACAGAAAAATGAAGATAATCCTCATAGAATTATTTGGCAATTTAAGAGAGATAATGCTTTTGAAGAGCTTAGCACCATGCTGGGTGCTTAATGAATGGCAACTTATTGATTATTCCTATTCCTATTATCATCAGGATATCTTGTCTTCTCTCTTCCATTAGACCAGTGGCTCTCAAATTTGACATCAGAATCCCCAGGGAGCTCTTAAAAACTAGAAGCCCAGGATGTGTGCTTGGGGATTCTGATTTAATTCGTCTGGGTCAGGGCTCCTGCATTAGTATTATTTATTTATTTTATTATGGCAAAATATAATGTTTATCATATTAATCCTTTGTAAGTACAAAATTCAGTGGCATTAAACATACTCACATGGTTATGCAACCATCACCATTATCTATACCCAAAACTTTCTCATCATCCCCAGCAAAAACTCTGTACCCATCAGATAACTCTCTCTTCCTTCTCTACCTGCCCCTTGGTAATCTCTATTCTACTTTCTGTCTCTATGAATTTGCCTATTCTAGGCACAGAATGTAAGTGGAATCATACAATATTTGTCCTTCTATTTCTGGCTTATTTCACTAAGCATAATGATTTCAGGGTATAGCCATGTTGCAGTATATATAAGAATTTCTTTCTTTTTATGGCTGAATAATATTGCATTGTAAGTATAGACCACATTTTGTTTATCCATTCATCTGTGGACAGACAGTTGGATTGTTTCCACCTTTCGGTTATTGTGAATAATACTGCTATGAACATTGGTGTATAAATATTTTCTCCAGTTTCTGCTTTCAATTCTTTTAGGTGTATACCTAGGAGTAGGACTGCTGGGTCATATGGTAGTTCTGCATTTAACCTTTTGAGAAATCATCAAACTGTTCTCCACAGCAGCAACACCACTTTACATTCTTACTAATAATGCATGAGGGTTCCAATTGTTCCACATCCTTGCCAACGCTTGTTATTTTCTACAGGTCATTTCTTTTAAATTGTAGACATCCTAGCAGATATGAAGTGGTATTTCATTGTGGTTTTGATTTGCATTTCCCTAATGACTAACGATGTAGATCGATTTTCCGTGTGCTTACTGTCCATTTGTGTATCTTCTTTGGAGAAAAGTGTATTCAAATTCTTCACTCATTTTTAGGTTGTGTTTACAGTCTTGTTGAGTTGTAGCAGGTTTTTTGTGTGTGTGTGTATTCTGGATATTGATCCCTTATCAGACATATCATTTGCAAATATTTTCTCCCATGCAGTAGGTTATGTTATTGTTTCCTTGATGGAATCCTTTAATGCGTAAAAGTTCTTAATTTTGATGAAGTCCAATTTATCTGTTTTTTATTTATTTTGTTGCCTGTGCTTTTGGTGTTGTATTCATTACATCATCACCAAATCCACATCACTTTCTCCAGTGTTTTCCTCTAAAGGTATAGTTGTACCAATTAAGCTGAAGCCTTTGATTGTTTTGAGTTAATTTTTATGCCTTAGGTGGTATAAGGGTCCTTCATTCTTCTGCACTGTGGATATTGTTTCCCCAACATCATTTGTTGAAAAGACTGTTTTTTGTTTTTTGTTTTTTTGTCATTAAATGGTCTAGATACCCTTGTCAAAATTGACCATAATCGTGGGGGTTTATTTCTTGGCTGTCAATTTATTTTTATTTTATATATTTTTTAGAGACAGGGTTTTGCTCTGTCATCCAGGCTGGAGTACAGTGGTATGATCATAGCTCACTGCATCTTCAATCTCCTCCACTCAAGTAATCCTCTTACCTCAGCCTCCTGAGTAGCTAGGACTACAGGCATGCACCACCATGCCTGGCTAATTTTTTTATTTTTATTTTTGTAGAGAGGAATCTTGCTATGTTGCCCAGGTTGGTCTCAAACGCCTGGCCTCAAGCAATCCTCCTGCCTTGGCTCCCCAAAGTGCTAAAATTACAGGTTCGAGCCACTGTACCTGGGCTTGGCTCTCTATATTCCACTGGTCTATATGGTTGTCCTTATGTCAGTACCATATTGTTTTTATTACTGTACCTTTGTAATACGTTTCAAAGTTGGATAGTCTGAGACTTCCAACTGTATTCTTTTTCAAGATTATTTAAGTTGTTTGAGACCCCTTGCAGTCTCATATAAATTTAAAGATTGGCTTTTCCATTTCTGCAAAAAAGGTTATTGGAATTTTGATCGGGATTGCATTGAATATACGGATTGCATTACAGCAATGTTACATCTTTCTATCCATGAACATGGGATGACTTTTCCTTTATTTAGATCTCTACCTTATTACAGCAATTTTTGTAGTTTTTGGTGTACAAGTCCTTTATCTTCTTGGTTAGATTTATTTCTAAGTACTTTTTTTAGGTGTTAATGGAAATAAAATTGCTTTTCTAATTTTTTAAATTAGTGATTTTTAAAGCTCCCAAGAGATGCTAATATGTAGTTAAGGTTGAAAACCACTGTCTTAGTCAAAGTTTTCTATGGTAGAGGAAAACTTATGTCTTTCTAACTTTCCTATTCCCTTCAGTGTCTGGCAAGGTCCCTAGCACTGAATCACTGCTTAGTAACTCTTCTGATGTATGCATGTATAGCTTCCTTCTTAGAAAATACATTTTTAAACTTATTTGCTTTCAAATATGCTGCACTTGCATCCTGATACTCCTGGCTTTCCCCCACCCCCACCTACCTTTTCCACATCTTCCCAGTCAATTCCCAGAGAGAGGGCCTGTTTACCATTGATTCCTCTGTGAGAATGGACTTTGTGGTGACACTGACTACAGGGCATCTCCTACTGGGATGTGATTGGGGACCTCTCACCTCCTGAAGGAAACAACAATACCTAATTTCAACCACATAGCATTGACTGGAAAATGACCTCTAGGTACTAGTAGTGGCAGACAGACCAAAAAGATGTGGCCAGACAGATGGGCAGGTCTATCGGGGAGGGAGCTGTTTTTAATTGAGGAGACCAGCACGGACACCTCATGAAGTCCACATAAGCACCCCCTGTCATCATCTGATCATTCCTTCCGTCATATTTATTATACTTTCCCATTAGGACTGGTACCCGAGAGGTTTCCAGCCCCAGACATACACTCAAGGACAAATAGCTTCCCACTCAGGACTCTGGTCAGGAATTCACAACAATGAGGGCTCCAAGTTCACCAGCGTCGGTTGGCAATGCTCTCTGAGAAACTGAACAGATGGGCTCTAATTGCAGACCTGTTGTGGGGACATTGTTAACAAACGCACAAGTAGCAGTATACAGGGCTTTTTGGAACTGAATGTGACTTGGCAGCTGGGGATGGCGGTCTAATTACCAACATCTGAGTTTCTTGTTTAATGAAGGGGAATGTGGAAAACGGCCGTGCTTGAAGCAGCTGGGATAGAGAAAGATGCCAAGGCTATGACTGCACAGTGCCTGCATACTCTGTTGGTGGCCAGGTGCCTCCGTATCATTCACAGACCCCTCCTCTTCTCCCTCTGGAATCCAGACATCACTTTTGGGAGAGGGGACGGAATTTTTGGAGCCCTTAGTTATCAATTGTAGACCACTAAAGAACAGCATGATTGGGACACATTGGTCCATCATATTCATTATTAACTTGTTCTTCTTAAATAAAGTCAAACTGACACTCCAGAAAAATACCATGTTTAACTTGTGACTTCCTGTATCCCCTTGCACAATGTTATTTAACCTTAAAATACACACATCCTGGTTTCACAGTTCATGGATTTCCAATGATGCTGGCTCAGGCTTGTGTAGACTTGCTTTGTCCAAGTACTATTTTAAGCACTTTCCCTGATTAGCTCATTTAACTCTTTCTGTAACACTAAGAGATGGATATTATTATTATTTCTGGTTTACAGATGAGCGACCTGAGGCATGGAAAGGTTAGGTAACCTGTTGGTGAGATGTTGTCCTCAGGTTAACTTTAGCCTCAGGATGACTTGTCTGATGTTAATGATAATTGGCACTCAAAAAGGGGCTTCCTAAGTTCCAGGCGCAATGTTTTACAAACTTGATCTCTGTTATTTTAGCCTCACAGTAACTTTATGAGGTAGATCTTGTAGAAACTAAGGTTCAAAAGAGTAAGCAGGGCCGGGCGTGGTGGCTCACGCCTGTAATCCCACCACTTTGGGAGGCCGAGGTGAGTGGATCACCTGAGGTCAGGAGTTCAAGACCAGCCTGGCCAACATAGTGAAACCCTGTCTCTACTATAATAAAAAAATTTAGCTGGGTGTGGTGGCAGATGCCTGTAATCCCAGCTACTCAGGAGCCTGAGGCAGGAGAATCGCATGAACCTGGGAGGCAGAGGTTGCGGTGAGCCAAGATCATGCCACTGCACTCCAGCCTGGGCAACAATAGTGAAACTAGGTCTAAAAAAACAAAAAAGAGTAACTTGACTTGCTCAATTACAGAGCTAGTGATGTGCTGAGCAACTCAAGATGCTTGCTCTGGGCTTCACTGGGCTGCTACTCTGTGATAAAAGCCCTGCAATGGAACATTATAGAAACTGCAAGGATTCTTTTTTTGTTTTTTAGATCATTGACTATCTGATCACAGAGTCCATTTAGGAGGATCCATGGAAGAAGCTGCTTTTGAGTTTTAAGGCCAGGGAAAAGCAAATCATCACTGGAGGAATCAAATTTTTTTTACTGTATGGACATTGTAAAATTCGTAAAACCAACCTCTCTAAGAGAGGGTGCAGGTTCCCTGAGGGGATATGCTGGTATGTGTGGAGATTCTAAATTTTTACCTTTTAGAGGTGTTACCAAACCACCAGGTAAGCAGTACCTTCACATCCTCCCAGTGTCACTAGTCCTTTAAAAAAGTCATTCAGGCTCTGTTTGTAGGCTCCCCAGGAGTGTGCAGATACATTTGAGAAGCACAATTGTAAAGAATCACGCTTCTCACCTTCCCACCTTACCTCAGTTACTAGGCTGCTCTGGAAGCATGGGGAGCAGGCATTTAGGACCTTGTGGCACACATTTTGTGTACAACAGCCTTACTCCAAGTTTCTCCTTATTTCCCATTTGATCTATTTTCTATCTTCCTTATTAATATTTGTGGCAGATTATATTTTCTAAAATTGACAACAAGATTTCTGGTCCCACAGGCACCTTCAAAACCTTGCTACTCTCTTCTCCTTGAACTAAGGTGGGTCTTTGTAGCTACCTTGACAAATACAGTATGGTGGAAGTGATGCCATGTTACTAGCAAGGCTAGGTTATAAGACATGATACAGATTGGTTCCAGTTCCAGGTAAGATGGAGTAAGCACACTTTTCCTTATGTCTCCCACTAAATGCAGCTATCAAACTTGGACACAATACAGGGCACAGCTATTTGAAGACTCTAAGAAGTAAGAGTAGCAGGCAGATTCAAGAAGAGTAAAATGTAAAATATCACTGAACTGAGGGTGAGTTTATTTTTTTCCCCTGGTTCTTCCACCACTTGGCCCTGGATACTGTTATGGAAGGGTATAGCAGATTAGGGTAACTAGAGTCCCAGTTTTTGGATAGAGAACTGAAAAGGGACTCCACAGTGTACTGGAAAATACTCCACAGTGTACTGGGAGATAGAGAAGAGAGAAGAGTTCCAGAAAGCAACTCCATATGGTGGTTTGTGAATTCCTGGGCTCACCTCCAAGCTGTGTATGTGTGGAGCTGATCAAAATTAATATACTAAAGTTGCTGAGAGTTGTACTGACTTACAGACCAATGCCCCAGTGGCAGACTGGCCACTGGGTAATGTACATGAAGACCAGATTCAATATCATTGTGAAGTCTTTAAAAACTGAACTGGAATTAAAACCCTAGTTCACAAAAGACATTTTGGAACTTACAGCCTGAACAGAGAAAGATCAATTGCCTGCTAAAACAAAAATGTCAACCTTCTCCACAGGACTTACATAAAACCTAGTGTTTCATAATGTAGTATTCAAAGTGATAGTATCCAAAATTATTTGACATATGAAGAGTCAGGAGAATCTTAACTTGCATGAGAAAAGACAATCAACACATGCAAACACTGAAATAACAAAGATGTTGAAACGATCTGACAAAGTCGCAATAATACAAATGCTCCAAGTAATTGTGAATGCTCTTGAAATAAATGAAAATATAACAAAGCTCAGCATTAAAAAAATACAAAAAGTCAAATAGAAATTTTAGAATTAAAAAATGTAATAACTGAAATAAAAAGCTCCCCAGTTGGGCTCAAAAGTTTAATGAGATTACCTGGGAAAGAGTCAGTGAGGATGAAAGACATGAATCTACAAATTCAAGAAGCTCTCAATCTGAAACAGGTAAACCCCCCAAAATCATAATCAAACTGATGAAAACTAGATCAAAGAAAAAAATCTTTAAATCAGACAGATAAAGTGATACATTACCTAGAGGGAAGAAACAATTTGAATGGTTGCACATTTCTTATCAGAAACCATGGAGGCCAGGAAGAAATGAGGTGACATTTTTAAAGAGCTAAAAGAAAAGAAATACCAACCCAGAATTCTATAATGAGTAAATATATTCTTCAGAAATAAAGATGATATAAATGGATTCTTAGATGAAGGAAAAGTAGAAGAATTTATTGCCAGCAGTCCTACTCTAACATAATTATTAAACCAAGTGATAACAGAAGGAAACCTGGAACATGAAAAACGAAGAACAACATAAATGGTAAATATCTGGGCTAACATAATAGACTGCTATTCTCCTCTTAAGTTATTTAAAATATGTTTAAGGATTGAAAGCAAAAATTGTAACATTAGTGGAGTTTTCAATGCATATAGATATATCATATAAAACAATGATAACATAAAGGAAGGTAGGTAAAAGGACCTATAAAGTGATAAGGTTTCTTTCTACTTTCCACATGAAGTTCTAAACTATAGATTCTATGTAGACTGTAAAAGTTAAGTATGAATATTGTAATCTCTGTAGCAACAAAGAGATGCAGTAAAAAAAAAAATAGAAAAAAAAAAGATACTAAATATACTTAACCCAAAAGAGGGCAGAAAAAGTGAAAACGAAAGGGAAAAAATCCCAAATAACAAACACAAAAAACAAATGATGAAATATTGCACCGAAATTCAAACATATTAATAATTACATTAAGTGTACATGGTCTAAAATAAAAAATTACCCATTTATGTCTAGCATTTCATTATTGGAACGATAAGCATGTGGGAGTTATCTATATCCTACTGCTCAAGGTCATCACCAAGGTCTGATTTTTCAAATTCAAAAAATTACAACCTCACACATAAATGGGTTAAAAAAGAGAATGTCAGAATGGACAAAAAGGTATGACCCAAGTACATACTGTCTACAAGAAACTCACTTCAAAGATAATCATATAGGAAAGTTAAAGTTAAAAAGGTAGAACAGGATCTGTCATGTAAACATGAGTGAAAAGAAAGCTGAAATGGCTATATTAATATCAGCAAAGTATACTTCAGAGATATAAAAACTACTAGAAATAAAGAGAGATATTAGATAATGATCAGAGGGTCCATCACTAAGTAGACATAATGATCCTAAGTGTATATGCATGAGACAACAGAGCTTCAGAATAAATGAAACAAAAACTATTAGAACTGAAAGAAGAAAAAGACAAATCCACAATTACAGTTGAAATTTTAACACTACTCTCTTGGGAATATCTCAGGAATATACAGTAGACAGCAAAACATCAAGGAGGTGAACTAAAGAACGTTTAAATTTGTAGATTATTCTACCCACCAATAACAGAATATATGTTATTACAAGTTCTCATGAAACATTTATCAAGATAAAGTGTATTTTTGCTCATAAAACAAGTCTTACCAAATAAAAAAGAATTAAAATATAAAATATGTTCTCAGACCTTAATAAAATTAGACTAGAAATTAGTAATAGAAAGACAATAGGAAATATCTAAACAATCTGAAATTAAACAATAAAATCCTAAATAATCTATAGCCCAAAGAAGAAATCTCAAGGGAAATTAGAAACTATTTTAAACTGAGCAGAAGTGAAAAGACACTACATCAAAGTTTGTAGGGTGCAGAAAAAGCAGTGTTTAGGGATAAATTTATTTCATTAAATAATTATATTAGAAAATAAGAAAAGTCTTAAATCAAGAATCTAAGATTGTATCTTAAGAAACTAGAAAAAAAAGAACAAAACAAAAACAAGCAGAAAAAGAAAATAAAGAACAGAAATCAATGAAATAGAAAACAGAAAAATGATAGAGAAAATCAATGAAACCAAAAGTTGATCCTTTGGAGATGTCAAAAAACGTTAAACTAGGCTGGGCAGAGTGGCTTACGCTTGTAATCCCAAAATTTTGGGAGGTCAAGGGAGGAGTATCACTTGAGCCTAGAAGTTTGTGACCAGTCTTGGCAACATAGTGAGATTTTGGATTCTGTCTCTATTAAAAAAAGAAACATCCTGGTGTTGTGGTGTGCACCTGTAGACCTAGCTACTCAGGAGGCTGAGGATGGAGGATTACTTGAGTCCAGGAGTTCAAGGTTACAGTGAGCACTTTAGCTCGGGCCTAAGATCTTGTCTTTGAAATAAGAAAAAAGTTAAATCAAGACTGACAAAAATAGAGTACAAAAATTATCACTATAAGAAATGAAAAAGAGGATATTACTAAAGTTCCCATAGATATTAAATTTATAGAAGGAATACTATAAATAAATCTATGCGCATAAATTAAGCAACTTAAGTAAATATGGACTAATTCCTTGAAAACCACAAACTACCAAAAATCACACAAAATAGTACTGTATAACTGAGTAGGTCTATAACCATGAAGTAAATAGAATTCATAGCTAAAAACCTTTCAGGAAAAAAAATCTCAAGGCCCAGAGATTCACTGATAATTTCTGCAAAATAATTAAAGAAAGTGTAACACTAATTATCCACAATTTCTTTCAAAAATAAAAGAATATTTCTTAACTAAACGTGGAAACCAGCATTACCCTGATAGCAAAAGCGGACGGATTACACGAAAACTACAGACCAGTATCCCTCATGAACAAAGACAAAGATTCTCAACTAATCAGTATGAACTTGTTAAAAGAATAGTACACCATAGCTAAGTGGGTTTTATTCAGTGTATTTCACCATGTTAACAGGCTAACGAAGAAAAAAACTACATTATATCAATTGAAGTAGAAAAATCATTTGACAAAATTTAACATGTACTTACGATGAAAGTTTTGACAAACTAGGAAGAGAATGACACTTTCTTAATCAGATAACTTCTATATCAAGCTTCTATAGAAAACCTACATCTAGCATAATATTTAATGGAGAAAAACTAAATGCCACCTACCGCAAGATTGGGAACAAGGCAAGATGTCCACTCTAACTATTCCTATTCAACATCATACTGGAAGTCTTAACTGATGCAATAAGGCAAGAAAAAGAAATGAAAGTCATAGATAAGGAATACAGACATAAAGGAATCTCTGTTTTCAAGCTATATAATTTGCTGCATAGAAAGCACTGCCACACCCACCAAATCTACAAAATCTCCTAGAACTAAGTAAATTTAGCAAGGTTATAGAATATGAGGTCAATATAAAAATAATTGTATTTTGATATCCAGTTATCAAACAGACCTAACAACAGACAATTGCAAACTCAATTTAAAAAAAATATATAATATACTTTCTCTCTTCCACCCACAGATGCAATACCTTAGTATAAATCTGACAAATCATGTAGCATTTCCACATGCTGAAAACTACAAAATGCTGCTGAAGTAAATAAAAAAGAATTGTAAGAATTAGAGGATTCCATATTGGAAAGGTGCCATTTATCCCTAAACTCATCTTTAGAGATAAAATGATTCCAACCAAAATCCTATCGGAATTTTTATTAATATAGACAAGCTGATTCTAAAATGTATACAGAAAGCAAAAAAATAAAATAAAAATAAAAACTAGAATAGCTAAAACACTTTTCAAATAAAAAAATGGTGTTTAAGCAATCAGGCTACTTGATTTTAAGTCTTGCTATAAACTTTTCATAGTTAAGACAGTTTGTATAGGCAACAGGATAAACACATAGATTAACAGAACACAATAGAAAGTCCAGAAATAGACTCACAAAAATATGGGTCTGTTAATTTTTTTTTATAAAGATGAAAAAGTATTTTAATGGAAAAAGAACAGTCTTTCAACAACTGTGTTAGTACAATTGAACATCCATATGCACAAAATGAACTTTTACCTAAACCTCACACCTTATTTAAAAAATTAACTCAAAATGGATCACAGACCTAAAATATAAAGCATAAAACCATAAAACTTTTAACTTTTAAGAAGAAATTTTTGTAATGTACAGTAAGGCAAATAATTTTTAGACATGACACCAAAAACATAATTCATAAAATAAAAAAATTGATAAATGGAACTTTGAAATTAAAAACTTTTGATCTGCTAAAAGCACTGCTAAGAGAATAAAAAGACAACCTACAGACTGGGAGAAAATACTCACAAGTCACATACCTGACAAAGGACTTGTATTCAGAATATATAGACAACTCTTAAAACTCTGCAGTAAGAAAACGTTTAATGCAATTAGTAAATGGGTAAAAGACATGAACACACACTTCATCAAACAGATATACAGATGACAAATAAGAACATAAAAAGACGTTCATTACTAGCTATTTGTAGAATGCAATTTAGAATCATGATGAAATACTCCTATGTTACTATTAGGTGGTTAAAATAAAAAATATTGACAAAAGCAAGTGCTGACAAGGATGTGGAGCAGTAACAGAATCACTGATCCATTGCTAGTTAAAATGCAAAATGTTCCAGACATTCTGGAAAACATATTGGCAGATTCTTCTGAAATTAAACATACACATTTTCTATTTTTGTATATTTACCATAGGGAAATTAAAACTTACCTTTGCTTTAAAACCTGTCCACAAATGTTTAGAACACTTCTATACGTAACTGCCAAAAGCTGAAAACAATGCAAATTTCCATCAGTGGGTAAATGCATAAACCAGCTGTGGTTTAGCCATACAATGGGATAGTACTCAACAAAATCAAGGGATAGACTATTGACACACACAGCAACTTGAATGAACCTCAAAGGCATCATGCTGAGTGAAAGAAGTCAGTCTTACAAGTTCACATGGAGTATGATTTATAAATATAACATTCTCAAAGGACAAAGCTGTAGTGATAGTGGACACTGGGTGCTATGAGTGGAGGAGGGTGTGACTATCAGGAAATAGCAGGAGGGAGTTTTTGGGATGAGGAAATGGTTTTGTGTCCTGATTGTGGTGATGCTTACATGAATCTATACCTGTGCTAAATTTCATAGAATTGCACACTAAGAAGATTAGTTTTACCATATGATTTTTTAAAAAATAACATTCTGATTTTTTTTTCTGCTGCAGCTTCTAACTGTCCATCTTTCTTGGGATGTGAGCCTTTGGTGCTATGAGCTCCCAGGTGAGAACCTTCCTAGTCTGAAGCCACCCTGCTGGAGAAACCACCTGTAGAGGCCACTTACACAGAGATACCACTTAGAGAGGCCACTTAGAGAGAGGCTTCCAAGCTGTTCCAGTTCCCATGTGGTCCAGGGTTCCCAGCTCAGCGCTGGTCATGGGAGTGAGCCAGCCTTCAGATGATTCCAGCTTCCGATGTCTCTCTGCAACTGCATTAGATACCCTGAGTGAGGACCACCTGGAGGAGTCCCATCAACCCCAGGAACTGATAAGAAAACGATCACCGTCATTTTAAGACCTAGGGTGGTGTGTTACACATCATAGATAACTAGAAAATTATTATTTTCAAAATCATTGTAAGACACCTTAAATTCTTTAAGGTATGAGGTACAGTGTAAACAATGACATAAAAAGTGATTTTGGCAATAAGCTGTGATGTTATAAAAGCCCACTTGGCTCATCCTCCGATAACAATGTCAGGACCTGCCCATAGTTCCCACCATAGTCATGTGCCAAAGCAGATGCGCTCAGGGACTGTGTGACATCCTGCCTCCCTATTCCTGGCCCTAGCAGAGCTCAGAGCAGGGGCACGGCAAACCCTTGTGCAGAGACTAAAATATGCTATATTCTTAAAAAAGAAGAAATGTATACATAATATTGCTATATCCAGACATAGTTATATGTATAATACATCTATGTAAGACATATATTTATATACAGTATATATACACATACATATATCCAGACACAGTTATAGGTATAATACATCTATATAACACATATATTTATATATAATACATATACATACATACAATTACATATATATACACATAGTTATATGTATAATACATCTATATAAGACATATATTTATATACTATATATACACATACATACACATATCCAGACACAGTTATAGGTATAATATATTTATATGACACATATATTTATATACAATACATATACATACATACAATTATATACATACACATAGATAGCTATACATATATCTATATAACATAGATTTATATGCTATATATATACACATACATGCATATGTCCAGACATTGTAGGTATAATACATCTATATAACACACATATTTATGTATAATACACATACATACATACAATTACTTATATATACATCCATAGTTATATGTGTAACACATCTACATAACACATATATTAATATATAATGCATATATACGCTTATATATACAAAGTTATATGTATAACACATCTATATAATACATTTTTATATAATACATATACATAAATACACACACACACACAGAGTTATACATAGTTCCATGCCTATGGAAGTTACATGTATGTCCACAGGTACGGAAAACCTAAGACTAAACAGGGAAAGTAGGAAAACTCCAAGGTTAGTTACAAGAGGTCATTACTGCTCCTAGGGCTAAGGGACAACTGGGGAAAAGGTATTTCCAGAGGCCAGGAGTCAGGACCACTTGCCAGGAGCCAGTACCCTGGAGGAGATAAGGAAACCTGGGAAACAGTGTTTAGAGTTGAGTTTCCTGCAGTGCAGAGCAGAACAGGGTAGGGGAGGTCGGGTGGAAGGCATTCAGATCTGCAGGCATGCAGGTGACCAGCCTGGAGATGCGTAATACTACCCATTTCGTGGAGCTGGCACAAGGACTACGTAAGTTCACAACTAGAAAAAGGCCTGGAACTTATTGAGCGACCTAAGGAACAGCTGCTATGACTGAAGCTGAGAGACTTGCCTAAAGTCACACAGCTAGAAACGTCTTTATGGAAAGACAAACCAACCAGATAGGATGGAAGACATACAAAATTCAGATGTATTTTGGGATTAAATGCAAGTTTCAAAGATTTTTTACAGGGTTCAAATACAGATATGACTGATTTGAAGGATGATATGTACTTGTATTTCCCACAGATACGTTTAACAGGAAGGGCCCCATGGTTACTAGAACATACAATCCACGGGAACATGGGATTTGTGTGTTTTATTTACTGCTCTATTTACAGCACCTAGAATAATATCTGGCATATAGTAAGTGCTCAATAAAAATGTGTTCAATGAATGAACTACACTTGCTGACATAGTGTTAATCAGTGTGGCTGAGTAAACACAGATAATTTGTTGGAAGGGTATGCATATTTCAAAAGTGATGGGAGATGGAGGGCAGGTCTTGGGAACAGCAGGAACCAAGGAAGTGATGGAGGTCTAAGAAACTCACCAACTTCTCATTCTAATAGCAGCCTGGTCTGAACATGACTGCTGCTTCAGTCACCACCATTACCCTCATTAGAGAAAACTCCAAACATATATGCTATTCTAGATGTGGGGAGAGAAGCTAGCTCAGTCACCTTAAGTCACACACTGGGAGCAGTTAGAAGTAAAAAAGACCCATGCAGCCTCCCCGGGAAGAGGCCATCCTGGGATGTGAAACCTGGGAATTGCTCACTGCCTAAATCTAACTTCAGCGAAGAGAAGTAATTCCCCGTAAGGAAATCCAGAAAAGCACCATAGAGTGATGGTCAAAGACTGTAAGTTCCAGAGCTAGACCGCCTGAGTTCAGATCTTGATTCTTGTTGCAAACATACATATGCAACCTTGGGCAAGTCACACACTTTCTCTGGCTCAGGTTCTTGATCTGAAAAATGAAAATAAAATATTTGTATGAACTCATACATGCTAAGTGCTGAAAGTAGTATCTGACCAGACTAAATTGTGCAATGAATGAAGGTTATTAACTATAGGAAGAGAGATGGATGCTACGCAGCTACAAATTAATTTGAACTAGTGTATCAGTTATCTACTATAGTATGCCACGTAACAACCACACACAAAATCCAGTGGGTTAAACTTGAAAACACTTATTTAGCTCGTGGGTCTGCTGTTAGGATGGGTGGTTCTTCTGGGCTGGGCTGGACTCACTCAAGTGTCTGTGGTCAGCAATCAAGTCACCTGAGGGTCTGTTTCATGGATCTCGGCTGTGTTCCTCACCTTTTGGAGGTTGGCTGGCTATTGGCCCATCTAGGATGACATCTCCTCTGCTTCTTGGGGGCTAACCCAGGCTGGTTCACTGTTGGTGCCACTGGCAGGGTCTGAGAACTGATGCATGTCAAGTTTTGTGAGGCCTAGGCTGGGAGTTGGCACCCTCATTTCTGCCGCAATCTATTGGCCAAAGCCAGTTACAAGTTTAGCCCAGGCTTCTGGTGTTAAAGTCCTAACCCCTAGTACCTCAGAATGTGACTATCTTTGGGGATAGACTTTTTAAAGGTGTGATTAATGTAAAATGAGGTCATTAGGGTGGGCCCTAATCCAATCCGACTGGTGTCCTTAGAAATTACGACACAGACTGGTACAGAAGGAAGAACACGTGAAGACACAGGGAGAAGACAGCCATCTAAGATCCAAGGACAGAGGCCTCAGAAAAAAACCCACCCCACCAACGCCTTGATCTTCTAGCCCCCAGAACTGCTAGACTTCCAGCCTCCAGATCTGCAAGAAAAGAACCCAGCCTGTGAAACTTTGTTATGTCAGCCTGAGGAAAATAATACCCATTTGGATGAGGAAACAGACTCTATCTCTTTATGTAAAAAACTGCAGTCCCATTGGGAACCATGTGTTTACAAGGAGGTAGAAAACATTGGGGCCATTTTTTGCCGTCAATTTGCCATGCCTAGAGAGGCTGATGCGGAGAAGAGCT
>NW_012100876.1:4012680-4028334 GCF_000951045.1 Mandrillus leucophaeus | reverse complement strand
TTATTTGAGCTTTTAACATTTGCCAGACACTGATCTGCCTATTTTAAGTTTGTCAACTCCCTGAATCCTCACAAAAGTCTTATGAGTTAGATACTGAACTACCATTAGCACTATTTTTACAGGCAAGGCAAGAGAAGCACAGGAAGATTGTGTCTCAAGCCAATAAGTAAGAGAACCGGACTTCAGCACGGGCAGGCTGTGTCAAAAGCCCAGGACTTTAGCTGCTTTTGCCATGCGGTATCTCCATATTTTCTGGAGCCTGTTAGGTGAATGAAGGAAAAAGGACTCATTTTACAAATGGGAATACTGAGGCCCAGAAGGGGGCTTCCGTGAATTGCATTTGCAAGTGTTTGCAATCCACTTACTGTGCTATATTCTATTCCATTAGAGTGCCTCATCCTCTCTGTACACCTGGTGAACTCCTACTAATCTCTAAAATTCCACTCAGATGTCACCCGAGAACCTTCCATGCTCACCTCAGGAAAACCAGGTTCTTCCTTCTTTGGCTTCCAGAAAACCCAGCATGTATCCTTAATAGAATGTTTTTTATATACAATATTTTCTGTTTTATTTCCAGAATTTTTTAAAAAAGATGACTACATAATGATCACAAATACTCATGTTCCCAAGCACTAGAATTTATGTTTGTTAACATTTTGCTATATAGACTACAAGTCCTTGTCTAAACAAAAAAACTAAAATGTAACAAATGAAATTAAGATATGCTTTTTTTAACAGAACAAGAAATAAAACATTGCAGATGAAGTTGAAGTATCATATCTGCAGTTCACTTCCCCCTGCCACTGTCAGGAATTTGTTGAGCATTCTTCTGATACATTTTAAAATTCGTATGTATCTATTTAGAAATGTGTGTTTGTGTGTGTGTGTGTACATGTGTAAGGCAAGGACTGCATTTTATTCATCTATCTGGAACTCAAATGTAGCAAAACACCTGGCACTTAGGTAATAACGATGATGAAGACGATGATGATGATTGATATGCTTTGAATATTTGTTTCCACTCAAATCTCATGTTACAATGTAATCCCCAGTGTTGGAAGTGAGGCCTAGTGGGAGGTGTTTGGATCATGGGAGTGGATGTCTCATGAACGGCTTGGGCCATCTCCTAGGTGATAAATGAGCTCTTGCTCTGAGATCTGGTGGTTGTCGCACCTCCTCCTCTTGCTCCTGTTTCCACCATGTGACGTGCCTGCTCCCACTTTGCTGTCTGCCATGATTGTAAGCTTCCTGAGGTCTCCCCAGAAGCTGGGCAGATGCCCGCACTATGCTTCCTGTAAATCCTGCAGAACCTTGAGTCGATTAAACCTCTTATCTTTATAAATTACCCAGTCTCAGGTATTTCTTCATAGCAATGCAAGAATGACCTAATACAATGATGATGGCTAATATTTTCTAAACCTTTATCATGTTCCAGATCCAGTTCAAAGCTATTTTGTGTGTGTACTAACTAACATAACTTTCTCAGTGATTGTATGGGGAAGATGCTATTATCAAGCCTATTTTATAAATTTAAAAAAACTGAGGCAAAGAGAAGTTAAAATAGGAAATATGGAAACATTATTTAAACTAAGGCAGTCCAGTCCCAAAGCCTCCTGTGCCCGTGCACATGTATGTGAAATACAACCTACATTCAGAGAAGAACATAAAGCATAACTGTACAGTTGGACAAAAACTTGATATCCACCACAGAAGACAAAAAAATAGGGCATTGCAAATACCCCAGAGACCCTCTGTACTTCCTCCTTGATTATAATCCTCTCCTTGTACCACCTACAGATTCTTAAACAATATAATTTTCTTTATTTGATTTTGAACTATATGCATGAAATCATTTAGCACATATTATTTTGTGCCTTGCTGCTTTGGCTTAATGTTGGATTGTGATATGTTGTTGCATATTTAGTTTGCCATTGACTGATACACCTTTATTTATTTACCCATTCTTCAGGCCATTTAGTTTGTTTCCAACTGGGGGCAATTATAAAAAAATGTTGCCATGAACCTTCTTGCATATGTGTCTTAGTGTATGCTGCAGATGTTTTTCTAAGATTCACACCTAGAAGAATTGCTAGGACAGAAGGTATATGTAACTCCACTTGCAATGGATAACATTAAATTGCTTTCTAAGAGCAGGAACTCTTAACCACATTATCAAATGACCTTACCAAAAGTATGTGTTGGAGGAATAAATGGATATTTTAAAAAGCGAAATACCAAATACAAGGAGGAGACTGCATTAACTAGTATCAGAGACTGGGAATCCAAACATCTGTCTACTGAAATATACACCTCCCGGTGGCACACATAGGTTCTGAACCTGGAAACAGCTGAAATCAGCTGCCCTGAAGGATCGTAAGGAACACATCCTGCCCGTCCAATGCTCTGCCTGGATGGCATCTGCTGACAAAGCAGAGGGATAGATGTGAGCAGTGCTTTGGACTTTATCTCCTGACTAGTTAATTATATCCTGCCCATACCAGCACTGAGGAGCGGTCACTGGGAGGCGGCATAGAACTCTCTATGCAGCCAGAGCTGTACTGGGTGGTCCTGCCTCAGTTTCCTTTTTGCTTTTCTGGGACCTTTGGGGACCTGGAATAGTTGCTGTTATCACTATTTTTACAGACAAGGCAACAGAAGCATGGGGAGATTAAGTCTCCCTGCCAGATCCAGTGTTCTCTTGGGGACTGCTCCGGTACACACCTCTTCCGCCTTTATCCACAATATCCTCGAGTGGACACCACTGGGGTTCCCCCGAATGACTGAGATGCCTCTTCATTATTCTGCCCAAGATGTCAGCTAGGGCTGTTTACAAATCCAAGGATTCTCTTGCCAAATGTACAGTCTGTTCTCCAGGCTTTCATGTTATAATGAAATGAGTAACAAGCAAGACATCTTAATATCCTATTCTGCTAGAAAGTGAGATTTTTCTCCTCCCTCTCTCTTAATAGATAAATTAATATCATCAAACATTCTGAAAAGATATTTTATGAAAACATCTCACTTGCCAAAAAAAAAGTTGTGTTATAAAGCTAGAGAAATGTGTTTCAACTTGTTAAAAGCCCTATTCTCAGCCATGAATTCAGTTCCCGTTTTTTTTCCCCTTCAATTAATTTCACACTAATCCATTTCTTTATCAGGCGTTGGAGTGAATGCGTGCGGAGTGAGTGATGAGGATGAGGGGGCAATGGAGGTGTTTGGCTCTGTAATTTCATCCTTGAATTTTGTGATTACTAACAGGACAACTTTTTTAATTTGCTCTTTTGTCTGGATTCCCTGGCTGACAATCTGCTCGGTGAGCTCGGCTTTTTAATCAATCACCTACATAATCAAATGTCACTGGCTATCTGCTCCGTGTAATTACTTTTGCAATTAAAAATCAACCTCAAGTTGCCTCATCTAATTAGAGGGATGGGCAGATTTTCATCTAGATTGATTTTTTAATAAATATTGACTTAAAATGCCATAATCTCATCATATTCTTTCATTTTCTTTGTACCAAAAATCAAACAAATGGAAGAATTAGCAAGCAGAAGGAATCGAGGGACTTCAAAAGCTTCTGCTGGTTCAGACACACAAAACTATGCTGTACAGAAGCCCAGCTTAGCTTGCCTAATAACAACACTCAATAGCTTCCACCTTTTATTGGAAAAAAGAACAAAGCAATTCAACGATTATATTTCACACCAACATTGTTGCAAGCCCACCATTCTAAGAGCTCCTAATTTCATTTATCGTACTGCCAAAGATAATCGTTTCTATGAATGATATTATTTCCTTTAAAACAATCCTACACATGCTACTAGAATTTTTAGTATTAGTAGAAAATATATAATGCTTCATGCTGGAACCACAACCCCTGAGTTTTCTTAAACATATGAATGCCACTACAGTCAGATAATTTCCTTGTCTTTGCTGCCTTGTGTCTTTTATGTATTGTAATTAAAACATTGTCAATAACACAGCTCGTTGCTTTTTGGTTGTAGTGACTGATGTTGAACATGGAAAATCCACAATCTAGTAAGGGATTACCTACAGGAAAATAACACACTTTGCTTAGAGAGCAATTGTCCCAAGATGAAATGTAATGGTATCTTGTATGTTTGTTTTTTTTTTTTAATCAAAAAAAACCTGTCAGTGACCCTGACAGAATTCTATTTAAACCTCAGCAGATTGGGGTGATGACGAAGAGGTAATAATGTTTCTAGCATCCCTCCTTTATTCTGGCACAAAGAAGATACATCTGTCTTCTTGTGCATTCACATTACAAGGGAGAAATAGGGAATCGTCCACATCTGACTGCACAGTTCACTCTAAAAATAGGAAAAAAAGGGTTGACCAAGGAAAGTCAAACCTCTGGGTCTT
Organism: Mandrillus leucophaeus; assembly: GCF_000951045.1. Lineage (NCBI taxonomy): Eukaryota > Metazoa > Chordata > Mammalia > Primates > Cercopithecidae > Mandrillus > Mandrillus leucophaeus. The sequence goes on along the minus strand of NW_012100876.1, from coordinate 4,023,951 downwards.
ATTGGTGGCAAAACAAACCGGGGAGTAAGGACAGACCCAAACAAAAAAGCCACGGACAATAAGAAAGAGAGCAATGATTCCACCTGCTGCTCTCCATGAGGCAGAGAAGTTCTCTGCTAGGGGGATACTTCATCTGCAGTTTCAGCCTTGCTACCAACTTGATGTCCAAATTGTTTTTCCCAAAATGATATGCCGTGAACTACTAGTCATATAAAACACTGCTCCAGAGATAAAGTCTTTGTGGTTGAAGTACTTTCAAAAATGTAACATTCTCTACCTCCTTCCTGGAGAGAAATGATAAACATTATCCTAGCAAGTTTTGGAAAAGCTCTGCCACAATGAGGTCTGTTTGGCTCAGAATTTATCAAATGTATTTGTCCATAGATTATCCTATTTATTGATTTATTTGTTTGTTCATTGATTTATTTGGCGGCACCATGTAGAACTATCCTCTTAGTACACACTTGGGGAAACACCGATAGTCACACTATACAGGAATCTCATTTTTCTGCACTATCGGCCCCTCTGGGACACAAACCTTGTCTTCTAGAATGTGTCATTGATTATGCTTTCTAAGCGTAAAGTCATGCCTAGTATGTCTGAGTATGCTTATGTGGGTTGCCTATGACCTAGAACAGTGGTCCCCAAACTTTTTGGCACAAAGGACTGGTTTTATGGAAGACAATTTTTCCATAGACTGGGGTGGGCAGGAGGCAGGGAAGGATAGTTTCAGGATGAAACTGTTCTACCTCAGATCATCAGGCACTAGATTCTCATAAGGACCATGCAACCTAGATCCCTTGCATGTGCAGTTCCCAATAGGGTTTGGACTCCTGTGAGAATCTAATGCAGTTGCTGATCAGACAGGTGGTGGAGCTCAGGTAGTAATCCTCGCTTACCTGCTGTTCACCTCCTACTGCACAGCCCAGTTCCTAACAGACCACAGACCAGTAGTGGTTTCCGGCCTGGGGATAGGGGACCCCTGACCTACGGGATATTAGGATGGCAGTGGGGATTCTGGGCTTGTAGTAACTAGGTGTTGTTTATGGTTCTTGCCAGAGGGAAATTCTGCAAGTATGTGTTCTGTCATCAAAGAGTATGATGCAGGTTGAAAGAGTTTCATGGGTACTCCCTGCTGTGTGGAAGGACAAAACTCTACCAACAGTTTGAGGCATGAATAGAAAGAGGAAAGTAGAAGGGATGACAGTGATACTAGTTGACATTTATTGAACATTTACTATGTGGCAGGCACTGTGCTGAATGTTCTACCTGCCTTTTTCTTTTAACCATCATAATTATGCTAGGGAGCAGGTACTGTTTGTAGTATTATCATCATCCCCATTAAACAGATGAGAAAACTGAGGCTTCAAGCAGTGAAGTGATTATGAAAGGTCACAGAGTTGGGAATTGGGAGAGTTAAGCCCCACACCCATGTCTGAAAGACAACAAACACTTTGAACTTTGAACCATTTCTTCTAAGAATAAGACAAGAGAAGAGGTAGGAGCTGCTGACATGGGGGAGATGGATTGTGCTGTTGTGGAAGAAATAAGCATTGGGGGCAGGTATATGACTTGTCTGTTGCCACAATAATTCTATGTTATGACCCACTCCAAACCTCAGTGGCTTAAGCAATAAGCATTTCTTTAGCTCCTGAATCTGCAGTTTGACTATGGGATTCTGGTCGTGGTTGGCCTAACTCATGAGTCTGTGGTCAAGTGTGGGTTGTCTGGGGGGCTCTGCTGATCTTGGTTGGCAGGTTTGGCTAGGGGACTCTGCTTATCTTGGCTGGCACTCTCCCATGCTTCAGGATCATGGCTGTTGGTCTAGGATGGCCTTGGCTTAGACACCTGGGGCAACTCAGCTCTGTGCCATAAAACTCATCTTCCATCTGGTTGGCCTCAGTGTCTTCTCATGGAAAAGGCAGAGGGGCAAGAAAGAAAGTGGAAATGTACAAGCATATTTCACTTGCTGGATGTTTGCCAACATCTTGTTGACCAAAGCAAGTCACATGAGCAAGCCCAGAATCAAAGAGTGGGCACTGCCAAGTTACATAGCAAAGAACATGAAGGTGAAGAATCTATCACAGTGGAAAGTGTTCTGATTGGTAAATGTAAGCCACAGTTTACCCAGACTCACCTCATCAGACCACTCGTGACACAGGATGGCTCATTGATGCCATACCAACGACCTAGCCCTGTCCTTCTTCCCGGACAACTGTGAGGCAGGTCATCATATACTAACGGGTGATAGACTCCGTCTTCCAGAAAGACTAGCCAGCAGCTGGAGTTTCCTCATCCAAGGATACTTAGTACACACCCCTCTCAGAGAAAGCCAGAGAGGAGGGTTCACGCACAAAGGGGCACCTTTGGAGGTGGTCTCGGCCTCTAGAAACCTGCTTTTTCCCTGGTCTTCTGTGTCACTGGCACAGCCCTGAATCTGAGGTTCCATAATAGGCCTGCTCAGAAGCCAGAGTGAAGTTTTATCGACACACAAAGCCCAGGGCAAAAACTCAGATGCCAGATGCCAGCAGGAGCACTGGATAAATGAAGCTGAATTGTTTCAACACAGGTACCCTTTTATTTATACAAAATACACAGAAATATTCTTTAATTTGACACCAAAATATGCTCTACTATTTTTCTTAAAAGGTGGTGCTCTCTTCATCTAGTTTTTTTTCTCACTTTTATTGCATTGTGATCACAGAGGCATATTTTCTCTATGCTTAGAAAAAACACTAATCGGCAATGCAAACATAAGGATAAATGACCATTTTTAGTTGGTCCCGGTGTGGGACATGTGGTAAGGAGTGGTGAAGATTGTGGAGAACTGAAAAGCACTCAGGGCATATAAACCACGTGTCTGCTTCTTAGCTCCAGCCACCTCTGGCTGGGTGGGAATGTAGGTGTCAAAGTCACAACTTTATTTTGAAAAGAAGATAGAAATCTGGATTTTTGATCTAAGCTCTTACATAGTGGCTCTCTGCTTAAGAAAGTAATATGCAGACGAGAGGAAGCACATCTGTGGACCAGATCCAGCCTATGGGCCATTGGTTTTCAATCTTTGGTCAAGGCTAATGACTGCATTGCACAGATGGGGAAACTGAAGCCCATACATGGAAACAGACTTGCTTGAGGTCACAAACGGTCCATTTCAGAGATGTAATTAGAGTCAAACTCATTCCCATGCCTCAGGGTCTGACCACAACTACTCTCCTAGCCTCGGTTTCTGGTGGCTCTATCTCCTCAGTCACCCAGGTATCCCACAAACTGGCCTCACCAGACTGACTTCTCAGTTTTTGGTCAGACTGTTCTGTCTGCTGAAATGTCCTCCCAGGCTCAGGTCAAATGTCAACCGCTCTTGGAGACCTCCCTCATTTCTTCAGGTGAAATTAGTCTCTCTCATGTATTGGGATGATAACATTTCTTGCTCTAGGTTTTAATGTTTTAGTCATTTTTTTGTTGATCCTAGTCTGAGCTTCTGGAAAGCAAGGACCCTGGGAATTTTATCTGGGGAATCCTAGAGCCTAGTTCAGTATCTGACAGATAAAAGGTACTCAATAAATGCTTGTGTAACAAATAGAGACATAAGCGAGAGGATAATGAACACAGTATGTGAATGAAAAAACCAGACTTTGTTCACCCAGCCTGTATTCTTCACCACATACATTATCATCAGGATTTTTTGCAAAAGGAAAAAAAAAAATGAGGTAGAAATATGAGGCCAGGCACAGTGGCTCACACCTGTAATCCCAGCACTTTGGGAGGCCGAGATGGGAGAATTGCTTGAGCCCCGGAGTTCGAGACCAGTATGGGAAACATAGGGAGATCCTGTCTCTACAGATAATAAAAAGGATTAGCCAGGCATGGGGGTGTGTGCCTGTAGTCCCAGCTACTCAGGGGGCTGAGGTGGGAGGATTGCCTGGGCTTAGGATTCTGAGGCTGCTGTGAGAAGCAACAGTGCCACTGTACTCCTGCTTGGAGGGAATAGAGTAAGACCCTCTCTCAAAAAAGAAAGAAGGAAACAAGGAAGAAAAGAAGAGAGGAAGGAAGGAAGGAAGGAAGGAAGGAAGGAAGGAAGGAAGGAAGGAAGGAAGGAAGGAAGGAAGGAAGGAAGGAAGGAAGGAAGGAAGGAAGGAAAAGAAAATATGAGAAGGTAGAGCAGAGAAGCTGGGAAAACAACAGTCCTGGTGTCAAACACTGACTGTCATTTACTGACTGCATGATCCCTGCCTGATGACATATTTAACATTGAAGCCCAAGAATTCTTGTCTGTAAAATGGGTTCATAACAGCACCAACATCAAAAGGGCTGCAAGGATCAGATAAGATAATGCACATAAGTCACTTAGTACAGTGCCTGGCAGACAGTAGGTATTCACTAAATGCTAGTTAATATTATCATTATTAGAAAGATAAACTAAATGGCTCTTTTCTCCTTCGGTAGCTCCCAGCCTCCTTTTCATCCCCCCAAAGATAAACAAACAAAACAGCAACAGCAGACAGGTAGAATTCAGAAGCTAGCGCGGGACTGTGATGGGAACCCAGTGTTTTGGGCTTCCAGCCCAGCCTTCTGCCGTCTTGTCTTTCTCCTGCCTACTCCCTTGCTTTGAAGTAAGTCTCTGTAAAATCAGCAGCTTCCTCGGCAGGTGGGGACATAGAGAAATGCAGCCATGGTTTGCTCAATGGAGCTTTTCCTGCCTCAATAAACACGTCCCTGAGAGTACCTGAACCAACACGCAATATCAGTGCCGGCCTGAGGATTAGCAGGCAGAAGGGGCTGCAGGAGTGGGATCCCTTATACGTTTTCATATCTCTCCTCTCCAGGAAAACAAACAGTTTCTGCAGACTCTCAATTGTCCATTATGGTAAAGTCTGTGATCATCATAAGAAGCCAGCCAGCCCCTTGGCCATGTGCTTCTAGGAGATGCTCTTACAAACCTACACCTATAATTTAGGTCTCAGACCCAGTCAGAAAAAGGAATGTTCTCTTTCCAAATTCAATTATGGTCCTTATAATAATTAATAACAATAATAGTTGTTGCTGTTCTCATTTGAGTTATTACATATTATAAGGCAACCCCCCAAATTTAATTTATGACCAAATAAATGGGCCGATGGAGAGGAATGGCCCTGTAGTTTTCAGTATAATATTTTGTTGCATTTGCATTTGGAGGAGGATTTGTAGTGAGCTGGAGGATTAAATCCCATGAAATCATTATACAAATTTCAAAATGTCAAGTACTCTGATAGAGATTATGATTTTATCTTCTTATTTTGACAGGAAACCGTGTGTGGCCACCTCTGTCTTAGAACAAGCGATGAAGGGAGGCCAGGGGAGACCAAATAAAGATAGAGGAGCTTGCGAGTTTCCTGATCAGCTGTCTTTTCATTCTGCTCGCTTGTACGACAGAGCGTAATAGACATTTTCCTTTGCACAAAATAATAAGAGCAGTACTTATCGCGCGGTGCCTCCAGCCAGTGGCAAAAGGAAATTAGAAAAGTCCAATGAAGCTGAGAAGTAATTAATCATCATACAGTGGAGCCTGTCAAATCAGAAGGGTCCTTCCAGCTGATAATGCTCCCCAACTCAATTTAGACTGATAGAAATTAGAATTTTTTTTTTCCTCTGGCAAAAACAAAAAGACAAGAGTTAGCACAAACGCGGCCAACTGTTGGCTTTCTTGACTGCCTGACCCATTTACAGTGATGTTTGCATCAAGTTTAACTCAAGCCAAAATTGAAGCAACATCATTTACTCCTCGAGGCAATGGGAAATCATCACTATGCTGTTTTAAGACTCCCCCTCCAACCACCGCCGCCCTTTCTTCTCCCCTTTACCCGCACGAATAGCCATGGCTGCATAAGAAAAATTAAAGTTTGGTTCTATTGATTAGGTTAGCTGCTTTCCCCACAGAGCTGTGGGAGGGCAGCATTTAACAAGGCCTGTAATGAGTCTGGACTCTTTGGAGATCAAGTGAAATAAATAAAATGGGTTCAATAGGAGCCACAGAGGACTTTTGGCAGAGGGAAGTAGGATAACAAGCTGCTTTCAGATTTTTGAGTCTTGGGGCACGCACCAGGGTGCAGGGAGGAGGGGAAGATGGCGCCCCCTCAAGGAAAGACATCTGCTTGTTGGAACAGCCTATGTTGCTGATAGCATATTCCAGTGCCTCCCCACCCCCACTCACCATGACCTCCAATTTGAGTCTTGCCATGCTGTAAAGGCCAAGTTAATATTGCTATTGATTCCTCCAGGTACCCTTGAAGGGAGGGCCTCATACAGGCTAGGGCAGGGATCTTGAACTCAGACATGCACAGGGAGCAGAAAGGAAAGAAAATGAAGGAAGCTGGCAGACAATGGGCAATAGGGAATGGTGGGGTCTGGGCTAGTTGGAGCTTGCATGTCTTTCCTAAGGGGGGCAGCTACTAGTCCATTCTTGGCAGTCATTGCTGGAGGGCAATTCATAAGGTACATTTCCAGGTCTTCTGATGTGCCATGATAAGCCTCAAGTCCAGAATTCAATGTAAAATCTCCTAACGTTTATTATTTATTTATTTATTTATTGAGATGGAGTCTTGCTCTGTCAGCCAGGTTGGAAGGCAGTAGCACAATCTTGGCTCACTGCAACCTCTGCCTCCCGGGTTCAAGCGATTCTCCTTCCTCAGTCACCCTAGTAGCTGGGATCATAGGCACATACCACCATACCCAGCTAATTTTTAGTAGAGACAGGGTTTCACCATGTTGGCCAGGCTGGTCTCAAACTCCTGACATCAGATGATCCACTTGCCTCTGCTTCCCAAAGTGCTGGGATTATAGGCATGAGCCACTGCACCTGGCCAAATCTCATAACGTTTAAATGTAGGCAACTATTTTTTTTTTTTTTTTTGACACAGGTTCTTACTCTGTCACCCAGACTAAAGTGTAGTGATGTGATCATGGCTCACTGCAGCCTCCTAATTCCTGGGCTCAAGTGATCCTTCTGCCTCAGCCTCCCATGTAGCTGGAATGACAGGCATGAATCACTGTGTCCAGCCCTAAAGAAATATTTAAAAGTATGTAGGTATATCCATCATCGCCTACCATTTGTGGCTGGTCCCTAGAGAGGTGTGGACCCTTAGCAGATAGTGTATTTCAAACAAGCCATTGGGTTCTAAAGACCAGTGTTTGAACCCTGGCTCTGCCCTAGCTAGTTGTGTAATCCAAAGCAAGGGACTTAACTCCTTGGCATCTCAGTTTCCTCCTCTGTAGCAGGTAGGTAATATTGGGCATCTACCTTATAAGCTGGTTAAAAATGCAGAGTACTCACTGCAGTACTTGGCATACAGTAAGTATTCAACAAGAGGCACCGGTGAATTGAATCATCACACTGCACCAATCAAAGTTCATCTATTTAGACAATCCTGCCTGTATGCCCTCACTTTTTAGACCTCACACATCTGTCTTTCTCAGCTCCTTACTGGGAACTTATTATTAAGACACCTAGCACTGGGCGCGGTGGCTCATGCCTGTAATACCAGCACTTTGGGAGGCCAAGGCAGGTGGATCACCTGAGGTCAGGAGTTCGAGACCAGCCTGACCAACAGGGTGAAACCCCATCTCTATTTTAGCCAGGTGTGGTGGCAGGAGCCAGTAATCCCAGCTACTTGGGAGGCTGAGGCAGGAGAATCACTTGAAACTGGGAGGCAGAGGTTGCAGTGAGCCGAGATCTCACTATGGCAGTCCAGCCTGGGCGGCAAGAACAAAATTCCATCTCAAAAAAAAAAAAAAAAAAAAAAAAAAGACACCTAGCAACTTCCTTCCATGGGAGAGGCAAACTAGAATCTCATCAAGTTGTAAGAATTATAGAACTTCAGACTGCAATTATGCTGCTCAAAGCAAACACATTCTCACATAGGAAACGAAATTGTCACCTCCCTCAAGCTAATATGGCTGCCCACTTAGTTGCCTGGTCCTGCTTATCATTTGATGGATGTGGGTACAAACGAAGTTAGGGTACAGGCTGGGTGTGGTGGCTCACACCTATAGTCCCAGCACTTTGGGAGGCCAAGGCAGGTAGGTAGCTTGAGCCCAAAAGTTTGAGACCAACCTGGGAAACAAATCGAGACTTTGTCTCTACAAATAATTTAAAAAATTAGCCAGGCATGGTGGCATAAGCCTGTGGTCCCAGCTACTTGGGAGGCTGAGGCAGGAGGATCACCTAAGCTCAGGAGGTCAAGGCTGCAGTAAGCCATGTTCGCTCCACTGCACTCCAGCCTGGACTACAGAGTGAGACTCTCTCAATCAAATAAATAAATAAATAAAATAAGTGAGGGGACAATCTGAGGCTTAAAGGAAGATAATCTCTTATAAGTGGTATTTCTCCACGGGCCTTGTATGCAAAAGGTCTCAGGGATTCCTACTCTTTTATTTTTGTTTTATTTTATTTTTTTACTTCCTTCATATCCGATAGCAGAGAAACAACCACAGCAGTGACACCTGTGCTGGCAGACAACCACAGCCATGTCTTCTATGCAATGTCTTCTACTTTCGTTACCTTTAATCCTGACAACAAACACTGCGTGGTTAAGTACTGTCATCTCCTTTTCACAGGTGAAGAAATGAAGAGTCAGAGCGGTAGAATACCTTGCTGATGGCCATGCAGCCAGAATGCAGCAGAACTGGGTTTTGTGTTGAAGACTCAGGTTACGTTTGCTATTCAACATTGCAAAGCTCACCCTGGTTTCCTTTTCTCCTCTCTCTTGATGATTTTCTTTGACTCTCTTGCTCATTCATTGACTCATTCATTCAACAAATACTTACGGAGTGCCTACTATGAGCCAGATGCCTCCTTAGGTTTCTCGAGGTCGTTTCCAGCAACAGTGACTGTGGGGCCTGAGAGAAGGAAAGATGGTGGCCAGTGCTTCCAGTTCCATTTGAGGCAATCCTAGAGAAGAAAGGCTCCAAAGAGTCTGGAGAAGGTGCTCTGTGTTATGTCCCCTGGCATCCTGGGGAAGCCACCTCTGGTGACACTGGCTCTCTGAGAAACAGGCAGGGGGCTTTCCTCTGGCACAACAGACAATGAGAGGAGGCAGAGTCCCAAAACTGGCCTCGGGGAAAGACAAAATCCATCCAAACCGCCCTGGGCCTGCTAGAGAATCTGACGCCCCATGGTGGGCTCAGAACAGGAAGGGAGCAAGGCCTCAGGTCCTATTTCCTGCTGGCCACAGCCAAGTGGTTGAGTAGTTGCATGGGTTCAGGTGCTGTTTCCCCAGGGATATGGCATGGCCAGGCAGTGGCTGCATTCACTTTCAGTGAGGTGTCCCTGAGCACAAAAGGTTCCTATCTGCAAGCCTCTCCACGGGGCTTGATTTGACCAGCCTAATCACAGCATCTCTCCACATTTGAAATATTGCCACCAGATAGGCTCTGCCATCCTTTGAATGCTGGGGGATGGAAGCGCGAAGGAGACACTGTGTCAGACAGCACTATCAGCCTGGCACCTGGGAGTGGAAGGTAGTCACATCCACCGTCTTCTCTTCTTTGTCCTCAAGGGAATGAGGGGTGCCAGGCACAACGGTAGGAGATCCAGACTTCAGAGGGCCATGTCCTGATCATGGAGGCATTTGTCCAAGGCCACACAGTGGAGAATGGCTCTTTCAGAGACCACTGGTATGCCAGCCAAACAGCCCACAAAGCTTCCTGCATGTTAATAATCATATAATAATAATAGTGCTGGCCAGGACTTAGTGGGTACCATGTGGCAAGCTCTGCTCTAAGTCTTTTACATACATAATTGACTTAATCCTCACAACAAATTTGTGGGGTGGGTGCTATATTATTTCCCTTTTTACCGATGAGAAAACTGAGACACAGAGAGGCTATTTAGGTGGCCTAGGGTCACACAGCTAGGAGCCGCACCACCAGAATCCAAACCCCGGCATCTGGCTCTGTATCTGTGTTCTTTGGCACCATGCTGTACTCTTCCTTGATTCATGAACTTAAGACGTCTACATAAAAAATACAGCCCATCGATTTTCTTTTTATTATCTGCAAGTGGCTGAAGGAAAGAAGGGAAGCAGGTAAGGAAAGCAGGATGAAGGGGAGGAGAAATGGAGGGAGGGTAGAGGAAGAAAGAGGAGATGCAGAGAGCGAGAGAGAAATAATGAGGCGAGAGGGAGGAACTGGCATGCCTGAAAGTGAACCACACTCCAGGCTGCTGCTGAAATCTATATTTTCTCCTGGTTTATTTACAGATTGGGTGTTAGATCCTAATAAATGGGAGGATTTTTAAAAGGTCCTCAGGATAGCAGAGCCAAGCTAAGCAAACGGCTCGTGTACACAGCCCAGGTGAGATGAAAGGCCCCAGCCATCAGGCGACCACTCAAGGTTCTTTATCGGTGGGCTGGGCCTCTGTGGGTTTGAGTAAACCCAAGTAGGCGGTGCTGGCGGAAAGTTCAAAGTCATTTTTTCGAGCAGATAACGCAATCAAAAGTTTGTTTATCTGTTGAAATATTTAGGAGAACAAGATATCGCTTTGACCTGCCTACACCTGCGACCTTTGTGAGTGCAGTTAAGATGTGTTTTAAGCTTGTTTGTAGTCTTAATCTTTCATAGGCTTCTGCATTTTTCAAAGGGTAGAATTTGGCATTAAAAAAAAAACAAAAAAAAAAAAAAAGAGAGAGAGAGAGAAAGAGATTTCTGCGCCATCAAGAGAGGTATGTTTGGTAACCTTAGCCATTCCCATACATTCTGGAAATCAAGAGAAAAAAGTGCATGGTCCGATCTCAACCTTGGAAGGGAAGCAGTGTATCTCCTTCCCTCAATCCAAAGCACTAAGACGTGGAGCTGAAGCTATCACCTGACTCCCCAGGCATTGGCCCTGTGGCCAGCACTGTGCTTGAAGATCTCCTTAGAGGGGATGGGGACTCCAGAAATGGAGCTTTAAGTTAATCGGTAACTTGTTTGTGTCCTGGAGCCCTGGGTGTTTGAAGCCACATAGGACTAATTTGCACAGTCCATGGTTGATTCTGTCGAAGAAAATTCATTTTGTAACATAAACAAGGACGAGGGTTTGGGACTCAGAAATACTTACATAAAAATGGAATATCCTGAGTCCTACTTTTTCCCCCAACCAGGCTTTCCCTGAACCCACTTATTTATGGTTTTTCTAACCCTACTGGGACTGTAAGATGGAGATAATACTGTCCCCTTAACAGAGTTATCAGGAGCTCTAAAGAGGACAGAGAACGTACATAAGATGTCCACATGGTGTTTGGCATACGAAAGCAAAAT
>NW_012100876.1:4010722-4011660 GCF_000951045.1 Mandrillus leucophaeus | reverse complement strand
TGTGCCCCAGGAGACACATACTAGAATTTTCATAAAGCATTAATTGTGACAGCAAGAAAGTTGAAAAAAAAATAAGCGTTCATCCTAAAATAGAATATTCTGTGGCAATGAAACTAACTACTTAGCACTACACATACCAACATGGATAAAGAAAGGCAGGGCCGGGTGTGGTGGCTCACACCTGTAATCCCAGCAATTTGGGAGGCCGAGGTGGGAGGATAGCTTGAGGCCAGGAGTTTGAGGCCAGCCTGGGCAATATAGCAAGATCTCCTCTTTACAAAAAAAGGAAAAAAAAAAAGAAAAAGAGAATAAAAAAGGAACGAAGGGACAGAAGAGTACAGAAAACCTTGTGTAGGGAAATATACTAAATAGTGAACGTTTACCTTCCAAGAAGAAATACCTGGGAATGGCAAGGCAGTCTTACTCTCTGAGGAAGGGGTTGGGGGATGGAATTTGAGATAGAAGCATACATAGAAGGGGCCGGGCCTCCTACTATATTCATAATATTGTATTTCTTAAGATGGGTGGTGGCTACGTGGGTGTTTATTATATGACTTTTTAGACCTCTTTGGGTATTGTAAATATTTCCTAATTCATTGGTAAAAATAAATCAACTTTATTAAAATAAAATAAGCAAAAGAAATTGAATCCAAACCTTGTGGAATTCAGAACCCACTAGAAAAGATCTCTGGTCCCCCCGGGACAGGCCAGTGGGACAGGAAGTCCACCGGCTCCAGTTCCAGCCGTGGGCCTCTGCGAAGTACCCTGCACACAGCCTCGCGCTGTGGCATGAATTCCAGGCGAAGGAAGGGTCAAGATGATGGGACAAGAGCAGACGGGGAGCACAAAGCCCCTGGATCAACTGAGGTCCCATCATGAGGTGGGAGAAATGATGGATTTATATATTTAATGAAAAGGTAACTCTGGAAGAATAATAA
>NW_012100876.1:4001776-4010672 GCF_000951045.1 Mandrillus leucophaeus | reverse complement strand
AAAAAAAAAAAACAAAAAAAAAAAAAGAGAGAGAGAGAAAGAGATTTCTGTGCCATCAAGAGAGGTATGTTTGGTAACCTTAGCCATTCCCATACATTTCTGGAAATCAAGAGAAAAAAGTGCATGGTCCGATCTCAACCTTGGAAGGGACGCAGTGTATCTCCTTCCCTCAATCCAAAGCACTAAGACGTGGAGCTGAAGCTATCACCTGACTCCCCAGGCACTGGCCCTGTGGCCAGCACTGTGCTTGAAGATCTCCTTAGAGGGGATGGGGACTCCAGAAATGGAGCTTTAAGTTAATCGGTAACTTGTTTGTGTCCTGGAGCCCTGGGTGTTTGAAGCCACATAGGACTAATTTGCACAGTCCATGGTTGATTCTGTCGAAGAAAATTCATTTTGTAACATAAACAAGGACGAGGGTTTGGGACTCAGAAATACTTACATAAAAATGGAATATCCTGAGTCCTACTTTTTCCCCCAACCAGGCTTTCCCTGAGCCCACTTATTTATGGTTTTTCTAACCCTACTGGGACTGTAAGATGGAGATAATACTGTCCCCTTAACAGAGATATCAGGAGCTCTAAAGAGGACAGAGAACGTACATAAGATGTCCACATGGTGTTTGGCATACGAAAGCAAAATATGTGGTAGGCTTCCTACTCTTTCTCCTCCTCATCCTCATTGTCATCTTCATCAATACCATTATCATCCATCATCAGAATGACTCATATGTGCCTCCAAAAATATCTTCTTCCAGCTTGATCGTGGGAAGGTGGACTCAATTCTTGCCTTAAAAGATTGGTAAAATAATCTACAGCCTTCAGGTGTCAGGGGCAGGCTGGAGGCAGGGAAGGGAGCACCTGAGATCCATCTACAGTTGGTTCTGTGGAGACCTCATCTGCCTGGGTGTAATTCCCCTACTAGAGGGATGAACTGAGGTCGGAGTAACCAATGGCCAACTGTCATCTTCCCAAGCCACAAAAGGGAGCCCAACTTTGATTTCACATTCCCGTGTTGGGTCTAGACCCAGAGTGAGTATAAAAGTAATCCAGAAAGATGGGGAGGCTTGCTCAAGATGGCAGCCCCATTGAGCCTGCCACAGTCTTCCCATGTGTGATGACGCCAGCAACTCAGTTCTGAGTCACAGGCTGCTGGCCACTCCTGGCATCTGCACAGGTTACATTTCTTCGGATCTAACATGTTAGCCAGTATGTTTCCAGATCCTGATCTCTCGCCTATGAAATAAAAGTAATTACTGTTTTAACTACCTTACAAGATTGCTTCATGAAATAGTCATAATCATAACTAACATGAATGGAATCCTTTCTATGTCCCAGACACTGCGATAAGCAGTATTACTTTGTATGATCTCATGTCAACTTTGTTAATAAGCAAATCAATGCAAATTAAAACTGCTAGGAGATACCAAGACATTCCCATCAACATTTGGGAGAGTGTGAAATTGCACAGCCATTTCTGGAAAAGAGTTTGGCAATAGCTAATCAAATAGAGAAGTGTCTAAGTGAATCAGCTACTCTTTCTCCATTATGCACCCTAAGAAACTTCTCATGTATGTGCCCCAGGAGACACATACTAGAATTTTCATAAAGCATTAATTGTGACAGCAAGAAAGTTGAAAAAAAAATAAGCGTTCATCCTAAAATAGAATATTCTGTGGCAATGAAACTAACTACTTAGCACTACACATACCAACATGGATAAAGAAAGGCAGGGCCGGGTGTGGTGGCTCACACCTGTAATCCCAGCAATTTGGGAGGCCGAGGTGGGAGGATAGCTTGAGGCCAGGAGTTTGAGGCCAGCCTGGGCAATATAGCAAGATCTCCTCTTTACAAAAAAAGGAAAAAAAAAAAGAAAAAGAGAATAAAAAAGGAACGAAGGGACAGAAGAGTACAGAAAACCTTGTGTAGGGAAATATACTAAATAGTGAACGTTTACCTTCCAAGAAGAAATACCTGGGAATGGCAAGGCAGTCTTACTCTCTGAGGAAGGGGTTGGGGGATGGAATTTGAGATAGAAGCATACATAGAAGGGGCCGGGCCTCCTACTATATTCATAATATTGTATTTCTTAAGATGGGTGGTGGCTACGTGGGTGTTTATTATATGACTTTTTAGACCTCTTTGGGTATTGTAAATATTTCCTAATTCATTGGTAAAAATAAATCAACTTTATTAAAATAAAATAAGCAAAAGAAATTGAATCCAAACCTTGTGGAATTCAGAACCCACTAGAAAAGATCTCTGGTCCCCCCGGGACAGGCCAGTGGGACAGGAAGTCCACCGGCTCCAGTTCCAGCCGTGGGCCTCTGCGAAGTACCCTGCACACAGCCTCGCGCTGTGGCATGAATTCCAGGCGAAGGAAGGGTCAAGATGATGGGACAAGAGCAGACGGGGAGCACAAAGCCCCTGGATCAACTGAGGTCCCATCATGAGGTGGGAGAAATGATGGATTTATATATTTAATGAAAAGGTAACTCTGGAAGAATAATAAAAATGTGGTCAAGTAGGCAGGTATGTTTGGCGCTTTTTTTTTTTTTTTTTTTTTAAATCTACACTCTGGAGCTCTCACTCTGGTACAATTCTTTTGTTAGATCAGGTAATATTTTTGAAAAACAGCATTACAAAAGGTTAAATGTAGAACAGATGTAAGTTATAAAATACAAGCTGATCAAAGCTGAGATTTTGAGACAGATATGTTAGCAAATGATGATAAATCCGTCCCAGTAGGACTGTAAGAAGCAGACAAATGTAACTATGGGAGAGTGAAAGTCAAGGGTTGAAACTGGGGGAAGGGAAGAAAGAGTGAAAACAAATGTTGAAGTTAATTCCGGTGAACTCACGCAGAACATCAATGAATCTATGCTGAGATAGGGCAGACAGAATGGACACAATATGGTCCATTTTCCTGAAAAGAATCATCAAATTCCTGGGTTTTGAATAATCCAATTATGGATTCAGATCCCCAAATCTCAGGGATCTCTCTTTATACCAGTTTCTGACTCTAGATTTTAACCTTTTCAAGAGACAGAGCCTGGGTTCTGGTTTAAAGCTTTAAAAATCGGCTTTAGAGTTTGGGCATCTAAACTTCTCATTAAAAAACCAGATAATTTATAGTCACATCATTAAACCGCTTCCTCAGCCTACCATGATAAACTTATCATTTGGGGGAGAGATTTCAACACAACATTATGAAGACTCCTCTCTTGGAAGGCGGCAGAGAAACAAAATTAAATAAATCAAGCCTCTCTGTGTCAATAAATGAAGCCCATGAGAAGTAAACTATTTACTGAGGCTTAAGTGAAACAGAAAACATTTAAAGATCAAGAAAAAAGGAGGTAATTGTTCAGCCTGTCAGCAGGGGACCGCTGTGATAATTTGATCTGAACTCTGCTAACAAATGACCGAGCCGTTCTTCCAACTTTAGTATCTGTTTATGCTCCTACAAATTGAAACCCCACAGCTCAGCTGCACAGAACAGGGCCCAGTACAATAGCACATTGGCCCGACGATTAGTTCAAGCTGGGGATGGATTAGCTGTCCATCCCAGGCCTCCAAACCCTCCAGAATATTTTGTCTTCCCTGCTGAGGTAAAAGGGTGCAGACATATGCAACTAATAAAGAAACAGGCTTCTATGGACTGGAGGTTGAGTGGAAGGAATGCAGAACAAAACTATAAAATAATAATAGACAAAGGGGCAGTGAGGACTGGGGAACTCAATACCTCCTCTGCTTACCCAGGCGGGACTGTAGCACCCACATCCCCGCAAGTTTTCAAAACGGAAGGGGCCCGGTGGATGTGTGATCCTCCCAGCACATGGCTGTGGGTCGGGTGTGCCAACGTTCAGGGCTGACATGAGATCAAAAGCCTGATAAATGAGAGGAAAGGGAATGTTTGACCCACTAAACCATATTCTACAAGAATCCCAGGCTTTTAAAGTAATAAGAAAGGCTATAAATTACAATGTCTTGGGTATATTCTGATGCACGTGAATGTTATTCATATGTAATGTTTTTAGAGAGATTCATGAGCAATTGAATGCTTAAGAATCCAGTCCCCTTTGACAATTCTGCATCTCCAGTCAGAGTCCACATTTGGGGAAAAACAACTTATCATCTATCTAGGGTTTCAGAAACTGAAAACGATAATTAGCTAAATAAAATTATTTAAATAAATAGGAGCAAATTCAAAATGACACCAGACATCCATATAGTCTGGTGTCTTAGATCAATAATGCTTCCTTAGATCAATAATGCGTCACATTTAGAAAGGAAACTTCATGACTGAATGAAAGAAAAGAGGAATTAATGAATGTAACAGGATAGCATAGGATTAGAAATATGGTCTATGAGTTCGAGGGTGTTCTCCCTCATCACAAGTCGTGTGATCAGTTACTTCACTTAGCCTCTTCAAGTCTCAGTTTCCTCATGTGTTAATGATAGTAATAGCCTCTGTGTCTTACAGCTATTGAGAAGGAAACAGAGGTTGTATGCATAGGCACAGTGATTAGTACATTGTTAATTAAGTGTTCAGTAAACATTAAGTATGGTTCTGTTGATGTGGTTATTATAATTATCAACCGAAGACTGGATGAGTTTATAGACGGAAAGATGGAAAGGAAGTTTGGGTTAATCTACAAATAATAATAATAAGCTCTGCTGAGAAATCAGAATACATGTAAAAACAATGACTTAATACAAAGGAAGCCATCGCAAAATTTTCCTACCCTTTGGATTATTGAAACAATCCAGACTTCTGGCGTTTTCTAAATTTTCAAACCATTTGACCCAGCCTACTCTGAGGCAATGCTGACAAACCTTCCAGCAGAGGGCACTGGCCCCATTGAAAGATAGGGAGACCATTTTGAAAATGGCTGCCTTCGCTGTCCCAAAGAAAACACTCATGCTAGCCACGAGGACAAAAACATTTATTTTTGTCTGGGCAAATTTGCCTTCAGACCAAAAGCTTCTCAAGATGGCAAATGTTCTGCCTGCTAGGATGTTGCCAGATAAAACAATTACTTACTGGAGTCAAAATAACCCCAAAAGCTATGCACTGAAGAAGGCAATGAAGAATGAAAAGAGGTCAGGCATGGTGGCTCACACCTATAATTCCAACACTTTGAGAGGCTGAGGCCAGAGGGTGGCTTGAGTCCAGGAGTTCAAGGCTGCAGTGAGCTATGATTGCACTACTGTGCTTCAGCCTGGGTGTCAGAGCGAAACCCTGTCTCTAAATATATGAATTAAAAAGAATGAAAAGAATATTTCACCTCAGA
Organism: Mandrillus leucophaeus; assembly: GCF_000951045.1. Taxonomy (NCBI): domain Eukaryota; kingdom Metazoa; phylum Chordata; class Mammalia; order Primates; family Cercopithecidae; genus Mandrillus; species Mandrillus leucophaeus. Next base: position 4,005,379 of record NW_012100876.1, on the reverse strand, counting down.
CTTTCATCCTTCAGCTGGCCAGTGGTTCTCTACCAAGGGGAATTTTACTCCTCAGGGGACATTTGGCAATGTCTGGAGACATTTTTGATTGTCACAACTAGGGGTAGGGGTGGTGAGTGGTGGTTTCTACTGGCATTTGGTAGGTAGAGGCCAGGGATACTGCTAAACATTCAATAGGATGGGAAGATGTTTAAGACAGCTCCCACAACAAAAAAACTACCCTGCCCAAAATGTCAGTAATGACATGGTTGGTAAACCCTGATTTAGACAGAGGCACAATACTGATTTTCCACTTGACTCAGCTTGGCTGGGGTACACATTAATTCTAAAGACGTGATGCTGTTGAGTTGAAGTCTCAGCAAATTTAAAATACTACCACTACTACTACTACTGATAATAATAATGAACAAAAGTGGCTCTTGGCTGACTAAGCTTCAATTAGTAAGAAGAGAAAACAGATTCTGAGAACCCAACTTCAATTTCCTAGCCCTAAACTTGAGAGAAATCAGCAGGATCAGAAAATTGTCCATCATGTGATATCTTCCCAAAGTGCAGAAAGCCAATGGTTAGAGACTGAATACTTGCAGCTGTATTTAGAATCCCGAAGGGATGCTGAATATACTGGAATTAAGCAGAGATGGTAGGTAAGTGGATTGAGGGAGACAGGAGCCCAGAACCTAGTCAGTCCAATTTGTTCTGTCATTTGGCCAAGTTAGTTAACTTCTCTGGGTCTCAGTGTCTCATCTGCAAATCACTCACCTGCTTGCAAGACTGTGGTGAGGATTAAGATTAATGGTGTATCTAAGTGGTATTTGTAGTTTCAGGAATGAAATCCATACCCTAAAATGGCCAAGACATTTTACATTAAGTTCTAAAGTTAACCAACATTGATTTGGCATTCCCTAGATACCAGGATTCAAATGGGTTACCTCACTTTCGTCTTCTGTTATTATCCCCGTTTTACAGACATAGCAACTGAGGCTCAGTTGTTAATGTGGCTACTTAGTGGTAGAGGCAAGGTTTGAGCCCTAAGTAGTCTAATGTCAGTCTACACTCTCAACCACTACCTTACCCCACCTACCACATTTAGAGGTCAGGGCTGGAAGAAACATTAGAGATCATTTGGACAACCCTCCTAATTTCTCAGATGGATAACTGAGTCCCATAGGGACTAAGCAATTTGCATGTGATAAAGCTGGCATGGAAACTGGGGGTGGGGTGGGGTCCTGACTCCCATTTCTTTCAACAAAGAATGGCTCTGCATTTTTTTTTTTCAAAATCAGATACTATTTTCCCAGCACAGGGTAAACACAGGACAAATCACTTAGCACGTGTATCTTAATAACCCAACTTGACTGAGATGAATGAATTCACATTCAGTCATCATATAAGCCTATTAAATATTCTGGGAGGCTGCTGTATACATTTTAATGGATGTTGAAACACCGAGCCTGTGTGTTTATGGCTCTTTTAATCTTGCCAGTTTTACTAATATGATTAGTTCGGGGACCATTTCACATTGAGACTTAGGTGTCAAAACAGAACACAGAAGTTTCTAGAATGTTTTCTTTCTTGATTTTTGTTTTGTGTTTTAGAATGGAATATTTGGATCTCACCTACAAGCTCAATAAGGAAAGAAAAACACAGATAACTGAAAGCAGGACTTTAGCAGCTCTGAGAGATCCATGGGTAGGAATCCACCTTTGTTCACTACGAAACGTCCTGCTTCACAGTTTCTCATTGTGCTACCTTCCTTTGGGGGGACCCCAGGATTTCACAGGCTAATATCCCCGGCTACATCCAAGTTTCCAGGCATGAGGATCCACAGGGCACAAAGTGAGGTGTCCCCAACCCTCCCTTTTTACAGCCCATGCCTGATATTTATCGGAATGTCCACAAGGCAATGGTGAACGGCAGCCAAATGAGAAGCTCAGTGTCCTGGGAAAATGATTGAAAATGGCCAAGTGCCACAGTGAGAGTTGTTTGTTCTGGGAATGGAAGCAGGAAATTGTCAGAGGAAGTGAAATAGGAAATGAAGAGATCAAAGGCAGGAGGAAATAAGATTGAATTGAGCCCTTTTTGGATTCAACTTTGCACTCTTAACCCTTGTGAGGCAAAAAGATTAGCCTTTAAACAGCTGGAGTTGGGGAGAAACACTTTCCAACGGGTGCATCCTGGCGACTATTAGCTCCCACATCCCTCCCCACAAATGGACTGCAGCAGGGGAGCTGAGGGAAGCCAGACCCGTTTCCTACAGAAAATCTAGCGGTGAGTGCCCCCAGGCAGTCCCCAAATGCCCATTTAACCCATAACGCTCTAATATGTACAACCTGAGCTCAGACACTTGCCCTCAGAAAGAAGTGGGGCTTCCCTAGAACTACCCACTTTTGCAGCACTGATGGTGGGAAATGGGCCTTCCAAAAGGCAGAGTTTGTGATGGAAGAGTTAACAACAGTGATGAAGTTCCAGGGGGTGATGTGGTGATGAGCTAAAGGGAATCAAGTCCTAACTAAGATCCTTTGTCCGAGCTTGAATCTCTGGTCATCCAGGGCACTTGTCTCCTTCCAATCTTAGGGTTAGTACCTGTATTTTTCAATTGGGGTTTTGTTCCCTCAGCCCATTGGGGGACAAGTCTTCCATTAATAAATAGCTATTGATCACCTAGAGGGAGCCAAGTACTGTCCTAGATGCTAGGAATACGGATGTAAACAAAACAGACAAATAGCTCCTCTCTCATGGAGCAGATATTCTAATGAGCAGCAGGCCAATCAAGTCAGATCAATAAGTTAAATATATGGAATTTTTAATGGTGATGAGGATTAAGAAAACTAAACCAGGGAAGTGAGAAAAGGAATGTTTTAGGAAGGAGGCCCAGAGAGGGGCCCTGAGGAGGTGATATGTGAGCAGGCCCTGAGGGAGGTGAATTACGAGCCTGGGGGAACATCTGGGAAAACAGCTTCTCTCTTACCCTTCCTCTCCTTGCAGTGAGCCCACATCCACCTGGTTTCCTAAGAGGTTCTACTTCTAGCAAACAGGAAGAACTTGTAAGATAAAAACAACAAAAACAAAAATAGGTTTTCTCCTGTCTTCCCAAAGGTCCACTGATATATTAAAGATGGGACTTGGGTGCCCATCTCTAAAACACTAAATCCAGACCAATCTGCATTGTAGAGACTCCAACCAGTGAGTCTTCAATTCCAAGTACTTTGCCTGAGGGAGAGGTTGGGCAGTGGGTAGGGATGGAGATGGATGAGTGGGAAGAGCCGTGGGCTTGGAGGAATGTCCATGAGGTTGGAGGTGGGGTCTGTCCTTGCTCCACTACCTCTGCCAGGCCTCTGCAGACCCTATTGGCTTGGTGAGATGGTGAGACTTGGGGCTTGGGGTGGGGAGGGAATTATTCCAAGTGGTGGAGAAATTCCAAAAGGCAGAGCTGGAGATAGGAGGGTGATTCCCAGGGCCACTATTTTGGGGGGACCTTATACATATAAAATCGAAGGAATGAGGCTCTGGGTCACCAATGGCTACTGTCCCTGTTCTAGGGATTCAAACAGCTGCTTTTAGACACCCAGTTTTTGCTCCACAGGCTTATACATTAACCAGGAG
>NW_012100876.1:3983353-4001726 GCF_000951045.1 Mandrillus leucophaeus | reverse complement strand
CAGCCCATGCCTGATATTTATCGGAATGTCCACAAGGCAATGGTGAACGGCAGCCAAATGAGAAGCTCAGTGTCCTGGGAAAATGATTGAAAATGGCCAAGTGCCACAGTGAGAGTTGTTTGTTCTGGGAATGGAAGCAGGAAATTGTCAGAGGAAGTGAAATAGGAAATGAAGAGATCAAAGGCAGGAGGAAATAAGATTGAATTGAGCCCTTTTTGGATTCAACTTTGCACTCTTAACCCTTGTGAGGCAAAAAGATTAGCCTTTAAACAGCTGGAGTTGGGGAGAAACACTTTCCAACGGGTGCATCCTGGCGACTATTAGCTCCCACATCCCTCCCCACAAATGGACTGCAGCAGGGGAGCTGAGGGAAGCCAGACCCGTTTCCTACAGAAAATCTAGCGGTGAGTGCCCCCAGGCAGTCCCCAAATGCCCATTTAACCCATAACGCTCTAATATGTACAACCTGAGCTCAGACACTTGCCCTCAGAAAGAAGTGGGGCTTCCCTAGAACTACCCACTTTTGCAGCACTGATGGTGGGAAATGGGCCTTCCAAAAGGCAGAGTTTGTGATGGAAGAGTTAACAACAGTGATGAAGTTCCAGGGGGTGATGTGGTGATGAGCTAAAGGGAATCAAGTCCTAACTAAGATCCTTTGTCCGAGCTTGAATCTCTGGTCATCCAGGGCACTTGTCTCCTTCCAATCTTAGGGTTAGTACCTGTATTTTTCAATTGGGGTTTTGTTCCCTCAGCCCATTGGGGGACAAGTCTTCCATTAATAAATAGCTATTGATCACCTAGAGGGAGCCAAGTACTGTCCTAGATGCTAGGAATACGGATGTAAACAAAACAGACAAATAGCTCCTCTCTCATGGAGCAGATATTCTAATGAGCAGCAGGCCAATCAAGTCAGATCAATAAGTTAAATATATGGAATTTTTAATGGTGATGAGGATTAAGAAAACTAAACCAGGGAAGTGAGAAAAGGAATGTTTTAGGAAGGAGGCCCAGAGAGGGGCCCTGAGGAGGTGATATGTGAGCAGGCCCTGAGGGAGGTGAATTACGAGCCTGGGGGAACATCTGGGAAAACAGCTTCTCTCTTACCCTTCCTCTCCTTGCAGTGAGCCCACATCCACCTGGTTTCCTAAGAGGTTCTACTTCTAGCAAACAGGAAGAACTTGTAAGATAAAAACAACAAAAACAAAAATAGGTTTTCTCCTGTCTTCCCAAAGGTCCACTGATATATTAAAGATGGGACTTGGGTGCCCATCTCTAAAACACTAAATCCAGACCAATCTGCATTGTAGAGACTCCAACCAGTGAGTCTTCAATTCCAAGTACTTTGCCTGAGGGAGAGGTTGGGCAGTGGGTAGGGATGGAGATGGATGAGTGGGAAGAGCCGTGGGCTTGGAGGAATGTCCATGAGGTTGGAGGTGGGGTCTGTCCTTGCTCCACTACCTCTGCCAGGCCTCTGCAGACCCTATTGGCTTGGTGAGATGGTGAGACTTGGGGCTTGGGGTGGGGAGGGAATTATTCCAAGTGGTGGAGAAATTCCAAAAGGCAGAGCTGGAGATAGGAGGGTGATTCCCAGGGCCACTATTTTGGGGGGACCTTATACATATAAAATCGAAGGAATGAGGCTCTGGGTCACCAATGGCTACTGTCCCTGTTCTAGGGATTCAAACAGCTGCTTTTAGACACCCAGTTTTTGCTCCACAGGTTTATACATTAACCAGGAGGAGATTTGTGACATCAAAAAGCAATGCTAGGATAACACACACATGTGCACGCACACACACACACATGCTGGATCCAAAAGATGTGACAGTCATTACCAAGAGTGCATGACAATTAGTTTGGTATCCAGCATGCAACTGGTGTCTGTAATTTCCAGGTCCAGAACCCTGACATCTCTTGGTTTCTTGGCATCTGAATACCAGGTAAGCTTCAGACTTCGTCTGATACCCCTATTCCTTGTCTGAGGACAGCTTGCAACTTGACCTTTTTGATTATTCCTATTTCTCTCTGGAAATTCAAACAGGTGTTGGCTCAGGTCTTGCACACTTTAAGAACTAGATCACATTGTTCTATCTCTCAGCCCACACACTTTACCAAGAACACTGTCCTTCCAGGGGTTGACTCCTCATGATGGTTTCTGGCACTGAGCACCTGTTGCCAGAGCATCATCTCACCACCTGGCACATGTGGTCCCCATGCCCATGGTTTCCAGACTCAGAAGTGGAACCAGCTCCACCATGATTCTCAGTCCCACCCTACTCCCAGCACATGCACGTGTACACACACACACACACACACACTCACACCTGTCTGTACCTAGTAGACTTTGCTGAAGGTTTGGAATGATAGAAGAGGAAGAATGGCTAGAGATTTGGATCACAGTTGTGTAGATGATTTTTCAATCGCCACCCCTACTCATGGCTTCTTCATACCCAGCCATAAGGGATTTTTCAGTGGCTGAGTCACTCCACATAGCTACATCCAGCAATTCTTCTGTCCTCTTCTCCCCACTGCCATGTTGTCTCAGGGAATTTCTCCCCAACTCCCACTCTCATTCTGATATCTCAGAAGTCTACCATTACAGTCCCAAATCTATCAAGGTGTTCAGCAGAAGTCAAAAATCATATTTGTTTAATTAGATTCACTCTTCTTGGAAAGCAAGCCCCCATTTCAGATACAGAACAATGTGCCCCATAATTTGGGAGCTGAAATCAACGAATACATGGCAGGACAATTTCTTATTTCTCCATGAAGCCCCACATGGTACCAGAACTACCAATAAGATGCTTCTCAGCTGTTCCATTAAGCTTGAAATGTCATTGAAGCAAGCCTAGGGGGAAGCCTCCCAGGGTCCCAGGGAAGAATGAGGTTCTGAGCATCTAGAGGGAGGCGGGAAGTGGGCACCAGTCTGTGATGTAAGCCAAGGGTAACAGCTAAAAAAAAAATTTGTTGGCACTTCTCTCTGCTCCTGTCTCTTGAAACTTACTCATTTGTGGTGGATATCTGTTATTTTCTGCCCAGCATCTTTTATTTCAGGAACACTCACACTCACTCACTGAGGCTGCCAATCACACGGCCCCAACTCCCAGGCTATGGTGCTGGACATGTAAGTCAGCTGGACAATCAGATACTCTAGCTCCTCGCCACAGTAATTGCCCATGAGGCATTGCCAGTCTTCTGCTAGAGCTTGGGAAAGGGGTGTGTCTTCGTCTTTGAGCTCTAACTAAAAAGATATACATATCTTAGGCCTTGTTTCTACCTGTGGAGAATGGGCAGGTGTCTCCACAGTATGAGTATGTGTGTATGTGGTGGGGCATCCAAGTGACTCAGCTGGGGTGTTTACACACTTTCAGACTTACTACCCAAGAATTCTGCTCTCACTGCCACAAGCCACATAAACCAAGGGGGCCATGATGTCTAGGGCTCCTACTTTCTCTCCCAGACTGGATTCCTCAACTCCTTTTCTCATTGTGCCATCCTTCCATGCACTTTCCCCAATCTTTTCCTGGTAGTCATCTGTGATGACCTGATTCCAGTATCCACAATGCCTGATTCCAGTAATCCTGAATTTCCAAAACTTCAATCACACATACATCACCTCACATTTTTTGTTCTTTTGCTATAACCAGTTACCATCTATGCTACTGATTACTTAATATGTTTCCTCAAATTGACTCACTACTTAAACAGTTTCTTTTATAAGAAAACTTTTTATTATGATTGTAAATAGGAAACCTGACATAAATAGAATATAAATAGACACACAAAAATAGTATTATTCATAGAATTAACTAAGATGCTTCCCTAAAACTTGCTCTTTTCTTGTTTAAAGGAAAGCTGGCAAGAATTAGCAAAGTATTAAAGGCATATGAGCACCGAACTTAGACTTTCTCTTGTCGTTATGATAATGAGAAAGATCAAAAGACTTCATTCCCTCATTAACTCATGAATTAGTGTTGTGCCCATGTATCACCTAAAAATCATTCGAGTGCCACTGGAACTTTGGGAAATGCTAAAATAACCAATAATCAATAGTTATGCCCTTATATGTAATTTGCTCATTTCTTTTTCTCTAGACCGAAAGTCCCTCAAATGCAAAGAATAGACTTGCATTTCTTAATAGTTCCACCCAAGAACTAGCAATTTTAGAGCTCATAGTAGGCGCTCAATAAATGCTTGTTGCCCTGGTCAAATCTAGCTGCATCTTAGGTTTAGAACTGTTGGCAGGCTGTGCTAATATATTTCTGGAGTTTTCTGGAGTATTATCATGCTCTTAAGAATCTCTGGATGACCCTGAATCAAACTGTCAGAATTATCAACTTCTTTCTAAGAATCCCAGAGAAGATGCTTTTGAAGGTAGCATCTCAGTTTCCACTCAGTTCCCGGGGTGCTCAGACTGTACTATTTCTTTCTCTTTAACAGTTCAGGGAGACTGATCAGCTCTGTGATACTGCCTTCACAAGACATGATCAGACAATCCAATTTTTTTCCTGTGATGAAATTGATCCATAAAATGGCTCTCACACTCATGATGACAAATACTGAAATTCTGAATTAGATCTTGAGCTCAATTTTCTTTTCCATGAGCATTTTATAGTGAGATCAACTTTCAGAGGAGAAGGTGCACAAAGACTCGTGAGTAATTTTGTCTCATTAATAGCCTGGAGAAATCTCAAGCTTCTCTTCACTGTCCTTCCTGGTTTGTTTAGTGGCCTGAATGGACGGGTGGGAGTGGGGGAGGAAGAAAGAAAAATTGGTATTGAAAATTATACTTGAGAACATAAATCCTTTTTGTGAAGCAAAAGAAGAGCATGTTGATCTGTTCCAAGGGTAGGTTTCTAGCCTTCTTGGACTAGGAATCTTTTTTAAAAAAATTAGCCTGATATTTAACATGTAAAGACAATGCCATATACTGCTATAGTTAAGGCCTGAGTCGAATCTCAATGAATCCCCAACAGAAGTGATTTGTTAGCAGGCACTTGAGATCACCAGTGACAATTCATTTCTGTAGAATAATGTAAACTAATTATCTAGAATGCGGAAGCAAAGCCTGCGCCTGCATGATAAATTGCAGAATATTGCATTATAAAAAGAAATATTAATTCACATAACATAAAATTAAAATTGATGACAAACTTTTTCCTTTTTTAATTGTTTAATTTTTTAATTACTATTGTCTTGCAGCAGCAGACATCACATACCTCAAGAGGCACACAAATGTGTTTGCCTGAAAGCACATTCTTTGCAGGAAAAAAAATGTTTGTTCAGAAAATGAATGTGTATTAGTTCTTTCTTTTATTTCATGAAAATTTATTTTCTCTCCTGGGAAATAAATTTTAATTATTATTATTTTTTTTTGGCAGGGGGAGGATTTTTCCCTAGTATACGAGTACATTTTTTATCAGAAAAATTCTTAAACTTTTAATAAAATGAGGGAAGCAAAACCATCAAGATAAACACAAAATTTTAAGAATTAACATTCTGGCTAGAGGGTTGCACTTTATACTTTCTCTGAACCACAAATCGTTATTTGCCACCATTTTCTCTCCCTGAGCACTTAAGATAAACCCGAAAACCTGATGGAAAGATTCCTACCACTTAGTTCTCCCTATAGATGCAACAGGAAAATGCCTGAGTTATTTGTTTCTTTTGCTGTTCCAAATGAAATTTAAAATATAGATCTTGCTAAAAATGCCAATCAAGCAGGTGACCCTTAGGGCATTACATGATATGGTTTGGCTCTGTGTCCCACCCAAATCTCATGTTAAATTGTGATCCCAAGTGCTGGAGGTGGAGGGTGGGGCAAGTTGATTGGATCATGGGGGTAGTTTCTAATGGTTTAGCACCATGGGGGTGTTGTCTTGTGATAAGAGTTCTCACAAGATCTGGTTGTCTGAAAGTGTGCAGCACCTACCTTTCTCTCTTTCTTCCTCCTGCTCCACCACGTAAAGAAGGCGCTTGCTTCCCCTTCACCCATCTACCGTGATTGTAAGTTTCCTGAGGCTTCCCCAACCGTGCTTCCTGTACAGCCTGCGGAACTATGAGCCAATTAAACCTCTTTTCTTCATAAATTCCCCAGTCTCAAGCAGTTCTTTATAGAAGTGTAAGAATGAATTAATACATTACACTTAGATTGGATGGTGGGAGAGACCATCTAATCAATGGGGCATTTCTAGGCCACCATCTTATTAATGGTTCTTCATTCAAGCTACCAACCAACTTATCCCTGATTTCTCCACAGCTTTCACTTCAGTGGCACCTGGAAATTTGGGGAATTTGAGTATTTCGACCCACAGTTTTGAATGAGTGGCCAAGGGCCATGTGACTCTGCTCCCTTCCCTCCACAGCCAAGGCTGACTGGCCCAGAGGTCCTGACCCAAAGGTAACAATTCTCTAGATAGCTGAGGACAAGTCTGTTACCAAGAGCTCTGCCTAAATCAAGGTGAAACGGTCAATCAAAGTCCTCTCCTGGGAATATGCGCTGAGAGGCTGAGTTAGTTAGGGTTGTATAGACAGGCTGTGTTGTGTTATAGACTGGTGGCCATGTTGAGTCAGATCGGAATCAAGAGGAGACAGACATAAACAGATAGAACAAGAAAAAGCAGATATAATAAATGGGGGTAGATCTTGAAGGAAAGATGAAGTGTTGATTCTTTAGCTCATGATCATACCTGGCTCTATTGTTTTTGGATTCTAGATCTTAGCATCCTTGCAATAATACACTGTTTTTATTTGCAGTAGTTTGAGTGGTTTTCTGTGCCTTGCAAGCAAAACTGCCATGACCAGCATATCCTTTGAGGAAGCACATGGGCTGCTTCTCGATAGCCACCTCCTCTCACCTCTGAATCTTTTACACATCTTTTACACTGTCTCTGTCTGGAGCATCTTTCTTCTGCTTTCCCTTGCTGAATCAACAATTGTCTTTCCCTTATGTCTCATGCAGAGACCCCCTCACCTCCCCAGAAGACGTTGCAACCCTCCACAAGTTGGGCGCTGTTCTGTTCCCACAGTCTCTCTGCTGTGGTCTTCACCACTGTGCAGTAATCAACGTCTTATATGTCCGACTTTGAGCTCAGCAAAGCAAATGGAAAGACCATAACTTTCCATTTCTCTATTCTAAGAAAACAGGACACCTTTTTTGTTGTAAGATGGAAAGTTTAAAAATCAACAGATAGTCTTGCAGATACGTTCTTTGACCTCGCATTCAAAACTCCTTCTCACCTATTTCTCACTACTGAACCCCATATTCTATTCCATTCAATAAAACAAAGATCTCAAGAGCCTATTTGCAGGTACAAAAACAAAATAGAAAGAATTAAAGATCTAGTATTTGGTAGCAAAACAGAGTGGCTATACTCAATAATAATTTAATTGTGCATTTAAAATAACTCGAGGAGTATAATTGGATTGTTTATAACACAAAGTATAAATGCTTGGGGTGATGGATACTCCATTTACCCTGATGTGATTATTACACATTGTATGCCTGTATCAGAATAACCTATATACCCCATAAATATATACATCTACTATGTACTCACAAAAATGGAAAGTTAAAAATTTGAAAAAGAGCCTACTTATATGATGTGCAAAACACATGGTTGCCAGTCTAGATATCTGCTGTTCTTGAATCTTATACAGTAGTTTCTTCACTTCAAGCCTTTGCTTGCAGAATTATTTCTACGATAAATGTCTCTCTTCATCCATCTCCAATTCTCAAAATCCTGCGTCTCCCTCAGAACCCAGCGTAGGAGCAAGCTCCTTCTCAAGGTCATCGCTGGTCTGCTTAATCGCCTCCTGTCTCCAGCAGAGAGGGGAATTGCCTTTGCAGGACCCCCTTGGCACTGTATGCCACCAGTCTTAAAAAAGTCAGAATGGTCTGACCTGGATCCTGTCCCATGCCCCTCATTAAAATTATAATCTCCTCTAGGCCAGGAGCCCTGCCTTGTCCAGGGCACACCTACCTTCCCCACTCCCCTATTAAATAAAGGATTTTACCACTTAAAGTATCTTTGGGCTAGAAAAACCTTAATCTTCCAGGGTATTTTCATCTTATCAGACAGAAGCAAGTGGTAAAAAAATAACATATTGTGGGTTACGGAAAAAAACTCCCAAATTAATGCCTTAGATGTTCTTCCTCACACCTGTTCTTCATCCACACACTAGAAGGATAAAGGCCACAGTTTACAAATGATGTATCTTAGATCACTCAGTTTTTCAGCCTCCATGAGAAGTTTCAATTGTGGTCATACTAGGTGTGACTAAGTGAACTGATCTGTCCTAGAAAATACTTCAGCAGCTATCAGACCAAAAAAGGTGTTTTGATTTACTTAACTAATCAGGATCTTGATTACTGAAGTATGGTGCCTGCTGATCTATTGAAGTTTTATGGAAGTTAAGGAAAAACTGGAGAGAAAAGATTTTTTCCCTGCTCAGCTTTTTTATGTCTAAGCATTAGTACTTACTGCTACTTATGCCTCAGAGACAGAATGGGCATCATCTCTGCAAAACAAAATAAAACAAAACAGGCTGGGTATGGTGGTGCATGCTTATAGTCCCAGCTACTTGGGAGGCTGAGGCAGGAAGATCACTTGAGCCCAGGAGTTCAAGGCCAGTCTGCGGAACATAATGAGACCCCCGTCTCTCAAAATAAAAAAATAAAAAAGCCAGAACTACCATAATATGTTACCATAAAACACTTATTGAACACCTACTCTGTGCCAGGTGTTGTTCAAAGAGCTAGAATCCCTGAGAAGTAGGAACAATCATGTCTCCATTTTGTAGACAAGTAAAAGGAGGCACAGAAAGATAAGTGACTTGTCCAATACCAGAGAGTTGGTATATGATGGAACTGAGGGTTGAACCACAGCTGGCTGGGCCACTAAGCTGTTACGGTCAACTGTTGCGCTCTACTCTACAGAGTACATAGGGGATCAGGGTTGCCTGCAGGAGGGATTTTAATTTAAACCTTCATCTGCTAATAACTATTCATTTGGCTTTGTATTCTTGCAATGTAGGAATTTCAAAAGTGAATTTCCTTCATCTTATCTGTTCACTAGTGAAATAAATCATGAAATAGAGCAAGTGGAGGATATTTGACTCATGGCACACGTGGGGTAGGCTCTCAAAAGTCAATCCCTTTACCTAAATCTCCATTTCACCCTTCTATATATACTTTGGCAGGATCTCTCAAACTTCAGTGACTTCAGCCCCAGTGTTCTGTTATTTTCCATGTACCAGCCCTGACTCCCTATGCACTCCCAACTCTTCTCTGACCTCTGAGGACTGCATCATTCAGCACTCCCTTGACCCTGGCTTCTGGTTGGTTTGGACTGATAGAAGGCACCAGCAGGATGGTGGAAGGTGGAAGGAAAGAGAAGTCATGGTATTATTTCCCTCTCCCTCCCGGCTTCCCAGTAGAGCAACTATCTCCTGTCTCCAAAGTCCTAGTTCCCACTTGGTTCTGGGAAAACCATCCCTTCCCTCACTACTCGGCCACAGGAGACTAATGACTTCTCACTGTTGCTAGTCCCTGGGTGCTGCCATTCCTGCTGGTTTTCCTAACTCCACCAACATCTGCGTAATTCGCCATCATTTTAACCTCTTTCCAGTTCAAACTCTTCAAGCATGCTGTTTTGCTTTATCCAATGTCTACTTATATTATTATTTACCAAATATTTTTCCATCAATTAAATTATTTTATATTTAATTATTTACAGGCATTCAATCCCTGTTATAAATGGAACATCATGTTCATTTACCATAAATTGAATTATAACCATAAAAAAAAAAAAAAAAAGCAGGGCAAATAAGTCAGTATTAGTCAACTCTAGCTAGCTGTTATTGCCTGCCTCCCCAGGCTCTGAGCCTGAGTTCTGCCCTCTCTGGTAAAAATGGAGATGAACAAGAGTGAAAAAGTTGTTAGAGACATCCTACCACCAAACTGAGACTTCCCGGCTGGTACAACCAGAAGGATCGGGAGAGGATTGTAACAGAAATAACTTTCGCCTGGTATGAATCTATATTATTTGATACCCATCTGGAAGGTAATTTGTGTCTCAACTTTTGGGTAACACTGCCCCACAGCAACCACTAGCAAGTAGCTATGGACTCAATTAATAGCCCCCAATTATGTCTTTGAGGTGAATCTCAAGGATCATAGAAGATATTAGATAATTCTAGAAGAGACTGGAAGACGACTCTAGCGTAAGGAAGCATAATATCCACTCATGTACTTGCATGAAACAATTAGTCCTTTCTTAACAACAACACTAACAACAACAAAGACATACGCTTTTTGCTTCCAAGAGAAGTTGGTCTTTTCTAATACTCTTCACAAGGCAAACTGAACGAACAGGAACAAGTAGTTCAGCCTCAGAGAGTGCAGTGTCAATATGCATGTGTGCAGAGGGGCATGTTCCCATGAGGCTCTAAGTATGGGAGGAAGTTAAACTTTACCAAAGCAAACAGTTTAAGATATGCACATAATGATACTTCTTATTGGCTGGTGAGAATGATACCAACAACATCAACACGTTCCTCTTTCACAGTCTGATAACCAGGAACTAATATTAATTCCACAATGTCAGCAGCAACAGTGTTCATCAGAGATACACGTTGCTAGTCCCAGCTTGGTTGAAAATGCTTCTTTAAAGCATGTCCAGGGCCTTTCTTTTGTTACATTCACCCAGCCCTGTTGTTCCTGCTGTGTTTTATTAGGCAAATATAAAATTAACAACACAGCAATAATTATTTCCTAAACTGGTTCCAACACAAATTTCCAATTTGAGGTCAGATGTATCGCCTAATAAAATTTTTACAGCTGCAGTCAAATTGTGGTAGTTAATTCCTGGAAAATACAATTCTTAATTCGCCAGAATTAGTTTTAAGTCTTGATTCATCCCATAAAGACGAGTGTGTATTACTGCAGTTTATACAAAATGTTCAAATAGTAATATCCAATATAATAGCTTGCATAATTTCAGCTAATTCAATGTTAGAGGTATTTGACCTACTTATACTTTCACTGAACCATACATCAGGGCTTTAAGATCATTGGGTCTGATCTTTCTCAATTGCCCTTTCCCGAACTGCGTAAGTATTGCTTAATGCTATGCAGCTAAACACAGAATCATGTCAAAGAGGAAAGAATAATTAGAATATCTATGAAGCGGGGTTCTATTTATACTCCTATTGCTACCAGCCATTTGTTACTTTAAGACCTATGCCTTAATCCCAGTCTCTGAGCCACTGCTCTGAACTGCAAAATTCGCACACTTGTACCTGCAGAATTCAAAACTCATTTCATCTGCTCAGGGTTCCCAAAGAGTACTTTTAAAACAACTAAAATAGTAAGTGCACGAATAATACTAATAGCAAATATGTTCAGCACCCATTATGTGCCAGACCCTATTTTAAGTGTGTTACCTGTGGTAACTTTTTAATCCTTGCAACTATCCCAGGAGGCAGGTTTTATTTTACTCATTTTACAGACAAGGAAACGGGGCAGAGTCGGGAAGGAACTTATCACATACAACAAGGTCACACGGCAAGTGACAGAGCTGGAGTTCAAATCTCAGAAATCTGGCTCTAAAGTCCCTCCTTTTACTAATACTAGTATTATTATTTTATTTATGTATTACTTAGAGACTGGGTCTCACTCTGTCACCCAGGCTGGAGTGCAGTGGTACAATCACAGCTTACTGCAGCCTCGAACTCCTGGGCTCAAGCAATCCTCCCACCTCAGCTTCCCAAGTACCGGGGACCACAGATGTATGCTATCATGCCCAGCTAATTTTAAAAACATTTTGTGTAGAGATGGAGTCTCACTGTGTTGTTGCCCAGGCCAAGCCCCTGTTTTTGCCCATGCTACAATATTATGTAAAATAAAAAATCTTACCAAAAACAAATACATTATCAGTATTCACTATGTATGGTAAGGATTTTTTTCTTCTATGTGCTGAGGGCAACAGAAGAGAAATTAGACTAATGTGAAATATTTAAAAATAAGAAAGACAAATAAAAGAATAGTGCTTGAGGTTCTGCTTCATGGGTTCTCGTGCAAATATTTTTTTTTCTAAGTGTCTAAAACATGCTTTGGCATCAGCAAGGATCTAGAAAATTCTCCAAGGATAAAACCTACAGACTTCTGGAAGAGGCCATCTTCTGCCAACCACATGCAGCCTGAGTTCTTAGTGAGAACCATGCAAGTTGGGTCATGCTTTTTTTGGCCTCTAGACATAATTTGTTCCTGGGCCAGAGTCTTGGCACCCGGTTGCAGGGTGGTGGAGCGGGCCAGACTTTTGTACCCTGATAGACCTGAGTTAATTCCTGTTTGGCCACTCCTTAACCATGTGCCCTAAAGCAAGTACTTAGTGGGTTTTTGCCCTCATTTTCCACATTGTAAGTAGGGTTGTATCTATTTTTTTTTCTGTGTAGTCCATTTGCCCTACTTTTAATGCTCTGATTTCTCTGTCAGTTAGAGTTCTTGAACTGTAAGCAACAGAAACCAAGTCTGGCAAACCCAAGGAATATGAATTCATTGGAGAGACCTGGAAGCCACATCATGAAATGGAAAACCCCAGAACGAGCTGGAGAAGGGACAAGAATGAGAGCTGCTGGGAGCTGCAGCAAAGACAGAAAGAGACAAAGCATGCCAAGTCCACGGTGTTGTGAAAGCACTCAATAAACATTCATTCTTCCCCCTTCGGTCTCAAGCTCCCTTTCACCAAATTCTTCATCCATTCCAACACATACTGTGTGCCTACTCTGTGCGAAGCACATTGAGCAGCATGAGGAATGTAAAAATGAATAACTCAGTCCCTGCCAAAAAGTCAGCCATGCCCTCACCCAGGGTATTATTTTATGTTGTTGAGAAATACCCAAATGAATCATTCATCTCTGAAATAAATGGCTAATGTCAAAACATTTACTAATGCAGACAAAGCTGACTGAAATAAATGGTTGAATAACCCATTGTTTGAAAATCTACAAGAGTAATATATATTACAATCAGATAAATCAAAATTACAAAGGATTTTCTGCTGCTTTTCAAACTGCTTGCCAGAAGTCTGTCAAATGACAGTTGGAAGGATAATAAGTTTAACAAGTGGTTGCGGGTTACCTCCAGGGAATGAAACCAAGGAGTGGGACTGAGACGGGGGAGGGAGTAGCAGTCGGTGGGCAAGGAGGAAGGCAACTTCCCATTTTATAATTTCTTAAAGTGTGTGGATTTTTAAACTGAATTTATGTATTTATTGTATAATAATTAAATAACTAAAGAAAAATATATTCATTAGAGTGTTTTTAATGAAATAAAAAACCAGCTTGAGCTAGTGTAAGCAAAAGAGGGAATTTAGTGGCTTAGGATGTAGGCAGGGAGGGAGTGGAGGTGAAACCAGAGCCTGGACATTCTCTGTCTCTCCATCTTGGTCACTCACTCTTGTCTCTGCGTCGTTCATCCCGTCACTGTTGCCATGAACTAGAACCTCCGTTAATGGGTGTTCCTGGCCTCACATCCTCACAGCTTTGTGACTGGAAAACAGTTTTTTCCTCTAGTTCCAGTTGGAAAATCCCCAGGAGTGGTCCCCCACTGACCTGGCTGAAGGCTGTTGCCTACCTATAAACTAGGGTTGAGACAGTGTCATTAGCTCAGCGTGAGTGAGGCGATGACTCCTCACTAATCAACACAGCAGGGAGCAGGAATGATGTGGCTCTCATTTTATCCACACACAGGCAGGAAAAAGAGCTGGGTAGAACCAATCTAGAACGGAGGGAGTTGCTAGGAGCTGGGAGGCTCTCCCAGTGTGTCCCCAGCAGTCTCTTAACCTGACTCATCTGTGGACCCTCGTCCTCATACATCTCACGCCAAGAGTCTTGGCTCAAAGAAGACCTCAGGAACCAGATCCTCAAGCTTGGGCAAGCCTTCTTATGAAAATGAAATAACTTGAGTGTCTGAGTCTTTTCCACTGAAGCATAAGCATTGAGTTATTAATTATTCTTGCTTTCTTTTTGAGCCAAATCCCATCAGATCAAGGACAGAACTATAAGCCCCTTGATTTCTTATCATCTCTGCATTCCCAGCGCTTTGTATTTGTACCATTAGTATTAACTGACCACCTACTATGTGCCAGGTGCTATTCTAGAGTCTGGGCACGCAGCAACAGGCAAAACATGCCTTACAGAGCATGTGTTCTAGTGTGAGACAGCAATACACACACACACACGCACACACGCACAGAGGCACACACACACAAACATCTTTAATCATTTCAGATTAGGATGTGGGCTATGAAGAGCCTTAAGGCAGTGTATGGGGACAAAGAGTATTAGTGTGGAAGGAGGACATTTTAAAGATGTGGTCAAAGATGATTTCTTTGAAGAAGTGACGTTTGACAGAGACCTGGGTGCAGTGGAGCGTTTTCCAGGAAGACTCCACAGCGTGGACAAAGGCCTAAGGTGAAAATGAACTTGACATGTTTGAGGAGCAGCAAGGGGAGCATCTCAGCCACAGCAGAGGAAAGAGGGGGCAGATGGAAGGAACTGAGGAGGGAGAGGCTGCTGGCCCCCATCACACGCCGCCTTCCAGGCCACAGTGAAGACTGTTCATGTTATTCTAGGTGTGACGGGGCGCCTCGGAGTGTTTCAACCCAGAGAGTGACATGATCTGATTTATGTTTGTAAAATGCCTGGCCAGTGGTAGGCTCTCAGTAAATATTTGTTAACAATTTGAAAAAAGAAAAAGAACTCAGATAAAAAAATATTTTAATAGGCTCCTTGGCAGGAGAGAGCCCGTGCTCCCGGTTAATAATGAAAACAGACTGACATTTGTCCAGTGCTCTCTAGTTTACAAAGCTCTTTCACCCTGATGATCTCATCTGACCTCTCATTTGGAGGAAGATATATGACCGTGCGACATCAAGGCTCGTATGTGTGTCTACAGCTGCTAGAGAAGAGTCTGAGCTTAGGGCTCTGAAGATGCCACGGGGCTCCTTAGCGCGCTCTCCCAGACGGAGGTGGGGAGATTCTCACACTCGTCTTCTGAGAACCATCCTGCAGGCTTAGTTTTACCAGTCAGAGGCCCCGAGGAGACCAGATCAAGAGGAGATTATGTATGCTCTGGAAGATTTGCTTTTTTTTCTCTCTTTTCTACTCAAACATGAGAGTTTCTTAGGTGGTTAAAAAAGAAAAATTATTTAACGTGCCCCTCAGGCCTGGGATTAAGGCCATTAGAAACCATGGTAGCAGGAAGCTCCTAAAGCAGCCCCTGATTTAAAGAGCTGGTGTCAAAGCCCTCAGTTACATCATGGGACCACTGTCCGGAGCAGGACTGGACAGCCACCACTCCCAGACTCATGGCGCCTCATGCCATGGCCTCAGAAATCACATTGTCCTCCTGGTCTCTCAGCTTTAGTTAAAGTCATCTTTCCTGTGCCATGCCCCCACCCAGATAGGGAAGGTAGACTTTCACCCATGTTTTTCTGGGGCCGGCAAAAGAGAGGGAGAGGGAAGGAAGAGAGGGGCTAGATTCCCCAGGCTCCCTCTTACTATTCTAACCTCTTCTCCAGGTAAGTCAGGGTGTCCGTCCCAGTTGTCTCACTGACAATCCATGACGTTGGGCAGAGTTAGAGACAACTGTCTGGTGGGGCAATAGCAGATTGGAAACTCAAGGGTTCCTGGTTCAAAGGTACTGGCAAAAGATTGAGCCACTTCCAGCTCAACCCCCTTAATATGGTCCAGGGACTGGAGGCCCAGAGTTGAACAGTACTGGTCTCAGCGGCTGGCCTTTACCATTGAAATGCCATCTCTGCCACTTTAGATACGGTGCTTAAAATGTCCTTAGCCTCTGCGTATTTTTAAACATTTCTTTGTGCCACTTTCAAGCTACTTCTTACAAGAATCATAAAACAGGGCTCTTAGAATTTGCGGAATGAATGCAATTGTTAAGGGGTTGCCGTATAATCTTCAGCAAAATACATGTCTGCGTTCTGGATACCAATACACAGTCATAAGAGAAAGAAAGTAAATCTGCATTTTCTGTTGTCAATCATGTTTATTAAACTGAAAAAAAAAAAAAAAGTCTCCTCTCTCAGGCAGTCTGAAAAATGGGAGGAAAATGAATTTATTCTATGTTGGAGGACCAGGCTAAAAATGTAATTAACAGATGCAATTATGCATTCCGATGCAAAGTGCTCCAAGCTGACAGGGAACTTATAGTGGAGCTCCCAGGCCACAGGCTGCAAAATCTCTAACAACTTTATTCTCATACGCTGGCCTACGGTTCAATCTTGCTTCCTTTGAGTATCTTCTGCAAATAAAAGGCCCTATTCTTCAGCTTCCCCCAGCTTTATTCAGAATGAAAACACCACTTTGTGCCCACGTTGTGTTAAAATAACAGATTTGTGTTCGTTCCTGTAGGTTTCTGATGGGAGGAGGGAGGCGGTCTATCTTCACTGCGGATGGCGAGGTGCCTTTTGGAGGAGGAGGATGGAGAGAAAGGGTCTCCAACAGCGAACCTTTGTCCTGCAATGCAAATGAGCCTCTGCAAAACAGGGCACAGACAATGCCAGCCTAGTCCTCTGCGCGAAGCGATCCATCTGCAGCTATTTTGTTAACCTGATGTTTCTTACATTCTTTCTCTCGCACAAAATACTTGATGTTGACAGCTGTGAATTTTAAACAACCATTCTGTGTATGTTTTTCTAATTTTGTGTATTCAGATTGTTTCTCCATATTGGGGGGTTGGAAGCCAAGTACTTTACGTTCCTTCATTTAGAGATTTCATGCTTTTCGAAAGTCGTGGCGGTTCTGATTGCTAAACAAAGTAGAAATGAAGTGTGCTCACCAGCAGCATTGGAATGACCGGGAGTGCAGAAGCACTTTTGAAATAAAAAAGGTTGCACAAGATTACACGCCAAAGCAGACTGGAGGCAGGGCTCAGGAGTGACACATCACCCAGTCACACTCTGGTCGCCCCAGGAAGCTGCGTCTGCCCTCACTTACCTGTAAAATGGAGCCACAACAACATTCTCACAGGGCAGAAAATAAAGATCTCATGTATCCAGGTCGGTCAACCCAGTTTTATTTCCCCTTTCCAGCTCTAGTTACATTGTTCTGGCAGCCAGTCCTTCTTCTTAGGTAGCATGCAAAGGCATGGATTTGTTTGTAAGCATGAAGGAAAACAAAACGTGCTCTCAGACTGAGGCTTGCGTTGATAAGACACTACAATTGGGTGCATGGTTTTAAAACTGGTTTATTTATTTATTTATACCTTTGCCTCATTGATAGAAGGCAGTTCACCACCCAAGCCACAAATGATAAAAACAAAAACTCTGGACAAGAGAAAAGGAAGTTGCAAATAGGGCAATTATAAGGCTCATTTTGTTTGCTACCATTGAGCTTTGAAATCTGACTCACAGCTTCCTGGCAGCAAGAGTGAAAACGGGATGATGACTAATGACAAAGCCTCACTTCACCAGAGTATACAGTTCTTCAAAGGAGAGAAGAATTTTCCAGATGCTTTATTTTCAAATAAATTCTGCACTCAGGGCTCTTTATAAGGGGACAATGAGAACAGAAGTTCATTGTCAACTGTGAGAGCAAACAGAGTTGCAACATTGCCGGGGGCAGAGCAAAAAAGTGAAGCAAAGGGGCACCTGTCCAGTGCCCACTCCAGTTTTCTGGTGGTGGGCTCACAGAGTCTTGTCTTGAGAAGGATTCAAGACCGCATCTAAGCTGGGCAAAAAAGAGGCTACACTATTTTAGAGATGCCTGCCATAGGCAGAGGGCAGATGATGGACCACATGTGTGCTGAATAACTCCTAACCTTGGCCTAAATACAGCACAAATGAGCAGGTTTCTGGTCTCCAACTTGATCCAAAGGTAGAGCTCTAGGGGCCTAGTAGAGTGGATGGCAATCAGGATTCTTAGACGTCCCTGAATAACATTTTTCTCAACTGGGATTTTAAGAGGAGCTAGAAGGCTGATTGGAGTTCCTATCAACGCTTTGAAGGCAAAGTAAGCAGACGGTGGACTTGACAGCCAAAACTGTAGAAGCCTGAGCTGCAACCACACCCGATTCAGGGCTGTACCACCTCCACACAGGCATGGACCAGATACTCTTTTTTTGTAATTTGTAAAATATTTTTTCCTATAGGATACACTTTAGGTAATTTCCTCTTTCTATATTTCACGTTTCTTTATTATTTGAACTTATAACACAAATTAGAGAAAAGTATAATACATTATTTTAAATTAGTCTTCCCTTTTCTTTCTCTTTTCCTTCCTTCCTTTTCTTTCTCTTTTCCTTCCTTCCTTTTCTTTCTTTCTTTCTTTCTTTCTTTCTTTCTTTCTTTCT
>NW_012100876.1:3971166-3983303 GCF_000951045.1 Mandrillus leucophaeus | reverse complement strand
TCCTTCCTTCCTTCCTTCCTTCCTTCCTTCCTTCCCTCCCTCCCTCCCTCCCCCTCTCTCTCTTTCTCTTTCTTTCTTCCTTCCTTTCTTTCTTTCTTTCACTACAAGTATGCCAACAACCTGTGAGGACTACCTGTAGAGAGCAATAAAGCAAAAATTTGATTACTCGGAACTCATCTAATGGTTTCATTCACTCACCTTGGTAAGGAACAGATAATAAGAAAAGAGGCTCAGAGTCTATGGTGGCCACAGATGTTTCACAGACCCTGAAAATTCACTCCATCTTACCCCATCTTCAGGGTCTCTACTTGGACAGGACAATAGTCAACAGGGTTTCCCGAAGCCCTGTCATCAAGAAAACAAGTTAAGAAACAACAACAACAAAACCGTTCACTTCATTAATAATCAAGGCAGGAAATATAAAGTAATACCCTGGAACAAAAATGGTTCAAAAATGAAATGGGTTGTGCAGAAGGCAGAAAGTTCAGGTATCTTGGCTAGATCCACAGACACTGCCCTTTGTGCACCTAGACCTCAAATTCTCTTTTAGTTGCAAGACTCTGCCATCCTGAGAGTGTCTGAACACGTTTTCCAGAAGACTTTGTAACAACAGTGAATTTTTCAAAGCAGTTTTCTGGTAAGCCTTCAATTAACCAGAAAATCAGATTAATTGTGCATGAACTTCTATTTCTGGGGCCAGTTTGACCCATGGAATATGCAAGCAAGACGTGTAAAAGTAAGACGTGTTAAAATGGGGCTCTCTGGTATTTGCTTTAGAGCATGGAAGAATGGGAAAACAAGACAGTGAGGGCCGGGGGCCAAAGAAAATGCTATATTTAGATGTGCAGGGCTTTGTTTGGCCCTGATACCATCGTAGACACAGCTAGTCGGGAACAAGGGGGCCATTCAATCAATCCACCTGACACGCTGTCGCCGGCCCGCGCGTTCCACAGGCACGGAGCTCAAAACCATCCTGAAAGAGGCTGTCGACTGAGAAAAGGTAACAGCTGCTCTGTGGCAATTAACCAGCAGTTTCTGTTGCTGAAGGAGATTATTTTGGATGGCGTAAAGAGATTCAAATAAAAATGTCAACGTGCCCATTATGGATGAAAGTTAGAAAAACTTAAGTGGCCCTGAATTAATCACTATTTGACAGGAAGGCACGTAAACGAGTACTAAAAATCCCCCACAAATCTATTTTCCTGCCTTTTTGGTGATTGTAAAGAAGCTCACTGGCGGTGGGGAGGGCATTTCTTGGCTGCAACCTTAATTCATCTTGGAGTGAAGATTTAATGACAAAGTTACAAGCCCTTAAAGTAGCATTTATTGAGGGGCTAATGAGAGTTCCTAAGAACTCTGGAAAAAAAAAAAAAAAAAGAGAAAGAAAAAAATAGCAGTCACTAACACAAGAGGCCTTTGAAAATACCGAAGAGAGGGGAGTTCATTAGTCTTTTTTTTTCCCCCTTTCTCAACAATGAATGTTTCTGCTGCCAAATCTTCAGGAATAGTGTTGGTTTCCTTTCAAGTAATTGATGCAGACTTTGCTTGTGCATCGGAGTCCAGACACTCTTTCCAACAAGAAGCAGGAAAT
The DNA here is from genome assembly GCF_000951045.1 of Mandrillus leucophaeus. Lineage (NCBI taxonomy): Eukaryota > Metazoa > Chordata > Mammalia > Primates > Cercopithecidae > Mandrillus > Mandrillus leucophaeus. The sequence continues at coordinate 3,981,712 of NW_012100876.1, read as the reverse complement.
CTCACCGTCAAAGGGAAACTGTGCATTCCTTCCTCTCTGGCTGGGTCGGGGCCTCGCAAACAGTGGATTTATGCTGCCCTTGCCAAAAACACCGCTGATTTCCATGCCTTCCCATGGCTAAGATAACGAATGCCGCTTTCGGCCTCTGAGAGCTGCACTTATTTAAAACTCCAGCTATGCTGTAACAAAACCAGCTGCTGTCACCCCAAATCGAGCAAATGAGCCCCTGTCCTACAGCATAAAGGCTAAGAGAGTTATTGAATGTCCCCTGCGGAGAAGGCCCCATTTGCCCCTGCCCTCCCTTAGCATTCCCCCTCACCCCCCAAACTTCTCGGCCCTCTCGCCTCACTCCTCCTGTCTAGGAGCACAGGAAGGAGTAGCTGTGGCTGGTCTGTTCCAAAAGGATCAAGTTTTCTTAAGTCAGAATTTTTTCTTTTCAAGAAAAAGCAGAAGTGGAAAGGAATGTTGTGAAGAAAATGGAAGCTGGCAAAGTGGTTTAACTTCAAATAATCTTCCGGTCAGCGCTGACACCCAAACGTAATGCGCTTTCGTAAACGTAAATATAACTGAACAGTTATAGGAATGGAGAAGGAAGGAGAGGGACTGTAAACCGCCAAATGTAAAACAGGTATCGTGACTTCTGGTCGCTCAAGACAGAGAGAAGCATTGCTTTTGAAGCTATTATCCCCAAGGAGTCTCAAAAATGATCTACAACATGTAATTAAACTGACATGCAGAAAACATGTGTATTTAGAAAATGCTCTCACTGTTGTTTATGCCTAACCAAAACGTTCCATTTCTCTCAGGATACAAAAGGAACGTTTTGCAATAAAAGTGCCTCCATTTGGAGAATACATTTATTAAAATGCTATTTTCCACAGCTGCATTAATCTGAGATCTGGGAGATGATTCCTATTTGTACAATACCCTCCTGCTTGGGAAGGTTTATGCCTCGTGGCACAATACCAATGGTTTAGTAGCCAGATTGCCTAATTCTCAAAGAACTGTTTGCTTGACATCACCTAGGGAGGAACTCAGACTAATTCACCCCTCACTGGGACACGTGCGTATTTCTGAGAACATCTCTTTAAACACAGTCACACCCTGAAGACTGCACATCATATGTTTTAACTCCTAAGGGTGATAAAATTCAGCACAGATTAAATGGATTTTTTTTTTTAGCTGCATATAAATCGTCTTCAGTTCCAAGGGTGAAGATAGGTGCCAACTGCTGGCTAAAATCACAAGGGAGAAAACATACCTTGCTGTCTTCAGGACTCCTGCTGTTGGGACTGAGAATTCTAAGGGTGACTATAATAAGAAGAATATTAATAGTAACCATACATAATGTTATTATCATAGTAGCTTTCACCTATGTACCAAATAGTTGGGGAATACTTTGTATTCATTTTCTCAGTTAAATCAGGCAACATCATTTCAAGACTGGTAGTATTGGCTTCACTGTAAAGATGAGAATTCAGGAGCTCAGAGAAGTTAATTAATGTGCCATGTTCACACAGTGAGTAGACAGAAGAAGCAGAATTCAGACCAGGACTGGCCTAAATACAAAGCTTTCTTTTGAATCACTACACTAGTCTCTTCTTGCCACAGTTACCTGCGTGCACATATGGCTGACTTTGTAGCCACCCTTTCTTCCTTATAAACTCTGGTCTGGCCTCCATATAACCCTGTGCTTCACAAAGGAGGCTGTGTAATCTAGTGATTAAGAGTGCATGGACAGGAGTTAGACTGCCTGGCTCCGAAACCTGACTCTATCACTTACCATTTGGGTGATCTTGTGCAAATTTGCCAGCCTGTGTCTTTACCTCTAAAATGGGAATATTAAACGTTCTTATATAATTTGGTTGTTTGTTGTAAAAATAAAATGGGACAATGTACTTAAATGTAGCATAATTTCTGGCACATACTAATTACTCACTTAGTGTTAAGAGAGAAGAAAAGAAAGAAAGAAAAAGGAAGAAAGCAAGAAAGGAGAAAGGAGAAAGGAAAAGAGGAGAAAGAGGAGAAAAAAAGAAGGAAGAGAAAAAGAAAGGAAGTGAGAGGAGAAAAAAAAGAAAGGAAAGAAGAAGGAAGACAAAACAAATGAAGTAAACCAAAGGAAGGGGACACGTTCTCACAACCACAGAGGGAAGCCATTACCAACAGAGGATGCTGGAATACAGACAGCACCTCGAGGCTTCAGACAAGCCCAGTGGGCAGGACCCGGGGCCAGTCATACCATTTATTGGTTCTACTTCCTTGGTGTTGGCTCTATTCAAAAGCTGACTCACCCCAGCAGGCTCCCAAGATGATGCATACAGTTTTCCAGCTTCCCAGGAAGTGAAACCCGCAGGAGAAGTGAAACCTTCTTGCCCCAGCATTCTCAACTCTGATCAGGTCACATGCTTACTTCTCAGCCAATCTCCAAGGCTTGTGGAATGCCACATGCCGATTGGCTTTCTCCCATCACATGCTTCTCTTCCCGCTCAGGAAATAGAGTCCAGTGTACCAGAAGCCCAGAGATGGAAAATGGAAGAAGAAATCACTTCGTAGAGGGAAATGGGGGTGCAATTACCAGGAAAAGAATAAATGCAGAAATGACATGTTGATGTCTACCACAAGCAAAAACTTGCCTGCTGAGTGCATAACCTCTTCTTGGCGTTGCTTCTGTCAGTTGAGTTGCTGTGGTCAAGATCTAGTGTTCTAAGATCTGATGACTTCGGTTTGAGTCCCGGCTCCATTGTTTACTAGCTGTATGACCGTTGGCTAGTTAACCCACCTCTCTCTGCTTCAGTTTCTTCATGTATAAATGTGGTTAATAATATTACTCTTCTCATGGTTTGCTAAGTATTATATGTATACATATAAAGCACATAACATGCTAACAGTACATGCTAAGCCCCCAAATTTTAGGCATTTAACATTCAACAGATATTTATTGAGCACCTACTACATGCCAATTATGTGTTAAGTACTTGGAATACATTGGTGAACCAAACAGAACGATAACAATAAAATCTCTTGACTTTGTGGAGTTAACATTCTAGTGCAGAAAGACAAATAATAAAAAATAAACAAAATAAGAAAATATATGGTATGTTAAGTGAAAAGAGTGTGGAAAAAAAAGTAAGTCAGTGTAGAGGGGATTAAAGTAGAGGCAGTAAGAAAGGACAGGGTAGTCAGGGTAGGGCTCATTAAACTGGTGACATTAAAGCAACGATTTGCAGAATTAGACAATAGGATATGTGGGGGAGAGTGTTCCAAGCAGAGGGGCTAGGCAGTGCCAAGTCCGAAGGGACACACGTACAGTGTCCCAGGAGCAGCAAGGGACCAGTGTGGCTGGAAGGCTAGAGGTTACATCAGCAAGATGAGACAAGGCCAGATCAGGAAGAATCTGGGAACTCCATGAAGACTTTGAATTTGACTCTGAGGGACATGGGAGGAGGGTTTATCTGACATGGCTTATTTTACGCAAGGACACTGCTGTGTCAAAAAATAGAATAACTCCTGATAATGATGCTGCTGCTGCTGCTGATGATGACATATCCATTCACCTGTTAAAAAAGCAAGTGTGTTGTAAAGCTTACTGTGAAATACACCCAGAGCAAACGCTACCGGTGTGCTGTTTGGTTCCTCCCTGAAGAGAAGATGCACCTGAGATGCTCCTGTGGCACATCTTCTTTTCCACCAAAGTGACAAGACCAAGAGATTTGCAGATTCTTGGCATTTCATTTGCACTTGCTGTTGTAAATGACTCCTTGGAAGAGGTCTGCTCTGTTCAAGCAAAACATCTGTCAGGAACACCACTGGTCTCAGGGAAACCGTGGTTTTCTGAATCAACAGCCACAATGAGAGCTTGTTGAAGATTTAAATGACTTCTGATTTTGGCCCAGTAATTCCATTTTAACTTAGTGATCTGGCAGTTTTGGCATTCAGCTTGTTTAGCATACCTTATGGCATCAGAAATTCTAAGAACTGGCGGGTGGAGCCTAAAAAATAAGTCCCAACAGGTAGATGATGAGCGTCTATGGTGATTCTCAGGGGTGGATGGACTGTGTTTCAGAGGGGTGGGGCCAGGTGGAAGGTGAATTATATTACAGGTTGTTTTAGGTAATTTAATGCAATCGTGTAGAAACTTCATGCTGCCTTGGTAAGGTTTGGGCTTTCTTTGCAGCGATGAAGAGACAAGTTTCCCTCTATTAAACACCTACCTAGAAGCGTAGGACACAGTGACTGTAACACTAGTTAGACCTGGAGGTAGTTCAGTGTGCTGTAGGGATGGGAGATCCCTGGAGACCACTCAAAGGAGAAAGATGCCTATTCAAGTGTTTAGTATCCCCAGTCTCTTAGAAGCCATTGAGAAATCTCATTGGTGAATTGTCTAAGACCTTTTGGGATCCATTGAAGCTTTCAGTTAGTATTCTCTCTGAGACTAATAATTTCCTATGTTTGTTTTTATACCTTTTGATCTTTTTAAAAAGCTTTTTATTAAAGTACACTGTTTATATAGAAGTGTACAGAAATAACATTGTACAGGTAGATGAGTTTCCACAAAGTGAACATCCTGGTGTAACCAATGCCTGGATCAAAGAGAACATTGCAGGTCTGATGCTCTCCAATGGAAACCACTTTTTGGACTTCTAATACCAAAGAGTAGGTGGGGCTAGGTCTTTAAAATTCTATACAGACCTGGTGCAGTGGCTTACGCCTGCAATCCCAGCACCTTGGGAGGCCAAAGTGGGCAGATCACAAGGTCAAGAGTCTGAGACCAGCCTGACCAACATGGTGAAACCCTGTCTGTATTAAAAATACAAAAATTAGCCAGGCGTGGTGGTGCACGACTGTAATCCCAGCTACTCAGGAGGCTGAGGCAGGAGAATAGCTTGAACACAGGAGGCAGAGGTTGCAGTGAGCCGAGATCATGCTATTGTACTCTAGCCTAGGCAACAGAGCAAGACTCTGTTAAACACACACACACACACACACACACACACAAAACAAAAAACAAAAAACTCTATATAAATGAAATTCTATTGTGTATCTTTTGTATCTGACTTCTTTCGCTCGCTATTATGTTTGCGAAATTCATCTATGTTGTTGTCTGTAGCAATAGTTTATTTCTATTTCTATATTCCACTTTATGAATATACTACAATTTCTATGTCCAATTTACTAATGGATTTTTGAGTTGTTTCTAATTTTTTACCATTATAAATAAAGCTTCTATACATATGCTTGGAAAACAAATATTTATTCCTCTTGAGTTTATACTTAGGATGGAAATTGCTGGGTCATAGGAGATGCATGGGGTGAGAAGCTACTGCCAAACAGTATTTGTAAGTGGTTCTACCAATTTTTCCATGAAAGTTCCACTTACTTCACATCTTCGACAACTTTGGCATTTTCAGTCTTTTTCACATTAGCCATCTGGTGGGTGTGAAATGGTAACTCACTGTGACTTTAACTGCAAGCTATTATCTTGAAAATCAACTATCAAGCATTTTTGGATTCCTGCTCTGTGCTAGGTACTACATTAGACATCTGAACATACTTTATTTCATTCTTATGAAAACTTTAGCAGGCTCTGAGGCTTTATCTGATTTAGTAAGATCACACATAGGGTGACCAATATCCCAATTTGACCAGGACACAGAACATTCAGTGCCATAACCAGGAGAGCCTCAGAAAACTAGGATGGTTAATCAACTCACAGCTAGGAAATGCTAGAGCAAATAATTAAAGATTTCCTCACTTTAAAAAGTTCTAGTCTCTCATTCTCTGTCTCTCTCTCTCTCTTTTCTTTTTTTTTTTTTTGAAACAGCTTCTCACTCTCTCACCTAAGCTAGAGTGCAATGGCTTCATCATGGTTCGTAGCAGCCTCGACTTCCTGGGCTCAAGTGATCCTCCCACCTCAGCCTCCCAAGTAGCTGGGACCACAGGCATGCACCACCTCACCCAGCTAATTTGTAAAATGCTGTTTTGTAGACATGGAGACTTGCCATGTTGCCCAGGCTGGCCTTGAACTGGGCTCAAGAGATCTCCTGCCGCAGCCTCCCAAAGTGCTGGGATTACAGGCGTGATCCACTGTGCCTGGCTTATTGTCCCTTCTTTATGCTCTCACTACTCAAAGTGAGGGGCCTGGATCAGCAGCAGTAGCCTCACTGGGAGTTTGTTGGAAGTACATCATCTCCTGACGAGACTGCAGAGAAAAGGGAAGGCTTACATACTGCAGATGGAGATGGAAATTAGTTCAGGCATTGTGGAAAGCAATGTGGCAGTTTCTCAAAGGACGTAAAACAGACTTATCATTTGAGCCAGCAATCCCATTCCTGGGAATATACCCAAAGGAATATAAATTATTCTACCAAAAAGACACTTGCATGTGTATGTTCATTGCAGCACTATTCACAATATCAAAGACATGGATCAATCTAAATGCTCATCAATAGTAGACTGGATAAAGAAAATATGGTACATATGCACCATGGAATACTAGGCAGTCATAAAAAAGAACAAGATAATATTCTTTGCAGCAACATGGATGGAGTGGGAGGCTATTATCCTAAGCAAACTAATGCAGAAACAGAAAACCAAATACTGCATGTTCTCACTTATAAGTGTGAGCTAAACATTAAGAACACATGGGCCAGGTGTGATGGCTCACGCCTGTAATCCCAGCACTTTGGGAGGCCAAGGCGGGTGGATCATGAGGTCAAGAGATTGAGACCATCCTGGCCAACATAGTGAAACCCTGTCTCTACTGAAAATACAAAAATTAGCTGGGCGTGGTGACACATGCCTGTAATCCTAGCTACTTGGGAGGCTGAGGCAGGAGAATTGCTTGAACCCAGGAGGCAGAGTTTGCAGCAAGCCAAGGTCGTGCCACTGCACTCCAACCTGGCGGCAGAGTGAGACTCTGTCTCAGAAAAAAAGAACACATAGTCACAAAGAAAAGAACAACAGATACTGGTGCCTGCATGAGGGTGAAGGGTGGGAGGAGGAAGAGGATAAAAAAACTACCTATCATGTATTGTGCTTGTTATGTGGGTGACAAAATAATCTGCACACGAAGTCCCCATGATATGCAATTCACCTATATAACAAACCTGCACATGTGCCCTTGAACCTAAAAGTTAACAAAAGTAAATTAATATATTTTAAAGAATTAAAAGAAAGAAGCACAGCATCTGAGGCCTCACACAGACTTACTGATTCAGAATCAGCATATCAGCAAGCCCCCCGGCTGCTGTGTCGTGTGTCTATTAAAGTTTGAAAAATGTTACTCTTTGCCAGCAGTTCTCAAACGGCTGCACTTAGGAATTACCTGGGAACTTTACTGTTCCTGTTGCCTAGACTCTCTTTCCAAAGAGTCTGACTTAATTGGTTTAGGATGTGGCCTGGACAATGGCCAGGCAACAATTTTTTAAAGCCCACTGGGTTATTTTAACCTGCAGCCAAGTTTGAGGATCAGCATTCTTGTCAATGTCATGCATCCTCAGATGGTATCTTCTCAGGATTTATTAGCAAGTTTGTGTTCACCTTTATTTGCATAGTTTAAAGCGTTTAAAGATTTAGATAGATTAAAGATGGCCAAATAGGAACACCTCCGGTCTGCGGCTCCCAGCGAGTTCAACACAGAAGGCAGGCGATTTCTGCCTTTCCAACTCAGGTACCCAGTTCATCTCATTGGGATTGATTCGACAGTGGGCGCAGGCCACAGAGGGCGAGCAGAAGCAGGGTGGGGTGTCACCTCCCCTAGGAAGAGCAAGGGGTCAGGAAACTGCCCCCCCAGTCAAGGGAAGCCATGAGGGACCGTGTTCTGAGGGATGGTGCTATCCAGCCCAGATACTATGCTTTTCCCACGGTCTTCACAACCCACAGACCAGGAAATTCCCTTGGGTGCCTATACCACCAGGGCCCTGAGTTTCAAGCACAAAACTGGGCAGCCATTTAGGAAGGGACCAAGGTAGCTGCAGGATATTTTTTCCATACCCTAGTGGCACCTGGGACACTAGTGAGACAGAACTGTTCACTCCTCTGGAAAGGGGGCTGAAGCCAGGGAGCCTAGTGGTCTTGCTCAGCAGATCCCATCCCCACAGAGCCCAGCAAGCTAAGATCCACTGTCTTGAAATTCTCGCTTCCAGTGCAGCAGTCTCAAGTTGACCTGGGATGCTCAAGCTTTGTGGAGGGGTGGGTGTCCCTCAAGCCATTACTGAGGCTTGAATAGGCAGCTTTCCCCTCACAGTTGTAAACAAAGCCTCCGGGAAGTTCGATCTGGGTGGAGTCCTCTGCAGCTCAGCAAAGCTGCTGTAGCCAGACTGCCTCTCTAGATTCCTCCTCTCTGGGCAGGGCATTTCTGAAAGAAAGGCAGCAGCCCCAGTCAGGGGCTTGTAGATAAAACTCCCATCTCCCTGGGATGGAGCACCTGGGGGAAGGGGAGGCTGTGGGTACAGCTTCAACAGACTTAAACGTTCCTGCCTGCTGGCTCTGAAGAGAGCAGCAGATCTCCCAGCACAGTGCTTGAGCTCTGCTAAGGGACAGACTGCCTCCTCAAGTGGCTCCCTGATCCCCATGCCTCCTGACTGGGAGACACCTTCCAGCAGGGATTGACAGACACCTCATACAGGAGAGCTCCAGCTGGCATCTGGTGGGTGCCCCTCTGGGATGAAGCTTCCAGAAGAAGGAGCAGGCAGCAATTTTTGCTGTTCTGCAGCCTCCACTGGTGATACCCAGGCAAACAGGGTCTGGAGTGAACCTCCAGCAATCTCCAGCAGACCTGCAGGAGAGGAGCCTGACTGTTAGAAGGAAAACTAACAAACAGAAGCAATAACATCAACATCAACAAAAAGGATGCACATGCAAAAACCCCATCCGAAGGTCACCAATATCAAAGATCAAAGTTAGATAAATCCACAAAGAGGAGAAAATACCAGCGCAAAAATCCTGAAAATTCCAAAAACCAGAATGTCTCTTCTCCTCAAAAGGATCACAACTCCTCACGAGCAAGGGAACAAAACTGGATGGAGAATGAGTTTGACAAATTGACAGAAGTAGACTTCAGAAGGGGGGTAATAACAAACACCTCCGAGCTAAAGGAGCATGTTCTAACCCAATGCAAGGAAGCTAAGAACCGTGGTAAAAGGTTACAGGAACTGTCAACTAGAATAACTAGTTTAGAAAAGAATATAAATGACTTGATGGAGCTGAAAAACATAGCATGAGAATTTAGTAAAGCATACACAAGTATCAATAGCCAAATTGATCAAGCAGAAGAAATCAGAGATTGAAGATCAACTTAATGAAAAAAGTGTGAAGAGAAGATTAGAGAAAAAAGAATGAAAAGGGATGAACAAAGCCTCCAAGAAATATGGGACTATGTGAAAAAACCAAACCTACATTTTTTTTTTTTTTTGAGACAGAGACTTTCTCTGTCCCCCAGACTGGAGTGCAGTGACACGATCTTGGCTCACTGCAAGCTCCACCTCCCAGATTCATGCCATTCTCCCACCTCAGCCTCCCGAGTAGCTGGGACTACAGGCGCCTGCCACCATGCCTGGCTAATATTTTTGTATTGTTTAGTAGAGACAGGGTTTCACTGTGTTAGCCAGGATGGTCTCAATCTCCTGACCTTGTGATCCACCTGCCTCGGCCTCCCAAAGTGCTGGGATTACAGGTGTGAGCCACCATGCCCGGCTCCAAACCTACATTTGACTGGTTTACCTGAAAGTGACTAGGAGAATGGAACCAATTTGGAAAACACACTTCAGGATATTATCCGGGAGAACTTCCCCAACCTAGCAAGACAGGCCAACATTCAAATTCAGGAAATTCGGAGAACACCACACCACAAAGATACTCCTCAAGAAGAGCAACCCCAAGACACATAATCATCAGATTCACCAAGGTTGAAATGATGGAAAAAATGTTAAGGGCAGCTGGAAAGAAAGGTCAGGTTACCCACAAAGGGAAGCCCATCAGACTATCAGCAGATCTCTCTGCAGAGACCCTATAAGCCAGAAGAGAGTAGGGACCAATATTCGACATTCTTAAAGAAAAAAATTTTAACCCAAAATTTCATATCCAGCCAAACTAAACTTCATAAGAGAAGAAGAAATAAAATCCTTTACAGACAAGCAAATGCTGAGAGATGTTTGTTCCTCAGGTCCACTAGGCCTGCCTTACAAGAGCTCCTGAAGGACGCAATAAATATGGAAAGGAAAAACCTATACCAGCCACTGTAAAAAATACCAAAATGTAAAGACCATCGACACTATGAAGAAACCACATCAACTAATGTGCAAAATAACCAGCTAGCATCATAATGACAGATTCAAATTCACAGATAACAATATTAACCTTAGATGTAAATGGGCTAAATGCCCCCATCAAAAGACACACACTGGCAAATTGGATAAAGAGTCAAGACCCATCAGTGTGCTACATCCAGGAGACCCATCTCACGTGCAAAGACATATGTAGGCTCAAAATAAAGGGATGGAGGAATATTTACCAAGCAAATGGAAAGCTAAAAAAAAAAAAAAAAAAA
>NW_012100876.1:3967019-3968311 GCF_000951045.1 Mandrillus leucophaeus | reverse complement strand
AAAAAAAAAAAAAAATCAATTGCAAAAATCACAAGCATTCTTGTATACCAATAATAGACAAACAGCCAAATCATGAGTGAAATTCCATTCACAATTGCTACTAAAAGAATAAAATACCTAGGAATACAACTTACAAGGGATGTGAAAGATGTCTTCAAGGAGAACCACAAACCACTGCTCAAGGAAATAACAGAGGACACAATCAAATGGAAAAAGCTTTGATGTTCATGGATAAGAAGAATCAATACCATGAAAATTGCCATACTGCCCAAAGTAATTTATGGATTCAATAATGCTTTTCACATCAAGCTACCATTGACTTTCTTCACAGAGTTAGAAAAAATTACTTTAAATTTCATAAGGAACCAAAAAAGAGCCCGTATAGCCAAGACAATCTTAAGCAAAAAGAACAAAGCTGGAGGCATCACATTACCTGACTTCAAATTATACTACAAGCTACAGTAACCAAAACAGCATGGTACTGGTACCAAAACAGATATGTAGGCCCATGGAATAGAACAGAGGCCTCAGAAATAACATCACACATCTACAACCATATGATGTTTGACAAACCTGACAAAAACAAGAAATAGGCAAAGGATTTCCTGTTTAATAAATAGTGTAGGGAAAACTGGCTAGCCATATGCAGAAAACTGAAACTGGACCCCTTCCTTACACCTTATATGAAAATTAACTCAAGATGGATTAAAGACCTAAATGTAAGGCCTAAAACCATAAAAACCATAGAAAAAAAACCCAGGCAATACCATTCAGGACATAGACATGGGCAAAGACTTCATGACTAAAACAACAAAAGCAATCACAACAAAAGCCAAAATTGACAAAAGGCATTTAATTAAACTAATGAACTTCGGCACAGGCAAAAGAAACTATAATCAGAGTGAGCAGGCAACCTACAGAATGAGAGAAAATTTTTATAATCTATCCATCTGACAAAGGTCTAATATTGAGAATCTACAGGGAACTTAAACAAATTTACAAAAAAAAAGACCCCATCAAAAAGTGGGTGAAGGATATGAACAGACACTTCTCAGAAGAAGACATTTATGTGGCCAACAAACATGAATATAAGCTCATCATCACTGGTCATTAGAGAAATACAAATCAAAGCCACAATGAGATACCATGTTAAGCCAGTTAGAATGGAGTTCATTAAAAAGTCAGGAAACAACAGATGCTGGAGAGGATGTGAGAAGTAGGAGCGCTTTTACACTGTTAGTGGGAGTGTAAATTAGTTCAACCATTGTGAAAGACAGTGTGGCAATTCCTCA
>NW_012100876.1:3963605-3965331 GCF_000951045.1 Mandrillus leucophaeus | reverse complement strand
AAAAAAAAAAAAAAAAAAAAAAAAAAGCAGGGGTTGCAATCCCAGTCTCTGATGAAACGGACTTTAAACAAACAAACATAAAAAAAGACAAAGAAGGGCATTACATAATGATAAAGGGATCAATGCACAAGGAGCGCTAACTATCCTAAATATATATGCACCCAATACAGGAGCACCCAGATTCATAAGGCAAGGTCTTAGAGACCTACAAAGAGACTTAGACTCCCACACAATAATAGTGGGAGACTTTCACACTCCACTGTCAATATTAGACAGATCAACGAGACAGAAGATTAACAAGGATATTCAGAACTTGAATTCAGCTCTGAACCAAGTGAACCAATAGACGTCTACAGAACTCTCCACTCCAAATAAATAGAATATACATTCTTCTCAGCACCACATCATGCTTATTCTAAAATTGACCGCATAATTGAAATAAAACACTCCTCAGCAAATGCAAAAGAATGGAAATAATAACAAACAGTCTCTCAGGTCACAGTGCAATCAAATTAGAACTCAGGATTAAGAAACTCACTCAAACCTGTACAACTACATGGAAACTCAACAGTCTGCTCCTGAATGACTACTGGGTAAATAACGAAATTAAGGCAGGAATAAATCAGTTATTTGAAACCAATGAGAACAAAGACACAATGTACCAGAATCTCTGGGACACAGCTAAAGCAGTGTTTAGGGGAAAATTTATAGCACTAAGTGCCCACATGAGAAAGCGGGAAAGATCTAAAATCAACACCCTAATATCACAATTAAAAGAACTAGAGAAGCAAAAGCAAACAAATTCAAAAGCTAGCAGAAGACAAGAAACAACTAAGATCAGAGCAGAACTGAAGGAGATAGAGAAACAAAAAACCCCTCAAAAAATCAATGAATCCAGGGGGTGGTTTTTTGAAAAGATTAACAAAATAGATAGAACGCTAGCCAGACTAATAAAGACAAGAGAGAAGAATCAAATAGACACAATAAAAAATGATAAAGGAGATATCACCCCTGATCCCACAGAAATACAAACTACCATCAGATAATACTATACACTCCTCTGTGCAAATAAACTAGAAAATCCAGAAGAAATGGATAAATTTCTGGACACATACACCCTCCCAAGACTAAACCAGGAAGAAGTTGAATCCCTGAATAGACCAATAACAAGTTCTGAAATTGAGGCAATAATGAATAACCTACCAACTGAAAAAAGTCCAGCACCAGATGGATTCACAGCCGTATTCTACCAGAGATACAAAGAGGAGCTGGTACCATTCCTTCTGAAATGATTCCAAACAATAGAAAGAGAGGGACTCCTCCCTAACTCATTCTATGAGCCAGCATCATTCTGATACCAAAACCCGGCAGAGACACAACATAAAAAGAAAATTTCAGGCCAATATCTCTGATGAACATCAATGCAAAAATCCTCAATAAAATACTGGCAAACCAAATCCAGCAGCACATCAAAAAGCTTATTTACCACGATCAAGTTGGCTTCATCCCTGGGATTCAAGGCTGGTTCAATATATGCAAATCAATAAATGTAATCCATCACATAAACAGATCCAATGACAAAAACCATGTGATTATCTCAATAGATGCAGAAAAGGCCTTTGATAAAATTCAACACCCTGGCTGGGCGCGGTGGCTCAAGCCTGTAATCCCAGCACTTTGGGAGGCCGAGACGGGTGGATCACGAGGTCAGGAGATCGAGACCATC
>NW_012100876.1:3953770-3961550 GCF_000951045.1 Mandrillus leucophaeus | reverse complement strand
AGGATCTAGAACCAGAAATACCATTTGACCCAGCAATCCCATTACTGGGTATATACCCAAAGGATTATAAATCATTCTACTATAAAGACACATGCACACATATGTTTATTGTAGCACTATTCACAATAGCAAAGACTTGGAACCAACCCAAATGCCCATCAATGATAAACTGGATAAAGAAAGTGTGGCACATATACATCATGGAATACTATGCAGCCATAAAATGATGAGTTCATGTCCTTTGCAGGGACGTGGATAAAGCTGAAAGGCATTATTCTCAGCAAAGTAGCACAGAAACAAAAACCAAACACTGCATGTTCTCACTCATAAGTGGGAGTCGAACAATGAGAAGATGTGGACACAGGGAGGAGAACATCACATACCAGGGCCTATTAGGGGGTGGGGGGCAAGGGGTGGGATAGCATTAGGAGAAATGCCTAATGTAGATGACGGGTTGATGGATGTAGCAAACCACCATGGCACATGTATACCTATGTAACAAACCTGCATGTTGTGCACATGTATCCCAGAACTTAAAGTATTAAAACATATTTAGATAGATTATGTTCTCTTTAGACAACCCTCTCCCAGCCTGAAGCATCCAGCACTGGTCTTTGCTCTCTCCTCACGCTTGTGCCCTCTAAAATCAACCTTCTCTGATGCCATTGTATCTTTCTTGAGATGATACAGAAAGGGTCCTACATAGAAACAATGGCATATTCTAGAACCTTTCACACAAAAATGATCATCTTGTCTGTTGCTAATATATAAGTTCTTCCAAACCAGTTTTATACAGGTTTCACTCATTCTTTAGAAATTGCCAGTAAAGGTCCTGCTGCTTCCTGAGGCTGAAGGTTCTCAATACCACCACCTGGATAAAAGCCACAGGGACGGCCTGCAGGAGTCTCCCCAGGTCTCCCCATGTACACTCTAGTGTACCCTTCTCCAGTCTCTTCTCTGCAGAGTGGACAGAGTGACCTCAGAGTGAACATAAATCAGATGATGTACCTCCCTGCTCAAAGCCTTTCAATGGCTCCCATCTCACTAAGAATAAAACTTTTACCATGAATAAAGCCTTATATAATCCATCTCCTGCCTAGCTCTCCAATCCCATGTATGCCATGCTTCTTGCTCATTTTAATGCAGGAATTTTCTCAGCCCTTTCGCTGGACTCACAGCAGGAACATTCCATCTACTCGGCTCACCACACTCAGTCCCTTGCGGAAGGGAGCACGTGAATGAGCAAGTGCAGAATCTGGCTGGCTGCTCCATGTGCTGACCCAGGAACAAGCTCCATGCAGGGTCTGCTGGCAGACCAGGCATGTCGCCTTGAGGGGAATGCACCAGTGCCCAGGTGAGGGTGCCCAGGGCCCTGAAGTCCTGGTGCTCTTGTTAAAGTGCCTTTTTAGTTCCACTGTTTACAGAATGATGGACGGGAGTGTGTTAGTAGTTCAGTTGGCACCTTGTCTGGTCACATCAGGTGGCTGCCTTTTCTGGTTACCTGTACTCAGTGGGTCCCGAGCTCTTGTCCAGCATCCAAGAAGAATGAGATCATGTGGACGACTGAAGGATGGTGAAGGCAGAGAATGTTACTGAGAGATGGAAACAGCTCTCAGCAGAGACAGGAGCTGGAAAGGGGACAAGAAGGGCAGGTCATCTTACCCAAAGTCAGGCCATCTTCCCTTCTAGTGACTGAGTCTGGGGTCTTTGTAAGCACAAGATGGGGAGTGGGTGCTGATTGGTTTGTGAGTATGCAAAGAAGGTTAAAGCAAAGACACCATTCAAAGGTGGGCACAACAGCATAGAAAACCAGTTAGGAAAGGGCAAGTATATGTAAAATAGGTAACTGGTGGGGATCCATCAGAGGAAAGTGTGCCAAACAGGAAGACAAGTTCTCAATTCGGTCTGAGGATTTAACTTGTAGCTTGGCTTTCAGGCTTTAAACTGTCTTCAGCTGGGAGGTGGGGTTTCACTGGGGACTCGCCCCATCTGCCTACGCATTTGGCTGCCTCCTGTCACTATCAATTTCACTGCAGTCCACATGGGCCTCCTCATTATTCTTCAACCATACCAGGCATGCCCCTGCCTCAGGACTTTGCACTGGCTGTTCCATTTTCTTAAAATGCTTTGCCTCCAGATAGACAATAGTTCATGCTACTCTTCATACTGGCCTTTGCTCAGACAGCAACTTTTCAGAGGGCCCTGCCCAGACCACTCTGTCAAAAATTGAACCATGACTCTCCAGTCCGTTGTTTTATTTTTCTTCATTTTACCTTTGACATCATTTTATATATTTATTTGTTTGGTATCTATCTCCTTTACCAGTCCTGAGGCCAAAGACTTTGCCCCCGACCCACAGGGTTCAGCACAACATAGTAGATACTCAATAAATATTTGGTGGATGGCTAGATCACACTGCCCCTTCATAATGAAGAAATAGATCAGTGGTTACTAAAGTTGCGCTGTTCATGTACTGCCTTTGTGATTTCTGCTGTATCCATACACTCACCTGTGCTACAGTTACTTAATTGCTTTCTTTAAATAGGCACATTTTTATTTAAAAACAACAACAGCAATAACAAACTTACACATGGCAATAAACGGAAAAGAAGGTAATGGTTAAAAGTAAACAAAAAGCCAGGCACACCTGTAATCCCAGCACTTTGGGAGGCCGAGGCGAATGGATCACCTGAGGTCAGGAGTTCAAGAGCAGCCTGGCCACCATGGTGAAACCCTGTCTCTACTAAAAATACAAAATTAGCTGAGCATGGTGGTGCACATCTGTAGTGCCAGCCATTCAGGGGCTGAGGCAGGAGAATCGCCTGAACCCGGGAGGTAGAGATTGCAGTGAGCCGAGACTGCGTCATTGCACTCCAGCCTGAGTGACAAGAGTGAAACTCCATCTCAAAAAATTAAATAAATAAAATTTAAAAAATAAATAAATAAAAAATGGTGGCTCATGCCTGTAATCCCAGCAATTTGGGAGGCAAAGGTACAAGGATTGCTTGAGTCCAGGAGTTTCAGACCAGCCTGGACAACAAAGTGAGACCCAATCCTTACAAAATATTAAAAAAAAAAATTAACCAGGCTTGGTGGTGCACACCTGTGGTCCCAACTATTTGGGAGGCTGAGGCAGGAGGATCACTTGAGCCTGGGAAGTTGAGGCTGCAGTGAGCCATGGTTGCACCACTTCACTCCAGCCTAAATAGTAGCGTGAGACTCTGTCTCTAAATAAATAAATAAAAAGCAAACAAAACAATATTATTAAATTCAGGCTAGATTCTGTTGCCTAAGGAAGACTCCCAATCTTTGGCCACTGATCCTCGCTAATGAGGCAGGTTTGCAAGTGTTGGAGGGATGTTGAGGACATACCAGCACCCGGATGAGACTTTCTCAGATGTAAGCAGAAGGGTTGATGAGACTAAAAAAGGGAGTCACGTTATTACTACAGCAGTCTCTATTATTTAATGCCCCACTGCAAATCATTTTACCTACCCCCAGGGGCATGCGTTCTGCACTCAGAAGCAACAACACAGGTAATTCCTACTGACCCCAGGTTATATCCTGGTGTTTGAACCTCTTTTTATTAAAGTTTTATATTTACTTGCTTCATGTTGTTGCTTTGATTCTTTATTCTAAAAAGCAAGATGAAAAATAAAACACTGCAGCTGTCTCACAATTTCAAGAGTTTAACACGCCCTGAGTGGATCTTAGAGTTTAAGGAGAAAGAAAAAAGGTGTGAGCCTATGTAACAGAAAGTCAGAACTCAGCCATACAGACGTTCCCCAACACCCAGATACTTGACAGCACAGACAAAACACCCAGATTATTGACCATTTCTTCTTTTCATCCTAATGATCTAAGCTCACTTAGCTGAAACCCAATTAAAAGCAAGGTTAGGCTAACAGCAAGTGGGCCGCACTGGCTCAGGGGAACACTCAGTCAGAGAGCCAGCAAATCTTTGCTTTGCAGACCACAATGATTCCACCATGGTTTAGCTTTTCAGCACATGCCCTGGTTTCCATGTAAGATGATAAGGCCTGTATGTTCTTTCACATGTGGACTAAAGAAGTCTGAATACTTAGATGAAGAAATCAGGTCCTAGTGATGGCAAAATATTTACACGTTGATTTCAGCTTGTCCGTGAAATGGGGGATCAAGAACATTTCCATCAGAGAGGGGAAAAAAATCAAAGAGATCAGAGCTATGGTGACATTTTAGCAGTATTTATTTGGGTAGAAGACGCTTTTCCTGCTTGCTATCCCCTTCTTTTTTCTTTTGCTTTGGATAATTTTGGGAAATCTCAAGTACCCTGTCCAAAAACAACCAGCATTGTATTGGGAAGTGAGCACGTGTGTATGTGTGTGTGGAGGGGGAGAATCCCACAGTCTGGTAGCCATCTTAAAAGTGGAATCACATCAATCGTCTCAAGACACTTTTCCCCACATCTACAAATCTCAGTCTGTGTCACGTTATGATATGTTGTGATTCTACAAAGGGATTTTGAATTTGACTCATTATTTGCCATTGTTTGCAAAGGCGGGTTTGTTCTATTTCAAAATAACATTGTTTTGGAACAAATTCTCTGCTGTTTAAAATTTACAATATACAGTATTTTTTAAAGACTTACAAATGCTAAGAAGAAGATTCACAGAAGCATCTTTTAGGCTCTAGTAGGAGACACTATAGTCAAGCATTACTGTAAGAATTTACTATTTGTTGACATCCACCAAGCGCGTACTATGATCCAAGACTGTCCTGAGTACTTTATATATATAAGCATATTTATTTCCAAAGCCTAAAAATAAATGTGTTATTATTCACCCTTTACAAATAGAAAACTGAGTCATGCAGTTAATAAGTGGTGGAACCAGGATTCAAATCTAGACTCTCTGGTGTCCAAGCCTGTGACTTTCTGGGTTTTGGCCCTGGAAGTCCTGTGTCCTGGGCACCCATACAGGCAAACCAGGACAGTTAGTCATCCTACCTGTGATACTAACCACTATACTTGACCTCCTCCTGTAAACAACTTCTTAGACGTAATACATATTCATGTCCTTGCAACCTCAAGTACTAACCTCACTGTCCAATTTGATAAGCATTTTCAACCAGCAGTTATGATCAAAGGCCAATGCCAGGTGCAGTAGAAATACAGCAACAAATAAAAATGTAAACCCTACGCTTAAGTCCACTCATAAGCAACCTAAAGGGAAGGAAATACATGTTATTTCATCAAGAGATCATGTGATACCTTCTCAGAAGCATTGTAACTGTAAAAACACCAGATTTCTGTGTTAATGTGTGTGTAACACAAATATTGATTTTCAACTGGCAGCACAATTATTTACCATGACATTGTAACATCTTTTGTGAGAACACTGTGGGCCTAGGGTGCTTGGAGCTGTTCATTCATGCAAAGAATTCTTGTCAAATATTTTAATGAGAAGAAAAGCATGGCAGTCAAGATGAAAATCCAAGGTGACCTTTAGCTATGCCACACATTATAGATCACCTTGTAGTTTTTAAAGATTTTTTGTGTGATGATGATGATGACAATGACGATAATTCCTTTACAGAGTTACTCTCCAGGTGAGGGAGAGGAAGAGAAACAGATTCCGAGAGAATCTTATAGAAAGCATCTTTTTCTCAACATTAAACCCTCAGTCTAGTGGACATTGGGTACCTAGCATCCAAAGTCTTTTTCTTCTTGGAAGAAATCCCCATTGACTCTGTCATAGTTGGAAACAGGGCTGGCCTCATACTGTCCTCTCCTCAATCCACAGAAGGCAGAGTGGAGGCTGAGCCTTGGGCAGCCTAATGTTCCCACCTGGGACTTTGCATCCCAAATGAACGTCACAAAGATGAGGGCACAGTGGGAAATCATTCACAGTAGTGATGTTCGAACTCTGCAACAATGTCCTTCACAGAAGGTGTCATGAAAGATGGTGGAGGTGTCATCCCCACTGCCTGGGTTTCTGAATGTTTCTCCAGCCGGGTACTCTGTCCTCTCCCCGAGCCAGTGCTGCTATTCAAGGGGTCTGTCTAGTGAGCCCATGCCAGTGACTAAAATGTTTAAGTACATCTGTTCCCATCAGCAAATAGTCACTGTCCCTGGTTCTCAACTGCATCCACCACTGCCCTAGCTTGAGTCCCTCCCTTAGAACCTGTTCAGCTTTCCCCATCTTCCAGAAACCTAAAACGTAACTCCCAGAATAGCAGGGGCCACCAAGAACCTGCTCCAGCTCCCTTCTAACTGGACATCACCAGGTCCTATGAGTTAGTAACCATGTTGAGTATCAATTCTATCCACTCTCATATACCTTAAATAAATCCCCCTTTCTAGAGTCCACTTCTATGTTTGCAACCGAAAGCTCTGATGGATACATCCGCTTAGACACATATAATTTTATGCAGGCTGCATTTAAGGAAGGAAAATCTTTTTTTCTTTGACAGGTACAGAAAAATGAGTTACAGAAAGGCATCTCTATGAGGGATGCATTAGGTGAGAGCACCACATGTTGGCATTAAAATGTTAAGAAATGGAATTAACTTGCTAAAGCCTAACATGTATTTAATGCTTTATGGTATGCAAAGGTCTTTTACATACTGTATTCTCATTACAAAAAACTTTCTTATACATGCTATATATGAGTTACAGGTGACTGTGTAATGTACTTTATATTAGCTCAATTTACAGTGAGAAGATAGATTCAGCAATGCTGAGTGACGCCAATCTCACAGCCATGATGGGACAGAGCAGAGATTGCCAGCTGGGTCTCCTGATGTCTACTCCTCCCCTGTTTCCTCTCTACTTTGTTGCTTTTACAGGTGAACTGTTTTCTATGGTTGAAAAATACAGAAGTCCCCTGCCTGCCACAATGAGAGATCCCATCACTTCTCTTCTCTCTTTGGATTAAGGTGTACTCTCCAGAACATGTTTTACAAGCTATGTTTAGACAACATGAGTCTGAAATATTTCTTTAGGGATTACCTGTAAAAATTAGCTAGCTCTTACCCGAGAAAGCAGAACATTAAGGGCGTGGGTGCCACAGGGCTTTTGCACTTCTTATTTCTCTGCATGGAAACCAAAATTGGTTCATAAACTCTGATACAGGTCAGTGAAATTCTATTGTTTTAATTTTCTTTCCCCACCTACCACCATCAGTAACACTGGCTCCCGAACATGGTGGAAAAAAGTGGTTTAAGAATCAGAGACAAGGTATAGTTTGAAAAGTCTCCCCTGATGATTTGGATACAGAATCCTTTCCTTCCTTTCCAACTGAGAAACTGTTAACTGTTCGATCAGTAGAATATACTTGCAGAAATGGGCAATGTCTAAAAGTTAGTCTCCTTGAGTGAGCCAAAATTAACCACAGTTATAGAAATTAATTTCATTTTGGCCGGATATGGTGGCTCATGCCTGGAATCCCAGCACTCTGGGAGGCCAAGGTAGGTGAATCACTTGAGGTCAGGAGTTTGAGACCAGCCTGACCAACACAGCGAAACCCCATCTCTACTAAAAATATAAAAAATTAGCTGGACGTGGCACACGCCTGTATTCCCAGCTACTCAAGAGGTTGAGGTGAGAGAATTGCTTGAGCCCTGGAGGCAGAGGTTGCAGTGAGCCGAGATCACACCACTGCACTCCAGCCTAGGTGACAGAGTCAGGCCCTGTGTCAAAAAAAGAAGGAAGGAAGGAAGGAAGGAAGGAAGGAAGGAAGGAAGGAAGGAAGGAAGGAAGGAAGGAAGGGAAAGAAAGAAAGAAAGAAAGAAAGAAAGA
>NW_012100876.1:3927535-3953520 GCF_000951045.1 Mandrillus leucophaeus | reverse complement strand
ATTTGAAGTAAACCAGATTAAGACCTACAGAGATCCCAAGCCGTGAAAATATTATGATGTTCCTTTGACCTACCATATAGAGTTCACAAAATTAAAAAACTATAACACACAAGACTTACATGTATGTTGACATAAAAGTAGTTCATTGGAATAATTTCTTAATCCAAAATTCTAGCTCAGCTCATCAAAACTGAAATTTTTATGGCATTTCTGTTTTCCTGGTGCCATAGCCAGATGTTGAGTTGGTTTCTTGAGCTCTCTGGCACTCACTAGAAGTCAGAACCCTGTTTCCTGAGTTAGCCTCAACTTTCTTGAACAAAGGATTCACCATGTCTATGTGCCTCCCACAATAAGATAGGACTGTGGCAGTGCTGGCCAAACGGCAAATGGCTTTACAACGTGCGTTGCTATTAAATCTGAGAGGTTGGTGAGAAGTAGATTGCAGGGGTGTACTCAATGTTCCTGAGAGCTTGAAAAATTAATGACTCCAAAATATGGTAATGCCCATGGAACAATAAGTGGGGGAAACTACAGGGGATTTTTATGATGTTTTGAAGAGGGGTCAATTGCAGCCTTGACATTTGTGAGTAAGGTTGGAAAAAAACTCATTTTCAGTATCGAAATAGCAGGTATATGAACCTACAGCCAGAAGTTGGTAGGTGATATCCACCAAAAGTTAGAGAAAGACATAGCTCCAGGAAACAGGAATCCAACCTAATACAGAGTCTAGGTGACTCCCAGGAAGGCAATCTAGAGGACAGTCAGTCTGGATTGAGCAGGAGAATGAGGTGGTATTGATGTTCAGAGGATAACTCCTAGAAGAATCCAAAATGGATAAGACATGCTTAAAATTGCTGAGAGGAAAGTCACAGTTTTGATAGGGAGCCTTCAGGTGAATTACTGAGTGATACACAGAAAACAAGGCTATTAGCAACTCCAGGGAAAACAAAAAGTTGTACAAGAAGAAAATGTAATCATGCTGTAATCAATGGCTCAGCTGTGGGTAATATTTACATGATTTAAACACTGAATATTGAACTCAATACCAACTGTGACATAACACTGTTGGGAGGAAGGTGGCAAGAAGTGGGCCCGTGTGTTGCAAGGCATGTGTGTGTTAGAGGCAGTATTGGGGAAAATGCTTTAAGAGCCAGGGCCTCATATCTACCGTAGAAGTTCACAGACAATAGCTAGATTTAAAAATCTAGGAAATGCTATACAAGCATCTTGTTTAGAAACAAAGAAATAAGTGCCCAAAGGGATATCAGAAAGAAATGAGTCACTTCTGGAAAGCAGGGGCCGGACGTGGTGGCTCATGCCTGTAATCCCAGCACTTCGAGAGGCCAAGGCAGGCGGTTCACTTGAGATCAGGAGTTTGACACCAGCCTAGGCAACATAGTGAAACCTTGTCTCTACTGAAAATACAAAAATTAGCCAGGCATAGTGTTGTGGTCCTGTAATCCCAGCTACTTGGGAGGCTGAGGTAGGAGAATTGCTTGAACCTGGGAAATGGAGGTTGCAGTGAGCTGAGATCATGCCACTGCACTCCAGCCTGGGGGACAGAGTGAGACATTGTCTCAAAAAAAAAAAAGAGAAAGAGAGAGCGCAAGATTGGGGTAGGTTGATGGGAAGCTGAGAGACAAGTGGAAACGTTATTGAATTCGTTTAGAACTAGGCATATGTATAACTTTGGGGGGAGTTTTTAAATTCAAAACTAAAAGAGGGAGAATCTAGACCAAGATAACAACCAGAGAAGACAGTGGTGAGCAGTCTTCAACCACAAACAAGGAGGAATTAAGGGAGAGAGAGCAACTGTGGGATTGAGGGCTGCCAGCTCTCCATCTTGACTCCGTCTTTGCCTGGGAATTAATAGGTTACAATGAACATCTCTACCTGGGAAAGGCCTGGCTTGCGTGCAGGTCAGCACTCCACAAACACTGACAGCAGCAATAATGAAGCTGCCAATCCCAGGGGCACACAGGGAACACATCTGCCACAGGCCAGCCTTGTGGACCGTCAGCTTTCCCAAATGCAGGTTGCTGGGCCCCAGGAAGCTGTCGCTTGCTCTCCTGGCATCTGCTTGCTGCTTACTGTGGCTGCTCATTTTCACGAATTAGATCCCAGATTGGTTTTCTTTTCTTTTTTCTTCTCCTTCTTCTTCTTTTTTTTTTTTTTCTTTTATAATGGAGAAGGTGCTACTCTGAGTTATGCCAAAATCCTGGGAGAGCTCACCTCTTAGTCTGGAAATACGTTCTTAATTCAGGATCTAGGGAGGAAGATCTTGGGAGTTCTATGAAGCCCCTGAAAATTGATGCAAAATTGTCTATGTATGCAGACATGCATTTATGTTGCCAGGGCTCAGCACTTGGCTGTGCAAAGGGGTTTGTGACTTGAAGCACTGGACTAAAACTACTGTCTACCAGGCAAGGATAAAGTGATGTCACCTTTTTAGGGCATCCCATGTATAGAGACTATGGGGAAAGGGGAAGCATTTTGGGGATCCCATAGGCTTCTAGATGAATCCTAGCATGGAAGCAAGTAGACATGTGGAGGCAGGAATGTAAACTTAATGTAGCAGGAAAGGTGCAAGGTGTCATGGTCAGCCGGGAAAAAGGCAGAGGCTCAGAGCTCTATTTTAGGGGTTATGGGGAGCCTGGGATTCATCAAACACAGGAGGCCAGTAGGGGCACAATGCAGATATTTGTAGTGAAAGCTTCACAGCTAAGTAGAGTGATGGTTAAGAGCATTGCTATCAGAGCCACTGGACTTGGGTCCCATTCATACCATATTAGCAGATTGACTCAGGCAAGTGACTTAACATATCTAAGCCTCAGTTTCCTCAACTGTTAAATGGGAATCATTTTACCTAATTGATTTTTTTCCTCTGATGACTATATAATGATGTTAAAACATTTGATGCTGAGTAAATAGTTATTCAATAGATGGTAACTAGTATTCTTACTTTTAAAAAATGTGTAAATAAACATCACAAAATCTCACTTTAGTTTACGGAGAATGTAATTTAACATCATATTTACGTTTTTCACTCCAACAGTAATCCTACATAACTCATGATGATTACCTTTAAGTTTCTTTAGCCCAGTTGTTTTCAATTCTGGGAGAAGCTGGAATTTTATCCCCCAGGGAACATTTGGCAGTGTCTGGAGGCATTTCTGGTTCTCACAACTGGAAGGGAGCTCTACTATCACATAGCAGGCAGAGGCCAGCGATGCTGCTAAGCCGCCTGCAATGCACAGGACGGTTCCCCACAAGACAGAATTGTTCCACTCCAAATGCCAATAATTCCGAGGTACAGAAAGCCTGCTAAAGCATGCTGCTAAATATGAAACTTGCATAGGAAAAATATATTCTAAGGACCCTATTTAGGATTCTTTTGTTCTTGGAAAAGACAGTGGCTTGATTTTAGGAGCAGCATTTCCCACTGCCCAGCCTGTCATTTCTATCACAATGACAGTCAGTGAAGGTGAATGGAACATTGCCATGACTGTGAAGAGGAGGTAGTCCCATGTCGCTGAGTCCCCCAACAAAGGCGGAGAGTGAGCCACTACTGTCTAAGATTTTTGAAGAAACAACAGAGTTTTATTAGCTACGATTTTGTCATGAATTTGAACTTTCACTGAGAAATATATATATTTACATATTAGTCCACTTTGTGTTGCTATAGAGAGATATCTGAGACTCAGTAATTCATAAAGAAAAGAGGTTTATTTGAAGAAATAGGGTCTCACTATGTTGCCCAGGCTGGTCTCGAACTCCTGGACCCAAGCAATTCTCCTGTCTCAGCCTCCCACATTACTAGGATTATAGGTATGAGCCATTGCACTCTACTCAGAGGTCTTAAATAGATATGACAGTTCTGCAGGCTGTACAAGGACACCACCAGTATCTGCTCATCTTCTGGCGAGGCCTCAGGAAGCTTTTACTCATGGTGGAAGGAAGTGAAGAGCAGGCATGTCACACGGTGAGAGAGGGAGCAAGAGAGATCCCAGGGTCTCTTAAACAACCAGCTTTCCTGTGAACTAGTAGAGCCCAAACTCACTCATTATTTCAGGGAGGGCACCAAGCCATTCACAAAGGATCCAACCCCATGACCCGAATATCTCCCACTAGGCCCCACCTTCAGCATCGGGGATCACATTTCACCATGAGATTTGGAGAGGACAAACACCCAAACAATATCAATATATGTGTGTATACATATGTTGACATGTATGTATGTACATATATGTGTACATATACACACATATATGTACACACACATAAATGTACATATTTTGGAGGCTCCTGAAGTCATCCTAAATAGGCTCTAGTTCCTACTGAAGGAAATGCCCTCAGAGAAATTGCTTTATTGCACTTTTTGTGTGTGTTTTATTGTATTGAGCAAGTTTGTTTTTTAGGAGGCAAATTAAATGTTCAATTTCCTCTTTATGTACAATACATCAATGCATATATTCAGGACAATACTTCAGTGTTTGAGTTTTTCATAGAAGAAAAAAATGGGGCCTAGAAAAACCCTTAAGCCTTGATTCTGACATTAATTATGTAATGCTTAAGGTTATGTTGAAAGTGCAAGAGTGAAGTTTCCCAAGTCTTACTTTTTAATATTCAAAGAATCTTTCAGGCATCATTCTAAAATTAGGCTTGCTTTGATGGAGCTTGTGGACATCAGTAATAACTATTTTCATGTCATGGTTTATAAACTATGGACCATCCTTGCAAATTACCGTTTTGGAAGCCATTGTGCACAGACCACCCCCCTCGGAAAAGGGATCAGTTAAAGGAAGCTTAATTGGGTATGCAACAACAGCCTGCTGCTTTCTGATTGGGCTTTAAAAGATGGAAAGGCTAAATTATAGAAATAATAACTTACGGACCACATTTTCTCTTCTCTTTTATTATAAATCCATATTCAGATATGTTAATATAAAGATGTACAATATTACAGGAAAGGGCACCCAAAGTGACACGAGGCCTCCAATGGTTGAATGGTGAGTTTTTGTCCCGGTTCCAGGAGCCAGCCATCTTCCACACCCCTTCTCAGTCTTTTGTGTGTAAGTCTTTGCTAAAAGTCAAGTCTCAACTGATAAGGGCTTGGAGACATAATCATTTTCCATTGACAGCACCGTGCAACCAATTCACAAACATTTTCATATTAATATTGAGCAATTTCCCTACATTCTAATCCATCAAAGTAGGCTATTAATCCTTCCTGTACCATTCTCTATTCAAATGCTAACAATTTTCTTCTCACAAGCTAAAACATTTGTCCGACAGCCCTTCACACAAAGACCCTGCATTGTTAGCGATGATGGATCAGAGTGTTAATATGAAGGATGCAATGTAAATTATATCATTGATACTGTACATACGTAGAGGGAAAAAAATCTTTTTAAAAGATCATTTGTATGCTAAAGATAATGAAAGTGATCCCATGGTACAGCAACCTTAATTTTCTTTTCTAAGAGGAAAAAAAAAGATTCTTTATGGTAGAGAATATGGAAATCCATCATGATTTATAATAGCATGAATGCCATCGTTTACTTCCTGAAAAAAAGAAAATATACATTGTTTATTTTAAAGAACTTACTGAAATGATGCATAAGAAACCTTGTTAAAATATCTCTTAAGAATTGTGTACCTCCTGGTTACCAGGAGAACAATGTGGATAACAGGGCTCTGCTTGGGATAAAAACAGATAAATATCTCCATTTGGGGATGGCAAGGGACTGACAATTTACATCCATTATTGAAAGTCACTGAATGGTCTAGAAACTTGGGGGTTGAATACACTTAGGTCCTCTACACTGAGAGAAGTGTTAAGGAATAGGCTGTAACTGTTAATATTAACACGAGTGATGCTTGCAATAATACCTGTGTTTCACAGCATTACAAATTCCCAAGGACAAGAGGTGACCATCTACATGGAGTTGTGACTTATGCTTCCAGAATACCTAGCAAGTCAGAGGTCTATTTTTTTTTTGAGATGGGGTGTCACTCTGTCACCCAGACTGGAGCACAGTGGTACAATCATGGTTCATTGCAGCCTTGACATCCCAGGCCCAAGTGATCCTCCCACCTCAGCCTCCTTAGTAGCTGGAACTACAAGTGTATGCCATCACACCTGGCTAATTTTTTTAATTGTTTGTAGAGATAGGGTCTTGCTATGTTGCCCAGGGTGGTCTCCAACTCCTGGACTCAAACAGTTCTCCTGCTTTGGCCTCCCACAGTGCTAGGATTATAGGCATGAACCATTGCATGCGGCCTAGAAGTCTTAAATAGATACGAAAATAATTATTTTAATACTTCATTCATTTATATTTACCTTCCACCTATAAGTTTGCTGGTCTTCAGTGTTTTCTTTCTATGTAAATGGCTGCTCAAAGCCAGAAATCAAGAATTTATCTTTGACATCCACCTTCTCTGATCAGTTCCTACCCCTTCTCTGCAAAATATCTTCCATATTTGTTATTGCACTAGGCACCACCAACACCTTGGGCTGAGGCACCACCATCTTTCATGTGGACCCTAGCAAAGCTGGTCTCCCTTCCCACTCTGCTCCTTTCTTCTCAGTGCAGTCCCAGGGATCTTGAAATACAAATTAAAATCAAGTCACTTTCTTGCTTTAAAAAAAGGAAATTAAAAAATTCTCCTGTGCCCATACCTCCTTGTACCACTCTATTCCACCTCAAATTCAAATCAAATCTCTAGGTACAACCTTCGCTTTCCCTTCATAGCACGTACTGTGACTTATAATAATGTATACACATGTGATTATCTGCCTTCCACTAGATTGCGTACTTCCCCAAAGGCACAGATCAGGTGGATCTTCTTTTCTTGTACCCCTCACTACCCAGCGCAGTAGTAGTTGCACATAGTAGTTGCTCAATAAATAGTTGATGAAGAAAGGAAAAAGTAAATTTAATCTTCAATGATCATTTTTCTAGCAGTTTAAAAAATAAATACATGCATAAGACATAGTACCAAGAAATGATCTTTTTAAATTTGAGCACAGTTTCAAAAAAGAATGCAGCAGACAATGTAAATCCCAGAGCCCTGAACTATTTGGAGACTTGCTGCCTGATTGCATTTGATTTCCTTTAGAATTTAAACAGTTTTACATTTGAAATAGCAACTACCATGGTGGCTCTTCTTTCTATTAAACTCTATTAAACTCTATGATTGTTCTTTAAGGATTAAAACTTGCCCCTGGGTATTAGGGACCCTTGTGCTGGGCTAAGCTGGAGATCAAGTTTCTGAGTCCCTAATCCAGGGAGTAACATCCACGGAGTTGCAAGTTCTTCTGGCCGTGAAGCAATCAGGCGTAAAACCCAGGCAGGAGAGAAAGGAGAGGAGGAAAAGGCAGAGGAGAGTGGTGGGAAGAGAAAGCCAGAGAACAAGTGACACAAAGAAGTTCCGAAATGGGATGCTCCGTAGGCATGCTCAGATAACGGGTTATGCCCCAGGTCATTGCCGCCTCTACTAACTTTCCAGAGTTATAGAGAGAAAGGGACTCCTTCGCAGAACAGAACGAGGCTTGGAAATGTACAGGAGTAGAAAGAAAACTTAGACTGGGGCGATGGCACATTAGATCCTTAGCCTTCAGTGTGAGCTGAGTTCCTGCTTTGGGAGGGCTGCCCCGGGCTTCCATGAACACAACCCACTTGTCATCAAGTATTCCGCAAGCAGCTAAAGATTTGCCCTATATTTCTTCCAGTGCTACATCCTGATGCATCCCTGAAGACAACAGGGATCTACATGGTGGGGCAAAAGTTCCTGTTTGTTTGCACAGGGCACGAAGAGACTGTGATAGGAAGGCTCACCCTTATTTTAATTCTTAAGGAAAAGATCTGTTTGCATATGGTATAAATGTCACCTCTGTTCCCTGCCGAAGATTTGCAGCAAACACCAGTCATTGTAAAACAAGGTATGGGAAATCTGGTAGATTCGCTTTTCAGAATATCACTCTCTACTTTTGCTCATTGATTTAATCTTTTTTTCTCAAAGCAGGTGACTCTCGAAGAAAATGTTATATAGTTGCAAGAAAACATGTGGTTTTTATTTTTCTTTTCCCAACAAGTATATGAAAAGCTCCATTTTGGAAGTTAAAATAGTATAGGTTTAGTGGCTCAATGAGTGACTCAGATCGTTTACTCTGCAGGCTGGACTCAGTGAAGAAGTGGAGAGGTTAGTGGGAAGATGTCCAACTCAGCATTGTTTAGAATAACCAAACACTGGAAACAATGTACATGTCCATTGTTAGGGGAAAGCTTACGTGCATGATGGTAGAGCTCTGTGGTCATATATTATGAAGCCATTAAACAAAGCTTGGGAAATGCCTTTGAGATAATGGCATGACAATTGATAGATAACAAAATTATTCATCTAGTATTATCTCAGTTGTTGAAAAACATGTGAAAATAAGATCCAAGTTTTCTTTAACTGGGAGGCAGGATCATGAACTTCCCCCAATCCCTGCACCATTGCTGTCTTCTTCTTCTTCTCCTTCTCCTTCTCCTTCTTCCCCTTCCCCTTCCCCTTCCCCCTCCCTCTCCCCTTCCCCTCCCCCTTCTTCTTCTTCTTCTTCTTCTTCTTCTTCTTCTTCTTCTTCTTCTCCTTCTTCCTCTTCCTCTTCCCCCTCCTCCTCCTTCCTCTTCCTCTTGCTCCTCCTTCCTCCTCCCTCCTCCTTCCCTCCCCTTCCTCTTCTGCCTCTTCTTCTTCCTCTTCTCCTTCTTCCTTTTCCTCTTCCTTTTATCTCCTCCTCCCTCTCCTTCTCCTCCTCTTCTTCGTTCTTTTTCTTCTTTCTCTTCTCCTTCCTTCCTTCCTGCCTTCCTTCCCTTTTCTTTCTTTCTTTTTTTTTTGAGAAAGGGTCTCATTCTGTTCCCCAGGCTGGAGTGCAGTGGCACAATTACAGCTCACCACAGCTTCGACCTCCTGGTCTCAAGTGATCCTCCCACCTCAGTCTTCTGAGTAGCTGAGACTATAGGCATGAGCCACCACACCTGGCTAATTTTTGCATTTTTTTGTAAATAGGAGGTTCTGCTGTGTTGCCCAGGCTGGTTTCAAACTCCTGGGCTCAAGCAATCCTCCCATCTTGGCCTCCCAAAATGATGGGATTACAGCTGTGAGCCACTGCACCCTGCCACCCTGACTTTTTTTTTTATTTACAGTTTCATATTCTCTAGATTTTTTACAAGGAGAAATATACTGCTTTGGTAAACAGAAAAGAGGTTCCTATCTATCTGTCTGTCTATCTGTTTATCTATCATTGATCTATCTATTATCCATCTATTGTTTATCTATCATTTATCCATCTACCAATCTATCCATCTATCCATCATCCATCTATTATGTATCTATTATCTATCCATCTATCATCTAGTTATTATCTATCCATCATCTTTCTATCATCCATCTATCTACCACCAATCTATTATCTACCTACCTACTTACCTACCTACCTAACCTATTTATATATCCATGTTCTTTAGGCAAGAAAATTGTTTTACAGATAACACCACACATTGAACTATATTTAAAAGACAACGTCAGCCCCAGGCCTATCTCCCCTGCTACTTCCCCCATCTCATCACAGCCCTGTGCCCCGAAAGACAGGATTTTCAAACATTTTACCCACCATCCTAAATAGTCAGAAGGATACTCCTGAGAAGGCCAGATTTTCTCTGAGTAGCCATAGTGACTAGTGGGATCCAGTCCAGTTTAAACAGGAGATATTTCACCAAGCTTTTCAAAAAAACCGGATAGCCATTTTGAAAATGGGAGTAAAAGGAAAGAATGTCAGCACTTTACCCTGAAGCCTTCTCCAGGGCCTTGTGCAGCTCCACTTTGCACAATTCACACGAGAGCACTTCCTGCAAACAGCCACTCACTTGCTAAGGGCGTTCACGTTGATGGTACTGTCCACACACCACCAGACAGCCTGGGGGAGCTTTTCTGTTCCTGGTGCTGAAAGCCAGTGGGTAGATAATTATTCAAGGTCAGACTTTTAGCGTTAGTTGCCAGGAAAAAAAAAAAAAAAAAAAAAAGCAACCATTAAAGGTTAGCCAGTACTTTGCAAACACTTGTTTAAGGATTTCCTAATTACTCTAAGTGGTTCCTCCAGCCTTTGCACTTAAAAGGCTAGTGTTTTGTATGATGTCATCCTTTGCCCATTATCTCTGCAGTCAATTTGCAGTATTAGGAGAGGCAGCAAGAAAATATTTGCAAACATCAACATTCTCAAGTCTTAAAAGATAATCCCCCTTTCAACTCCCTGTGAGCATATCAGCGGCACAGTTAGGTTTTCAGATTTCTCTAAACGGTAACACCACCAGCTGGATTGTACAGAAAACCTTTCTTCTGGGGAACTCAAAGAAATTTCTAAGTGGTATCACATCAATCACTGAGGAAGTCCTCAGAGGACTGGCTAGGGAAGTAGTTAGAGAGAAATTAGAAATGCAAATTATAAGTCCCTTTAAAACAGCTCCCAGAGGTGGCTCTCACCTGAGTCCACCTGGTGTAAGATTTTAGTTTCAGGATAGCTGGATAGGTTCAATAGGTTCTGACCCACTGGGCACTGCATGGGTTCATGAATTCCTTGCAATAACAGTATCATCATTATCATCTCCATATTGCAGATGGGGAAACCAAGGTAGAAAGAGGTTAAAAAAACATATGGGGGTGGGGGGCAGCACTCAACTTGTTAAGTGACAACCCTTGAGTTGGAACGTTTGGCTCTGTGTCCCCACCCAAATCTCATTTTCAATTGTACTCCCACAATTCCCATGTGTTGTGAAAGGGACCTGGTGGGAGATAACTGAATCATGGGGGTGATTTCCCCCATACTGTTCTCATGGTAGTGAATAAGTCTCACAAGATCTGATGGTTTTATAAGGGGTTTCTGCTTTTGCTTCCCTCTCATTCTCTCTTGCCGCCACCATGTAAGAAGTGCCTTTCACCTTCCACCATGATTGTGAGGCCTCCCCACGCCATGTGGAACTGTGAGTCCATCAAACCTCTTCCTTTTGTACATTGCCCAGTTTCAGGTATGTCTTTATTGGCAGCATGAAAACAGACTAATACAGAACTCAACCACGTCTATTTGTCTTTTAAGGTCCAGACTCTAAAGCGCACAATTTTTTCTCCCTCCTATAGACAGAAGATTGTGGGATTTTAACAAATACTGTGTAAAGAAGCATTCCCTTGTAAGTAGAAATCTTGCTCAGGTGGAATGCTTACAAAGTGAAGAATGCTTTAAGGCCACACTCTGGTTTCGGGTCTTGGCTCCTCCTTCCACTTATTAGTGGGCTGACCCTGGACAAAGTACTTAACTTCCCAGAACCTCTGCTTCTTTATCTGTACAATGGGAATTACAGTGGTTCTTATCTTGGAAGGTATAGTAGAGATTGACTGAGATAATGCTCACCTAATTAATTATACTGAGAATTACATAAATATATAGATATTATACATATTACATAGAAACATATCTATAGATACATGCAACATGAGGTGATAATTAATGAAATGCTTAGCATAGTGC
The DNA here is from genome assembly GCF_000951045.1 of Mandrillus leucophaeus. Lineage (NCBI taxonomy): Eukaryota > Metazoa > Chordata > Mammalia > Primates > Cercopithecidae > Mandrillus > Mandrillus leucophaeus. The sequence goes on along the minus strand of NW_012100876.1, from coordinate 3,941,960 downwards.
CTGGACACAGTAAATGCTCAATAAATGTCTGAGTATTATTATTACTATTATTATTTGAGATGGAGTCTCGCTCTGTTGCCCAGGCAGGAGTGCAGTGGTCCAGTCTTGGCTCACTATAACCTCTGCCTCTTGGGTTCAAGCAATTCTCCTGCCTCAGCCTCCTGAGTAGCTGGGACTACAGGCACCTGCAATGCCTAGCTAATTTTTATATATTTTTAGTACAGACAGGGTTTCACCATGTTGGCCATGGTTGGTCTCAAACTCATGACCTCAGGTGATCTGCCTGCCTAGGCCTCCCAAAGTGCTGGGATTACAGGCATGAGCCACTGTGCCTGCCCTGAGTATTATTATTATTAGGATTTCTATTATATATATTATATATTAGTATAATACACATACTTATTTGTTTTATATTATACATATAAATATAACAAATATTAAAAGTATTAAAATATTTAAATTATATTTATATGTATAATAAATTATATACATAATAATAAATAAATAAGAAAAATTATTATTACTATTATTATTGTGTGGAAAGAAAGCTACCATTACCTCTAATCTCACACCATGTTCTTGGAGGACCCCTGCCCAAATAATCCTCAAACTCGCAGTTCTCGCAGACGGCCTAAACTCTATCAAGGGGATCTGCTTACCCAGAGTCTTCAGGTCCTCCAAGGTAGGAGAAAAATGTTCCCACATGGGTCTCCCTTCAGCCTGGTTCTCCCATTGCAATCATTGGCCAAGTACTTACTAAGCAAATCCTCAGTTGAGGAAGCAAGGAAGCTGCAGTTAATTTCATATGCAAAGAGAGAGCCTAGGGCTCAACATTAGTATCCTAATTTATGAAGAGAGAAATGAACTGCAGACTTGGCCAGCTGGTTTAGGTAAGAGGATAATAGAATACCAAAAAACACCAAGCAAAGTAGCTCAAATTGTAGAAAACGAAATGCAGCAATATTTAAACGTAATTCAGCTCATTTTGAAGCTCTTAGACTTTCCAAAAACTCTGTAATAACTAAAGCACACAGTGTAATGAATAAAATGAAAATGTGACCCGGGATCTCACCGTTTATTTAGAACTGAAAAACTGAAAATTGCTCTCTCAAACCAATAGGCCTAAAGTTATTGCTTCATTCACTTAAGCATTTTACATAAGGTAATTCTCTGATGATAAATCACATTGAAATTGATTTCGGTTTAAAAATGAAAAAAAGTATATTAAAATGTGAAAGCTAAAAGATTTGCAGATCTGAATTATTGGGGTGCTCATGCTAAGAATGGATGACAAATTGAAAAATAAGCGTGTGCTCACTTTGAGAAAATAAATCTGGTCCTCAGAACCACCCATTATGCAAGGGGAAATAAACTGTCTCTCCTTTCATTAGGAAAACTCATTTGCATCAACATTTATACTTACATATGTAATAATGCATGGTGCCAGCCTGAATACAAGGTGGTAATTCAATCAAAAAGCTCGCTTGATATGCTATCATAAACAGCCAAAATGGAAACAGAACCTTGGGAATAAATCACCCTCTTACTATTCAGCTGGGACCATACTGGGCTATTTTACACTACATGCATTGGTGCAGTATTTCACAAATATAAAAAAACTTTATTCTCCCTTTATTTACTGACATGTGGCGGTTTGAACTGGCAGCTTGTGAAACTCCAGCAGGTGCTGGGATTTATCCCAGTGGTGAAATCAGACAGCAAGCAGCAAAAACAGTAAGGTAATCAACATTTTTTAAATTAAACTAATTTTAATCAAAATCTTAAAAACACTTGAAATTTTAATCCAAAGCATAAAGTTCGTACACGCACCTCCGTTTTGAGAAGAGAAATCCTACTGAAAATTAGCCTCATTTTCAAAGCAACAATATTTTCAGTGGCTAATTTCACATCCTCTCTTGGCTAATCATATAATTTAGAAAATGGGATACGTGGCATTTTACAGGGCTTTACAAGGTTATTTCTTAGATACTGTTGAGTAATCTTGGTGACTTTGTACTTGCTGTTCCCTCTGCCCAGACTACTCCCCATGTCCTCACATGGCGGGCTCATCTTTGTCATTCAGATGTCATTCCTCCCTGGGTCTTCCCTGACTCACTATCACTAACCCTGCTCATCTTTCTATTACATCACTGTGGTTTTTTAAAGATTTTTAATTAGAGAAATGTTCAAGCATTTTTTAAAAAATGAACAGAATAACACAATGTTATTCTGAGGTCCTCAGCTTCAACACCTAGGAACATTTGGCCATTGTTCTAATCTTCCCTACCCACCGCTGGTCATCCTGTTATTGCATCTGAAAATATTTCAACGTGTTTCCCTAAAATATAAGAACTTAAAAAAAAATCTAACCATAACCATTATCACAATGAAAAAATTAACAATTACTACCAATATCATCTCATACCCAGTAAACTGTTCACATTTACTCAACTTATTTGAGTTGGGATCAAAATGAGGCCCATACTTTGCAATTTTCTATGTCACATGTCTCTTTCAACATTTGGGTGCATTCTCTCTCACTGGCTCTTTCTTGTAAATAGTAATTTCTTGGGAAAAGGTTGCATTAAGGAAGCCAAGTCATCTGTTTTGTAGCGTCTCCCACAATCTGGATTTACTGACTGCGTCCCATGGGTCATTTAACATGCCCCTCTGTCCCTTGTATAGCCTGTAAATTCATAGTTAGGTCTAGAGGCTTGATCAGATTCAAATTCAATATGTTTTACAAGGTTATTTTATCGATAGCATTCTGTTCTTCCATTGGGAGGTATATGTAATGTCTGTTGTCTCTCTTTTCATGATACTAGTCATTGATGATTATTGCCCACATCCATTGATTCATTTGTGGTTGCAAGATAGCGATGTTCCAATTCCAACATTTCTTTCTAATTTCTTAGCCAGAACACTTCTAGAAAGAAAAAAGAAACTTTCCTTCACCAACTATTAGGGTACTCTGAGGCACAGGTCATACAGGAAGGGTAGCCAGTTTGCAAAATACTAAAGGCGTTCCCTAGAATTCCCCAAAGGGGTCAATAATGTCTATTTTAATTTAGTTATTTAGAGACAAGGTCTTGCTCTGTCACCCAAGCTGAAGTGCGGTAGCACAATCATAGCTCACTCCAACCTTGAGCTCTTGGGCTTAAGTGATCCTCCTGTCTCAGTCTCCAGAGTAGGTGAGGCTACAGGCATGTACCACCATGCCTGGCTAATTTTTAAATTTTTTTTTATATAGATGGAGGTCTTGCTACACAGCCCAGTCTGGTCTTGAACTCCTGGGCTCAAGGGATTCTCCTACCTCAGCCTCCCAAAGCATTGGGATATTGGGATTACATGTGGGCATGAGCCACTGTGCCTGGCCTAATGACATCTATCTATCTATCTATCTATCTATCTATCTATCTATCTATCTATCAATCATCTATCTACCTTTCTGTCTATCTTAGACTGGTGTGAACTTGTTTGTAAACACATTTCTTTAGGTAAAAATATGCACTGAGTTAAAAAGAAAATATTAATTAAATAATAGAGAGAGCGGGACTAAGATGTGTCCAAACTTGGGACAGTCTGAGGTAAGTGACAGGTTTGGAAACGCTGCCTTAGACAACCATTCTCACCAGGGTGGGAGTAGGGGCAGAGAGAACCTTGATGCAGTCAGGTCAACAACACAAACATATCTAGCCAAAGAGCTCATCCACCAAAGGAAGGAGGTAGGCTTGGAACTTGGGAAACACAGAGACAAGGAGGCAGCACGTGGCAGGCCCAGGAAAGGAGTCAATGGGCCATATCAGTTCTAGAATTCTGATGCCCTTGCAGATTCAGACAGTGGTGGAGACGGAGTTGCTGGATTTTCACTATCTGATGACATCAGCTTTTGGGACCAGACACACAGCCGCATATCTCAGAGTCCTCCTCTTCCTCATGATCTCCTTTAGGATGAAAATCCATCCACCAGTTGCCCGTTACTTCTGAAAGTCATTCCTGGGCTTTACTTCTTGCTGAGCACTGGGTTAGGTGTCAGAGGCACCGTAGTAAACAAGAATCCCACCATCCACCCAACACGGAAGCCTCGGATTGTCACAGGTTGTGATGGGATGAGCCAAGGTGGGATCCCAGAGCAAGCGTACCCCCAACACCCAGGGAGGACAATTGGGATAGGCTTCTCCATGGCATCCAAGGTGAGTCTCCAAGGATGAGACTGAACTGGGTGTGATGTGGACATCAGGGCTGTTCGCCAAGAATCTATTTCTCTCCTCCCAGGTCCAAAAGAAGACTGCACTTCTCCACCCTCTTTGAGGTTAGTTATGGCCATGTGACTTCCATTGGCCAATAAAATATGAGCAAAAGTAACACTAGTGAGCAATCTCCCATGCTCTCTCCCTCCACCACGGCAATTTGCAGTGTCCCAAAGGAGCCTAGTCCTCAGGGAGCATGTGGACTAGAGTCCCCCACCCAACCTGCACTGGACACAGAACATTAGAAAGAAATTAATTAACATTTGTGGAGTTAAGCCATTAAGATTTGGGAATGTGTTTTACTGCACGATAAACTAGTTTATCCTGACTGATACAGGTAGACACAGGTGAGTGGATTGGTGATGGGAAGAATTCTCTGGAAAGGGCCACAGAGTTCCTCAACCTTGGCACTATTGATATTTTGGGGCCCATAATTCTTTGTCATGGGGGTCTGTCCTATACATTGTGGGACTTTTGGTAGCATCCCTAGTCTCTAATCATTAGATCCAGTAGCACCCCCTCCCCATATTATGACAACCAAAAATGTCTCTAGACATTGCCTAGTGTCTTCAGGGGGCAAAATCACCCCCAGTTGTGAAACGCTGCTCTCGACAAAACATGGCAAGCTGAGCAAATGCAACTGAGTCAGGGTAGGGCATGGAGAGCCGGGGATGAAGGCAGATGGGGCAGGAGGAAAGGGAGAGAGTAACTCATGGCCAGCTATTTAGTCTGGGGTCAGATATTGTCAAATGTATGCTTTGGAAAGATCATCCTGGCTGTTCTAGGATTTTTCTGAAGTTTCCAGGCCTCTTGACAGTGACCCTGAGCTTCAGGAAGTGACATGTCGGGATTCTGCCTGACACACAGTCCTAGTTAATGTAAGCTAACTTGAGTCTGCTCCAGAGAAGATCTATCACTGCTGGCTTGAAGACAAGGTTTTGGATGCTAATCTGGACTGTGGTGACTGCACCCATTTAACAGATGAAGACATAAAGGCTCAGAGAACAAAAGTAACTTCTCAACACAGCATGGTTGGGAAACAGTCTATGTGGTAATGGGCACAAAACCCAAAACTTTTCAAACCCAGGGCCTTTAGCAGCCTCCAGTGAGGAGAAAAAAATGAATTTTAGATTAAGAGAAGAAAGAACTTTCTAACATTAAGTCATCAGAAATGATGTATTTATCACAGTTTTACATAAGTTTACACACAGTAGACACTTTTCAAGGAGCTTTCTAAATATTCACTCATCTAATCCTCATAAAACCATGTTTGGCAGGGGCTATTATGTCCTTTTATTAAAAAAATTTTTTTGAGACAGGGTCTCATTCTGTGTGCCCAGGCTGGAGGGCAGTGGCGCTATCTTGGCTCACGGTAACCTTGGCCTCCCAGGCCCAAGCAATCCTCCCACCTCAGTCTCCCAAGTAGTTATGACCACAGGCATGCATCACCATGCCCAACTAATTTTTGTATTTTTAATAGAGACGGTGTTGCACCATGTTGACCAGGTTGGTCTTGAACTCCTGGGCTCAAGTGATCCACTTACCTCGGTCTCCCAAAGTGCTGAGATTACAAGCGTGAGCCACTGTGCCGGGTAGCTATTATACCCATTTTTTGGATAAATAAAATGAGACAGAAAGAGTTTAAGTAATTCACTCAAGGTCATGCAGTTTGTAAGCTGCAGAGCTGAGATCCAAACATGATTGACTCAGACTCTGAATCACCCTACCATGCTACCTTTTAGTAGATACAGCTTGTCTTGTGATGCATTGGGCTTCCAGCCACCAGAGTCAGGTGAATACTGGCAATTTTGCTAGATGAGACAGGACATACGGAAACACAAAGCACAAGCTTGCTATATATAAGACCAAATGCTCAAAACACGGTGACCCACCCTCCAGGGGAGTCCAGCATGGACACATAAGAGGCTCCTGAAATCTCCCAAGATCCCTTCCAACTGGTTTTGCCATCAGCATCCCCAAAAAGGGGCAAGTGCAGGTTTGCATGCCCAAGGTCTCATCTCACCAGGAGAAAGCCAACAGCTTGAACACGCACCACAGTGCAGCAAAGAGAACAGCTTACTTCAGGCAGCACCTGGCACGCACCTGTCCTTGTTCTGAGCATGATGCTCACATTAACCCATCAAATCTTTCAACAGCATATGGCTCAGGTACTATTATCAATTGTGGTTCATAGATGAGAAAACAGAGTCTAAGAAAAATTATGCAGTGTGCCCAAGTTTCTTCACTGGAGGATCAGGAATTAGATTCAATTTGTTATAAAATGATGCTGCAGCTACAGACTCGACTCCTGCTTCTGAAACCACCCTTGTAGTTTAAAATACAACACAGACCAGAAGGTTATGGGTTCAAAAGAGCGACTTATTCTGGTGGAGAAAGTCAGAGACATTCAAGATAAGTGTGTCCACCTGTCAGTGAGGCAGTGAGAGGCCACCTTGAGCCAGGCTCTGCACCAGGGTCATGGGGGCTGCAGCAATAAGGAGGCTCCGTGCCTGCTTTCAAGGAGTCAAAAATCCAGGAAGGAAGAAAGGAGACATGGCAAAATCTCTCAGGGAGAAGGGAGAATGTAGTTGGCACCATTAAAGAATTCAATGGGGCTTTTCTAGAGTACAACCACTTGGCATTTCAGAGATCCACTGTCAGTCGATTGCACTTTTCTTTTTCTAACTTTGCAAGTAGCAAGGAACAAGGTCAAAAGTCAACTCTACCAGTTGAGCTCTGAGTGGCCACAATAATGCATAGAGGCCTGAGACCATGGAGAACAAGAAACACTCAACTTATTTACTGTGTCTTCCCCCAAACACACACACGCACACACATATGTATGGATGCATGCACACCTCCATCTCAGGACGAGCAGTCAGCAGCACTCCCTCTCCTTCAACAGTTCCACCATCTCCCTGTTTGAGCACCTATGGTGTGCCGTGCACAGGGATTACATTTAAAAGTAGAGGTTTAAACTAGAGGCATGTTTGAGGTGCTGCGAGAGCTCAGGGAGAAGTGACTGAGTGTGTCTCTGCGGTGCATGCTCAGTGAAGGCAGGAACCTCTCGGTTGTGTTTGCCTTGCACATCTCCCCAGGGCCCAGCTATGTCTGCTGCATAGTCAGTCAACAGCAAGAGTCTTTCAAATGGATAAAAGAAGGGATATGTGACCTTGGCCAAGGTCAGCCTCCTCCTCCTGTCATATGAGGGTTCTACAGCCACTCAGAGCCTTGTGGAAGGACACAGGAGGAAAGGCTCAGGACAGGCCTTGAGGAATGCAAGGCAAGCAGCCCATTGCTAGGAAAAGAATCACTTTCTGAAAACAACATGTTCACCAGAGTCTCTGCGACAATGGAGGAATAAACTCGATTTACATTTTTATTTGGAATTTTATTTGGAATTCTTGTCTTGGTTCCAGTAAGCAAGCCAAAACTTCTTCCTTCTAGAACACCCACCTTGGGGTCTCGCAAGGCGTGTCAGAGTTGGCCAAGTGCTCTGTCTGCTGTTCTGCATGGCACGGGCCCCATGGCAGTGCTGCTTCCCTTAATTTGCTCACCTCTTCAGCAGATGCAGTAAAAACCTTTCGCTGGCTGACAACGAAAAGGCAGTGCTGCTCCAACTGCTGGATAATTCAGGAAGCCTCTTTCTCATTTTAATTGGTTTCCTAATTGGCCTGTTTATGGGTTGTGCAATAGCTCGGGATGAAAAGGCTGGGAGAACAATTAGGTGCCTAGCGTTTCTATCTGGCAGGAGTTAATAGTTTAACAACATGAAGGAGAAACCCCTAAAGTTCACTGGAATGCCATGGTTTTCGTGCTCAAAAAATATGTCGCTTGGAAACAATCCCCCAAGTCTGAACTGATGTCAAGCTGTGGTCACCCAGCAGCAAGTTGGCGCTTCCCCGAGAGTCTTTGGGTTCCCTTTTGATTTAAGGGAACGTGAAGTACGGGGGCTCTCTGGGGCCTGCCAGGTTTTTAACTGCTCACTGGTTGGAGATAAGGAGGTAAGGAGGACCCTTGATGGGCTGATTGATTCTCTGGAAAGAAGGTTTGTCTTCCCTGGCGGGATAGATGACTTCATTCTGGTAGATGAGGTCACTTGAGTCAAAGACATAAAACATCTGATATTCACATGAAAGCCAGTTTTCAAAGCAGGCCGTGAAGAAAAGCATCCCTGTGCCATTTGCCTACACTCCATCAGTAAAGTCCAGGCGCACCAGGACCCTTCTTTCCACGGTAAAATTTATCCCAGAATCCAATTCGTGCCCCCAAAGCAGACTCTGAAGCCAAATTGGATGGTTCTAATTTCCAGAAATTGGTGGGGGACCCAGCGGGGGTTGCGTTGTGCAGAAAAATTGTCCGGAACAACTTGGACATTTGGCTGAAATAAGCTGAGTGACTTTTCCCCAAAGGAAATAATATCCTAATTGTTGCCACATCATTGCAACTGGGTCCTTGGTTATTTTAAACAAGCTCAGTGGTCTCTTTCAGCTCTGAAAGTCCCTGGTATCAATTTTCTGGTAGAGAAACAGCAGACTTGGGAACTCGGCTTTCATCTAATCCTGTAGATTACAAGTAACTTTTTCATAATGCTACTGCACTGTGACAGCATTATCTAAGGCAGCAACGCCAGGGGAGGCTTGGATTTGGGAACAGATAGAAACGTTGGAGTTTTTATTGTATGTTTTGTTTCAATAAAAGAATAAGATGAGCTGTGCCTATTATTGCAAATTAGAAATCTTTGCCAAATAGCAAAGTCCGTTTATGACTTGGGTCTTGGACTGGTCTTATTTGTCTCCGTTCCATTTGCTTTATCTGGTTTAGCACTTGGAGCTTGATGGTGGATTTGAGCAATTAGCTAACTTCCCCAAGCCATGGTTGCCCTTACGTGAAATAGTACTGACTCCAAGAATGAATAAGGTAATCCCGTATTTTGCAGAAGCTGAGATGCCATCCATTGCAGGATGCTATATTATTTTGTCCCTCCAAAAGGAAAAAACACTGACAATTAAACCATATCCCAAAGTTTTCTTATCGTATGCTTTGTTGAAAGTTTTTTAAGAAGATGTATATAAGCATAGATTTTACTTGTCTATCACCCTTGGCCTGTTGTTCAGAATATTTGTTGAAAACATCTTTTTAAAGATTTCTTTAGACATAGATTTTAATCACATATCACCCTTGGCATTCATCAAAAATGAAGTGAGATGTATTGGTTAAGGCCATGACCACTGCTTAGCTAGAGGCAGTTGTAAGAAGCCCTCAACTGAAAGGCACTAGTATCTCTGATTTCAGAAATGTTCAAAGGGGAAGAGGTGTACATTAGAATTGAGGAAACATGCCAGCTTGGGACATAGTAAATACTCAATAAAAGATAGTCATTATAGTATTAATTATCATTCCTGAAAGGAATTATAATGTGTGTAATTGTAAATTTTCTCTTGCTCCACTTTATATCAAATGGAGTTTCAATACGTTTTGACATCTGGGTTTCCCTGGTAAAAGGCAGCTCGTGCCAAGGCCTTACACTTCTCCTGGGTCTCATCACCTGGGGCCTCCGATAGTTCCAGCTAGGCATCCCCCTTGACCTGGCTTAGGCCACAGGTTCATTTCTGAAGCAGGATGTTGGATGTGTTGGGGCCAGATCTGGGTCATATGCCCTCCTCTGGGTAGAGTTGGTCCACCTAAGCTACATGGCCTGGGAGTGGGGAAGGAGAGGTTTCCCGAAGAAAGATCAAGGTGATGGATTACGTAAAAGGAGAAATGACTTGTGGGGCAGCTAAAACCATGTTACTCGACTCAGTTCTCAGACAGCCACAGTTATTTCAGCAGCTGCCTTGGGCCCAGACCAACTCAGGGATTCAGGAATCCCCTGACACCCTCAAGTCTCTACAAGGAGCTAAGGAAACTCAGAAGCAGCCTGGCAAGCTATAAGCAAATAACAAAGTTTCTGTAAGCGGAAGCCACATCTCTGCACAGAAGTCAGAGGGCTCTTTCTGTAAGGAGCATTGCACCTCTTCCTGAATGCACATTTAAGAATGGTGGAAGGTATCTGCTAAACTCAGCAAGATCACCCAATGTGCTTGTATTTCCTCTTTCATGTTGCTGGCTACTAAAAAAGTGCAGTCAAATACATCTGAAGCACTTTCATCAAGGTTAAGAATTCTCAGAAAGGACAGCAGCCATCAGTTGAAGAGATATCAATGAGAAAAATTGCCAGCTACTCATTCATTGACCATCAATTCTAACTTCATCCCTTCAACAACCCCTCAAGAATTATGCTAGCTTTAGATTTCTCTAGATTTTTCTAATTTGCGGAGGATGTGTTCCAATATTATCAAGTCTTCTGCAGCCACATTTCCCAAAATGTGGATGTAAATTATTAAGTGTGATATGAAAAAAAATAATTTCACCATCAAATAAGTTGGAAAAATACTGTGATTATTGTTGCAGGACTTCTCAGAGCCTTTAATGACAGTTTTATTACCCAGTAGTTACTGAATTCCTAACACATCTAAGTGCCCTTCATGAGTTATTTTAGTTTTTTCTCTCAACATTAACATCTCTATGAGGGAAGGATTCAGAATGTGATTGCTATCTTATAGTTAAGAAAAATGAGGCGCATGTGCTTAGTGACTTGAGCAAGGGTGTGGCCAGAATTCAAATCAATGATAACCCCAGAGCTCACATTTTCAAAGCTCTACACCACACTGACTCCATTCAAGTGTTGATATGAGCCTCCGAGACTGAAATGAAAACAAGCAGATTTTTTTCAACTTATTTAACACAAAACCCTTCTTTTACAGGATCTCATGAATTTCAGCTTGCACACATCCCATGTTGGAAGATGCTAGCCTAAAAAAATTGTCCATTTTTCCAAGCTCCTCTGAATTAATATGTATAGAATATAAAGAACTGGCACATTCTAGGTGCTATATTTGAGGGTGAGGATAGGACAAGATTCCTCCCTTAGGGAAACTCATTGTCTAGAAGACAAGATGATAGACTCTTTGGTACTGTGATGGACATACAAATAATGGACTGTGGACAAACCAATTCCACTTGGGGACACCCTGGAATATCTCCAACAGGACATGCAGCCAGGTGCAGTGGCTCCACAACTGGAATCCCAGCACTCTGGGAAGCCAGTGTAGGGGGATCACTTGAACCCAGGAGTTTGAGATCAGCCGGGGCAACATAGCAAGACCCTATCTCTACCCCAAATTAAAAAACTAGCTAGCTCTTCTGGTGAACACCTGTAGTCCCAGCTACTAGGGAAGCCGAGGTGGGAGGATTGCTTGAGCCCAGGAGGTCGAGGCTGCAGTGAGCCATGATCGGACTACGGCACTTCAGCCTGGGCAACAGAGTGAGATCCTATCTCTCTCTCTCTCTCTAAAAAGGATAGGTTTGAAGTGTGGGCCTCAAAGGATGAATAGAGCCTGCCAATCACACACAAAAAAGGGGCAGAGATATTGCAAGCAGAGTTGGCAGCATGGTTACCTATACCTCCCCCCAGAAGTAATGTTTCAGAAATAATTAAATGGCATGAGGTGGCCACAGATTTACTTGTGAACTTTGCTCTCAAAGTCCCTATAACTAAGAAGATGGCATTACAGGAGATGCTATGAACACCTGTCTTTGTGGGAAGGAAGCTTTGCCAAAAACATACTGTCCTTGGATGCTTTCAAAAGATGCTGATGTAGTCTTGCAGGGTCTTGGACACCACATAGAAGCAGATCTCACAACCAACAGGGTAAAGTTACTCCCCAAAATGACCCTACGTGGCAGTTTTTAAAAAGGTTTGCAAATTATTTGGCCTTCCTCCTTCCAAAAGGTGGAGTCTAATTTCTCTCTCCTTGAATGTAGGTCAGACTTAGTGACTTATATTACTTTTCTTTTTTGAGACAGCGTCTTGCTCTGTTGCCTAGGTTGGAATGTAGTGGCACGATTATGGCTCACTGCAGCCTCAACTTCCAGGCTTAAGCAGTTCTCCCACCACAGCCTGTCAAGTAGCTGGGACTATAGGTGTGCACCAGCATGCCTGGCTTTTTATTTTTGCAGAGACAGGGTCTCACTATGTTGCCCAGGCTGATATCTAACTCTTGGGCTCAAGCAATCCTCCCACCTCAGTCTCCCAAAGTGTTGGGATTACAGCATAAGCCACGGCACCGGGCCATGACTTACTTTTAATGAATGAAATTTGACCAAAGTGATTCTCTGACTTCCGAGGTTGAGTCATAAAAAGAATACAGCTTCTGCCTAGCATTCCGTGCTATCTGTTTCTGTTTCTCTTTCTTCCTCTCCATTATCCTCATCCCCACCTCTCTCTGGACACTAACTTTTGGAACCCAGCCACCATGTTGTGAGGAAGCTCAGGCTCCCTGGAGAAACCACTTGGAAATATTTCAGCAGATGGCCGCAGCTGAGGTCTCAGTCAATGAAGTCACATGTGGAGTTCATTATTTGTACACTTAACTTATCCAGATTTAGCTAGACATCCTTGGTAGGTATGGTGGTCAGAGAGAAGGGAATCATCCCCCTACCTTAAAACAAATAAAAGCCTATTTGTGTCTTTCTCTTTTTCTGTATACTCCACGGAAAGAGGAATCACAGTAAAAATGCAGAGAAGAACAGCACAATTTATTTGGGGGCTTTAGGGCTTCAAAGGGCTCAGGTCCTGGAGGTTATAAAAACCTTTTTAGATTTAAAAACCTTTTTAGCAGGCACCATGTGAACTCCACTGTCTATAAAGTACCCATGCTCAAAACACAGTAATATTAAGAGTATTCCAGAGACTTGAAGATTTCCATGGCTCTACCAGGCACTCACCTGCTCTGTTCAACCTTCAAAATGAGTAAGAAGCTTCTATTTACTCAAGACCAGCCACTTCCCTCAAGGAATAATGAAAAGGTAGCTCTAGTCTGTGCTGGAGAAACTCCAAAGATTTCATCTGACAGCTCAGAGGCTGCTGCACACCATGCCAGGTGCTAGGTGAGATCTGGACTTGGAAGGGGAAGAGGGAAGCCATTCACCCTGCACTTAATGAACTTCCAACCAGGCCATCTTCCCGCCCACTATGGGGTAAATGCTGCCTGAAGGCCTCTGCCTGTGAAGGGCACTGCAGAGCTGTCAGTTTTCAATCACAGGTCGGAAGACTCTTTCCTGATTTTTCTCGTTGGTAAAAGGCAATTGGGTGTACCCATTCTTCAGTGCTTCAACAGCCAGGGTTGAAAATTAAAAGGTTTTCTTTTTGACTATCGGTTAAAGAAAAAATGGAGTTAACTGGAAAAGGGTGGTGGCCTAAAGCATTCTGAGTTGTTTGTTGTTGTTTTAATTGGGGTGGTGGGTGGATCTCCTGCCTCCAGGCTCTGTGGAGCTACAGCTGTGTCCAGTAGCAGAGATGGGTTGTAAATAAGTAGCCACTGAAATCGTTAATTACTGTAGCAATAAATGTTACAGAGAAGTAAAGGGGATTCTGAGGATGTCTGATGGGAGTGGGGATTCCATGTTCCCTTCCATTGCTATTTCACCCTTGCTTGAATGGGTGCAAAAGACTCCTTATGAGACAGCTTGCTTGGAGGGAGGAAGGTTGCAGCCAGCTCCTTTTCTTATAACCAGCATCCACAGCATTACCCACAGGGCACCCTCAGCAGGTGCACGAATGCACTCCCCCACCCCCACCACAGTCCACACAAATGAAATCCTAAGAATGGCCAATATATTCTGCAGAAAGTCACAATAGCCCACGAGAAATAATGCATAAACTCATAACTTCCAGGCCAGGCTATTTAGCATCCCATTAAAAAATATTCAAAATATAAATCAAAATTCATGGGAATAAGTAATATTCAATTTAGAATTTATGGCATTTTAAAATAGGATGATTTCCTCAAATGTGCAATAAATTTGGTTTTGTGGAATTGCACTCGTCACCTTATCATGAGGGTTGCTTTATCTACACAGCCCACCAAAGCGGAGTCACTTTATAGAATCTAAATTCACAAATCAACTGTCGTCTTCACTTCACTGATTCACTGCTGATGGGCCTTTCACAAGGTAAAAAAAAAAAAAAAAAAAAATCCTTCCGAGTTGACAAGAGTAATAAATGAGGAGGTTAGCGCTGCCCATCCATCCGGCTGGCCCGCTGACCTGCCTGTAGTGATACATGGCAGAAT
>NW_012100876.1:3923116-3926010 GCF_000951045.1 Mandrillus leucophaeus | reverse complement strand
GGAGTCTCGCTCTATTGCCCAGGCTGGAGGGCAGTGGCATGGTCTCAGTTCACTGCAACCTCCACTTCCTGGGTTCAAGTGATTCTCTTGTCTCAGCCTCCCGAGTGGCTGGGATTACAGGCACCTGCCACCATGCCCCGCTAATATTTATATTTTTAATAGAGAAGTGATTTCACCATGTTGGCCACGCTGATCTCGAACTCCTGACTTCAGATGATCTGCCTCCCTCTGCCTCCCAAAGTGCTGGAATTATAGGCGTGAACCACTGTGCTTGGCCTAAATTTTTGAATTATAAATAATGATCTGATTAATGACTTCATATTTTTGAAAAATACATTCATTGACATATAAAATTTAAAAGACAAGTTAAATTACAAATTAAATACCATTGAGGAGAGCACTAGTGAGCCATAAGAGAGATCTGAGAAAGTTACTCAGAATAGAGTGATTCTGACTCTATCCTCCGTGTCTCTGAATCTGTCTTTCATGGGATCCATATTTCTATGCCTCCACACTCCATTCTGAGTAATTTTCTCGGCTCTCTCTTATGGTTCGCTAGTGTTTTTCACAGATAAACATAGGAAGAATGGGGGAGAACATCATATGTAAAGTGTAGATGGAGGCTGAGAATTTCCTAGAACTGAAGAGTCATGAGTCCTCAAATAAAAGAAACAGGTTAAATATTGAGAATAAATTGAAGAAATCCATATTCCTACATTTGGTAATGAAAGTACAGAATACCAAAGACAGGAAAAATCCTGAAAGCAAAATCCTAGAAAAAAGAACTGCAATTAAAATGAAAATAGGCTTGCCTGAAGCAATCAAGGCTAGTCAACAATAGAATACTATCTTCAAGTTTTGAAGGAAACTAATATTCAAAATATACACAGTTAATTACTTAAAAGAGGATCAAATAAAAGTTGTTCAATAAAGGTAGAGTTTGCTACTCAAAGAACCTTGCTACTAAGGGATAGCTTGAGGAAAGAAAATCCAAAAGTGGATTTCAAGAAGTTTGGGGAGCAAAATTGGTAAACTACATAGAGACCACATTCTACGACCATAATATAACTAAGTTATAAAAAGCCAATCTTTGCATGTATTTGGAGATTAAACAACAATAAAAACAACCAAAACCTTCTACACAGCCGTGGGTTAGGAAATAAAATATAGTAAAAATAATGAAATATTTAGAACTGAATGACAAAAGATTAGTTTTTGAAACTTGTACTACAAAGGCAAAATGATAGTAAGTGAAATAACTGTAGCACTGAAGTCACATATTATGGAAGAATTATCAAGCTAATTATCCAACTCAAGAATTTAGGAAATGAGCAAGTCTAAAGATGGTAGGAGGAAAGATATAATAGCAGAAATTAATAAAATGGAAAACAATATAGTTTGATCAGCAAAATTAAAAGCTGTCTCTTTGAACAAATGAATAGACAAAACTCTAGCAAGATTCGTTAAGAAAATAAGAGAGAAGGTCCAATGAGCAATATTATCAGAAAGGGAACATAACCATGAATGCAACAGAACTTTTAAAAATCATAAGAGAAAGGCATGAACAGCTTTATATGAATAAACGTAAAAACTCAGACAGAATGGAAAATTTCTAGAAACATATAATAATCAAAATTGACTCAAGACGAAATAGAAAACATATGTAGTACATTAAATAAATATAATCAGTAGTCACAAACCATTTTGCAGAAACATAAGGCCCAGATGACTTGTTAGGTGAGTGTTATCATAAAAGAACTGATAACCCCAATTATATACAATCTATATTCCAGAACAGAAAAAGACAGTTTTCCAACTGACATCAAAACAAGACAAGGACGCTATGCAAAAGTAAAACCACGGAAATATCTTACTCGTGAATTTAGGTTGAATTTTCAGTGGAATTTTATTTCTGCATTTATTATGATTATGCTTGTTTCTTTAATCTGTTAGTGTGGTGAATTGCATTAATGCATTCAGAATAATAAGTGCAGAAAGAAATGCAGAAAGAAATTAATAAATGCAGAAAGAAAATTCCAGTTCAACTCAATTCTTATTCATGACAAAAGCCATTGCATACAGCAAGTAGAACGCATTTTCTCACCTTGATAAACCGTATCTACCAAAATTCATAGCAAATACCATATATTATGGTAAAACTTGAGAGATATTACATTCAAAGTCAGTAATAAAACACAAATGATCTCTATTTCTATTTTTATTCATCATTGTTCTGGTGGTTCTAGAAAGTGTAATAAAATAAATAAAATAGGAAAGTGAAAGAATTTTAAAGCAGAAATAACATCACATTACTCATGTGCATTATTAATATAATTGTCTACATAGAAAATCCAAAAGAACTCTTATAATAAACTATAAGAAAGTGCAAAAAGAGCAATATAAAAGCAGTGAGATGTCTATATGAGTATCAAAAATGTAATTTTAAAGAACCCTCATTTATAATAGCAACATAAATTTCTAAGTACCCAGAATTAAATACATCCCAACATGTCTAAGTCCTTTACAATGAAAATTATAAAATTTTATAGAAGGTCATAAAATAATGTCTAAATAAATTCAAAATGTTTTTGGAAGGAAGGTTCAATATCGTAAATGTAGCAATCACTCCTAAATAAATCTATAAATTCAATACAATTCCAATAAAAATTCTAACAACTCTTTCTCAGAAGGTGACAAGCTGATCCTAAAGTTTATATGGTATAACAAGGGTTGAAAAACATGCAAGTGAGCACTCAATAAACTTTTAAGTACTGTCATCATTTCTGTCACCACCCCTATCAACATCATCATCATCATCATCATCATTTTGACAAAGAACTTCACATCTCTCTAGTGACTAGTGATACTCAATTTCTGTTGTGATTTTTTTTTTT
>NW_012100876.1:3919866-3921500 GCF_000951045.1 Mandrillus leucophaeus | reverse complement strand
ATCAACTGTCGTCTTCACTTCACTGATTCACTGCGAGTAATTCTTTCACAAAAAAAAAAAAAAAAAAAAAAAAATCCCTTCCGAGTTGACAAGAGTAATAAATGAGGAGGTTAGCGCTGCCCATCCATCCGGCTGGCCCGCTGACCTGCCTGTAGTGATACATGGCAGAATAAACTCATAAACCAGCCGCATCTTTTGACCTCTGCAGAGTAAATGGAAACAGAAGAGCATTTATGATGATCACAGTGTTTAAGGATTATGGTCTGACCAGAGAATTATACAAAGCCAAAGGAACACCTTGAAAAGAAGAACCCAGACCAGGTAACCGGGTCAAAACTCCTGAAATTTCGGAGAGATTTTCTCTTTATCCATTTTTAGTGCCCCTATGATCCTGTTGTTTAATAAGGTGAGTGAGTGCTGGTGTAGGACATATAACTGGGAAGGGGCACCTTTGAGTCTGCAGAGAAACACCATTGAAACACTAGGAGGAAGGAGGAAATGAAGTTTACCGAATCAAAGGTCATGCTTATGCTGCAGATGTTCTCAGAGCCGCCCATGTACAGTTTTTGTGAATGTCAAGTTCTAGCCCCAAATAAGGTAAGGAAAACCCTTACTTTAGCCAGTGCAAGAAATAACTATAACTAACAAATTCACGGCCATGAAAAGTTTTCTTAAAAATGTAAAACTATCTTTTATTTAAAAAATGACTTCATTAACTTAAGTGTGGCCTATGCTTTGCAGCAAGTTTTTTGTAATTTTTTTTTGTAAGGTGCAGCCAAGTGCAGTGGATCATGCCTATAATTCCAGCACTTTGGGAGGCTGAGGCAGGTGGATCACTTGAGGTCAGGAGTTTGAGACAAGCCTGGCCAACATGGTGAAACCCCATCTCTACTAAAAATACAAAAATTAGCCTGGCATGGTGATGTGCACCTGTGGTCCCAGCTACTTGGGAGGCTAAGGCAGGAGAATCGCTTGAACCTGGGAGGTCAAGTTTGTAGTCAGCCAGGATCACGCCATTGCCCTCCAGCCTGGGTGACAGAGCAGGACTCCATCTCTAAATAAATAAATAAATAGATAACATACAGTTCTTAGAATGGAAAAGCAGTTTGCACTTCCTAATTGACGATATTCAAAGCAAAACACAATGATTAATTATGTTTGAAAAAGAAACAAGAAACAAATTTAGTGGCATCTTAGCCATGACACATGGAAGCATGTAGATTTCAATTTTCTGAACTCAACTCTGGGGCAGAAAGAATACCTAAGGACTCAAAATGCTGATATGATTTCAAATATCAGCCGGTATCCAGAAATGAATTTCTGCTTTCAGAAATCCTCAACAGTAGAGACATATTTAAGCAAAGGCTAATTCTGGCCTCATATGCAAAGTTTTTACCCAGATGCTCTTTTGGGAAGATAAATGTATTTTAAGGAACTATTTTAAATAACAAAAAATAATACCACATCATTATAGAAAAGTTGGAAGAAGAAAAAGATCGTCTGCAATAAAGTCACCGTAATGCAACTATTTTTATGTGTTCACTTTTACTTTTACATAAGAAGAGCACATACATAATTATATATATTTTTATTTCACATTTTACTGTTTTTCCATGCTAATTTTAATTTTAATG
>NW_012100876.1:3899015-3916441 GCF_000951045.1 Mandrillus leucophaeus | reverse complement strand
TAGCAGTTGTTGACTTCCAAGGCTCTGTGAGTCCCTTACAAATGACAGTTTCTTACTCACAAAGGATGCCTCACCTGACAAGGTAATGTCAGGAGACAAAAAGACACCATTTGAGTTTGAATTGAGAACAGGGGTCTCTTTGGAATGAAGCCACACACATAGAGCAAGCATGACATTTCTATTTTCTTGGGAATTCAGACTGTCCCATGGTTTCTGTGTTTGTGACATTTGGTACTTCACATGTTTTTCCACATGGAAATACTTTTCCAAGGATGAAACCTGGAGTATTTCACTAAGTTATTAGGACTATAATTTTATCTACCCACTTCATAAATATTTATTGAGCATTTGCTATGTGCCAGTCAGGGCTCTAAATGTTAGAGATACAGCAGTAAACAAAACTGACAGAAAGGCCTTGTCCTCAAGGAGCTTACATTCTTGTTAGAGGAAGCAGATATAAACAAGACAATTAAGTAAAAATACATAGTGTGTTCCATAGGGATAAATGCTTAGGAGAAAAACAAAGCAGGAAAAGGGAAAAGCAGTAAACGTGAGGTGACAGTGGCTTAGGACAGAGGGAGGCAGCTGGCCAAGAGTGGCCATGTTGATAGCTAGGGGAACAGAGTTTTGCAAAGAGGTAACAGCATGTGTACAGTGTCTGAAGTAAGAGTGTGCTTAGCTCATTCAAGAGACATCAAGAGGGCCATTGCAGCTAAAATAAAGTGAGCACAAGGGCAGAGAAAGAGAAGCGGTCAGAGAAGTAATGGGGTGGAGCCCCATTGGTGTTGGGTCTTATGCATCCTTGTAAGGAACTGGCTTTTGCTTAGAGAGCAATAGGGAGTTACAGAAGGGTTTTGAACAAGAGTGACAAGATCTAACACATGTGGTTAAAGGATCCCTCTGGCTGCTGAGTTGTGTGCGAACTGTTCAGGGGCTTTGGTGGAAGCTATTGCACTACATCCACTAATAGATGCTGGTGCTTGGAGACCAGGGATGTGGCACAGGAGCACAACTGGAAACGTCCAAGGTATACGCTTCCCAAGAAGCACAGAAGTTGGAGGAATGCAAGCCTCTCAGATGCCTTCTGTGGTTCCCCTCAGCACACTGTTGGGGGGAAATCACATTATTTCAGGGTGAGCTTTATCAGAAGTACATGGGGACAATATTCACATGAGGTGGTCACATCTAGGGGCGTAGAATGAGCTCTATTTTGCCTGACCTTAGCTGAAGACACAGTCCCCTGGTAGACCCCTCTCCAGAGCAAGGACTAGAAGGCCAGGCTACCAATCTTTTGCAGTACCCTTAGAAAGAAGAGTTTTACGATGTGGTTGACAGCTCCTCTAAATGTTTCAGTTCTCATGAACGCTCTGGAACAACTGCAGTTCAGTGATTCTCACATCCTACATTAGATAACAGATATATGGATGTAGACAGATATAGACAAAAAGAGGTGCAATGAAAAATCCTTGTTTATTCATTACCGTTTATTTATTGACCAGCTACTATGTGCCAGACACTCCATTAAGCCTTTAACATAAATTATCTTATTTAATCACCTAAAACAATGCAGCATGGGAGGTATAAATAGCCCACTTTTACAGATGGAAAATTGGGACTTAGAAACAGAGATAAAACTTACTCACATCTGTACAACCATTAACTGGTGGAGTTAATATTTACACCTGGCCTGGCCTCAAAGCTTTTTCCTCTTTCCACCATCCCACACTGCCTTGAATTGGGTTATGAACATTGTTCTTTCTGTCAGTGGATTCTGGTTGACTTCCATGGAAGGTTTTTTTTGAACACAAACTTTATCTGAGTAGTCCCCAGGTTGGATTTGGCCCTTGAGGCATCGTTTGTGGACCCCTGATGTCAAGGCTGAAAGAATGGCTTTAGGATCTAGGCCAACTGCATTTAAATGTTCTACCACATAGTGGACTTGCAAACTTCAAGTTATTTAACGTCACTATGTAAAATTGGGATAATAGATTATAGGGTTGTTGTGAGAATTAAATAACTGAATATATATTTTTTTTAGAAATTCACAAATAAAAAGTATTGTGTGCCCACTCGTACTTCAAGATTCTTTAATTAAAACCAAGATTGACTTATGGCAGACACCAGTCAAGGCAAGCCAGCTGACTTTAAGATCTCCAAAGAAAGAGCATAATGTTTTGGGTGAGATCAGATAAATTCTCTGAACACACTCTTTATGTGTTCACCCAGCACATATTGACTGAGCACCTACTATGTGCTAGGCACACAGTAAGGCTGGAAGGTGCTAATGCCCTGCTGTGCTCTATGCTCATGTTTGAGCTTAGGGGAACACTTATTTTGGTTATCAATGAAAAAGAAAAGAACTTTCAAACAAAACAATTATTATAATTTAGTGCGGTAGTATTTCAAAACCAATCCACTAAGCAGTGACTCTGAGGTCTGTAAGTACAATTCACATCTGGATTTGACTCCAATCGAGTTTAGTCATTACAGTTTAACCACCAGGGTATTAATTGAAGCACTAGAAAATATCTCTGATCAGTTTCATTATCTAATGGCGTTTGGGTTTTCTAACGCATTTTAATAAGGGTTGTTGCATATGCATAGACTAGCCTGGATTTTATGTTGAACAGTTTACTTTGATTAAAAAAAAACAAAAACTAGTCACATTCTTCTTAGGTTTACAAGTACGCTTATTTTTCTTATTAACTTTTCAAAATAATGTCTGGATTTCACTTAAAGCCATTAGTATCTTTTTGTTTATTAAATTCATTGCCATAAAAATTCTCTCCTGTTTTGATTTCCATATCGGAATTGAGTTCCCTAATATTACCGAGTACAAGAGATGCATTCTTTCAAATGTTAAATAATTTCTCAAAAAGGAGTAGCTTTATGCTAGACATAAGATCTCATTTTCTTTAACCTGACTTATTTTGAGAATTAAGTGTACCATTTGCTAATTAAATTACTCAGTACTGATGCTAAAACTTTCTGTTTAAAACCTGACTTGAAAAAAATTTCATTTGAAATGTTAGTGTACATTGTTCTCTCAGAGTGTGGGTGTGCAGCTATGCCATGCTTGATACATGATCTGGATTCTGCAAGGTTTTATTTCTGTTTGAAAGCCTACTGAAAGCGTATTTTAAAATAAAAAATATTTAAGCTGCAATTATATCAGTTTATTAACTACTGACTGGGTTTGAGTCAAATTTGGGAGTGGAGAGGGGAATGAAACAAGAAATAACAGAGTCCTAACCCAGTAGAAAGGAATTGTAGAAAGACCACTTTTCTCAAAGTTGGCGCTTGTTCAAGCTACATATGGTCACATAATCTTTTAAAAAGCACAATTCAAGTCTCAATTTAATTATGTAATAGCGTAAATGGAATTACACTGCTGATGAAGTTTAGTGCTTCAGCTCAAGCACACACCCACTGGGCTGACAGAGTGACTGTGACTCAGCTCACTCGGCCATCAAAGCAGCCCAGGATGCCTCCCCTGCTCACCTTCCTTGAACTAAATCACAATGGCTGGTTTGGATGGTCTCCTCCATATTGATGGATCATCAGTGCAAGGTTAGTAACTGTTTTACAGGAATACATTATGTCCTCTGTCTCTCTTCTTCACATTGTTTTGGGTAACAGGGATCAGCTCATGGAAATACTTTGGATCTTGTAGAAGAGATCCAGGGTGGATGGAGACTGGGTAACCTTCCTAACATTCAAGTTTTCCTGAGTGCTGTAATTTTCTCAAATCTATCTTGCAGCTTCCACGTGGCTAATCATCTGCAGGAACCCAAAGGACCTTTAGATCAGGCCTCCTTCCTTTTATAGATGAAGCAACTAAAAATAAAGATGAATACCTTTGACCTGGGAAGCTAGGAAAAGGGAGCCGGAGCCTGGCTCTTTTGATTCCAGTCCCCATCATTGGATCAATAGCACCTGCCACTGTGCAGATGGTCAAGCTGGACCCCCCACTTCTAGGGCACAGTCAGCACATGCTTCCATCATGGCACATGCCACAGTAGACTTGGAATTCTTCAAGGAATTGTATTTTATTCCCTCTATACTCTCAACACCTAGAACGGGGCCTATCACCCATTTATAAATGAAACTATAATGTGAGAACAGTTTCTATACACGGACATCGAGGATCTTGAAGATTTATGAATATTAACTCAGAGAGACTTGTTTCTCAGATGAGAAAATAGAGATTCAACAGAATTAGGTTATTTGTCCAGGATCTCATCACCAATAAGTGGCAAAAGGGGATGTGGATCCAAGTTTGTTTCCAAAACCCAACCTCTCTGTATCACATCCAGAAATAATGTAATGCAAGGTGGAGAGAATGGTAAGCTCTTGCAGGAATCATATTTGAGATTTGGAGAAGGGGTCAACACTGGTCAGGAAAATGCCTTGGCACAGCCACCTTTCGAGGATCTTAAATAACAGCTGAGCCCAAGAGCTTTCTCCCCTGCTGATTTTCCCATGGGAGTTGGCCCACGGCCCTACCTTTCTGCTATTAGACCTGAAAGCCACAAGAGATTAGTCTCAGGAATTTCAGCAAAGGAAGAGAACATGGTGGCTTGGATAAGCAGAGAGCTTGCCAAAGTACTTTCAATAAGCTCCAAAGAGCTGTGCTAATGCAGGGCAGGCCACAGCTCATGAGCCACTTAGCAAATTGAGCTTCAGTCTTTCAGTGCTGGGGAAAGCCAGCCATGGGCTTCTGTGGAGAGCTCCCTGCCAGAAAGCCACTTGTTGGTTGCAGTGACGCCCCCTACTTCCCAGCCTATCTTATTCTCTCTTCTCAAAATCACAGACTGCCCCTGAAAGTCGTGAAGCCAATGTTTGATCATTCAGGCCCATTCTTGCTAAGTAGGTACTTATCAATCATTAGCCACAACACCAACATAACATTGCCTATGAAGAAACTAGATTTGTGGTGATATTTCTGGCGTTTGAGACTGACATCCTAAGACAGATGTTTTCTCGCACTTGATAATTTGCTCCTATCAGACCTAAAACTTCTGGTCCAAATGAACCAGGGTAACATACAGAGTAACTCTTTTTGTGTTTCATACTCTGCAACCTTGATTTTTTTTTTTTAACCCCTAGGATTGTATTCACTTTCTGACTCTTGCAAAAAATAATTCTCCTAGGAATTAAAGATCTTCTCTTTTTTATTTTAAATAAGATAATAAGAGGTAATAACTCACCATGCTTCCCTTTTTGCTTGGATTGCCAGGAAGCTCAGAGCCAAAATTTGTTTTGAATTGCAAACATTTTCCCTTGGATTAGCTCAAACCACCATAATCATTACCCATCACCCTTGTATGTCTCAACTTTGGGGTTTTTTAATGTTCTTTTACTGTTTCCGTCCTTTTGGGCAGGGGTGGGGCAGAGGTGGGGGTAAGTTACCTTCATTCCTTTTTTGAAAGGCAGAGGGGTATAAATAATTGAATCATTCTTAACCCCAATACACACTGCAGATAAATGTAGCCTTTCAAAAATGATCCTTCTCTTCACTCTGCCACTCTCAAATTCCCACCGGCGCATCCTTCATCTGTGCAGAGAAGCTCTGGCTGTTTCTGTATCTTCCATTTGGCCTGCAGCCTAGACCGCAGACACAGAAGCTGAGTTAGGGCCCCCTCCCTAAGTGCTCAGGAGGATCAATGTTATTGCCACTGGCAGCTCCCCGGCCCCTCCTGAAGCCTCCTACCAACAGGTTACAGGATCAAGATATTTTGATGGTTGTTATCACTTATTACGGTTGACATATAACCATCTGAGAATAGCATCTATTTTAATGTCTGAATTATTTTTTCTAAAATTAATGGGCCACATCCTAAAACTCTCCCTGTTACAAAAGACAATTTGATTAATCACAAATAAAGCCCCTCTGAGCATAGACGAATAAGGTTTGAGCCACTTCAAGTTATTTTTCCTGTCTGATAAAACTATTATCACGTTTACAGCTTTTACAATACCGAACCACATTCCTTTGATCATCTTATAAAATTAATTGATCTTGCTTATCTATTGTTCTATTTTAAATCATTTAATTGAGGATATTAAGAGAAGTAATGGTAACGACGAAAGCATTTATTAGGCACTGATGTTTAAACTTGCAATGTGATTTCCATAATCTAAATTTCTCTATCACCAAATTCTGTTCTTGTGGGAATTTACATATAGAGCACCTCCAGCCACAAATAATTTGCTATTGCTTAATGTCCTGAAGGACAGCCATACACTGTGGCAAATCACCGCAGCTATACTTAATTTTAATTATTCTTTTAAATCAGATAGATACCCTGCAGTGAAATTCTTATAATTAAATAGAAATTAAAAGTTTCTAAAAGCCTTAACTTCAAATTTAAATGCAAATGAATGCACCAGAATCAAAAAGATCCCCCCCCCCAACCTCCACTCCAAAATTACAAGGGATTGTCTAAAACCTTAGACCAATCATGAAACTTTATTTTGGCGCCAAAGAAATCCTTGGGGCCTAAATGTATTCCATTTTGCAACATCTGGCCAATGCCACCTGCTAGATAACTCTGGAAGACCCTGTTTTTCCAAGTGACAGGTGTTCAAGAGAATTATTTTGTTTTGGGTTCCCCTAGAAGTAGGCACCAAGATGAGGATTCACGTGCAGATTGTAGGGAAGTGGCCCCAGAAAACAGGATGGTAAATGGAGGAGTAAAACAGGGAAAGGAAAGGAGCCAATGAAGAGAGTGTTATCAAGCAAATCAAACTGGGGCTCAACACTGTTGGGGAACACTGGGAGCAAGTATAGAATGCACACACTTCTTGGAACTGTCCTGTCCAAGAGGGGAGGGAGCTGGGGTATTTGTCCACCAACTTTCATCATTCATGAATGTGGGCTGCTTCCAAAGAGCATCATTTCCCTGCATGTGAGCCCAGTCAGTGCTGCAGCCTGAGAAAGACCCCAGGCAAAGGGATGCAGGAGCTTAGACTTCCTGAAGGCCCTGAAGTAACAGGGTCTGAGGGGCACCAACATAGTCTGCTACAAAAATCTAGCCTAGATGTTCCAAACTAGCAGCTCACTGCCTGAATGCAGCATGTAGGTGTGTTTTATTTAACTCACACAAAGTTTACTTTTAAAAAAATTGGAAAGTTTTGCCTAAGAATTGGGATTTCTGCATCCTCTTGAGAAACTTGACCTAACCAATCTGAGGTAGGAATGGAGTCTTTAAATCAAACCAACTAGCAAATATTTGGTAAGGTGTGTGTGCCAAGTATTTTATTTACCTTGTAGTAGGTACAAAAGACCCTAAGATTAGGTCCTTTTCTTCCAGAAATTGACAGACCCTCTGTGGCAACAAAACTGTATCAAGGTTTCACCTGCAGCTCAGAGGGAGGACCGGATCCCAGAGTTCTAGATAACTGTACGAAGCTTCATTCTCCAGCTGCTCCCAGGACAAATCTGCCCTCCACGTCTACCCACAGTCCTGCCCTGTGATGGCAGCAAGCACTTATAGAGCACTATGGTGTTCCATGAACTCTTTTTTGTGTAGTGCATGCATTTAGATTCATCAAATTTTCACAATAACCTACAGGGTAGGAACAGTCTTTCACATAAGGAAATTGATGCTCAGCAAAGGTAAGTAACCTGTCCAAGGTAACACAGTAAGAGGCAATGTGGGATTTGAATGCAGACAGTCTGATTCCAGGGTTTCAGCCTCTAATGCTTAGAAAGCAGGTTTTCCAAATGCCTGTCAGGTTCAGTGCCAATGCCAACTCCTCTCTCTTGTCCCTATTGTCCTCCCCGCTCATGCAATTCTGGCAATTCAGAATCTAGCTTTCTTGCTCCTTGAAGCCTCTTCCTAAAACTCTGACCCACTCCAGTCTCAAAGTTCTGGTGAATTCTGCAACACATTTGAACTCTGCAACCTGACACTGAGTCCCACATGGTGGATCATCTGTCACTGACAGTGGTTACAGTGTTGAGAGTGGGGGAAAAAACATGACAGGTACAACCACAGCTGGCAAGGTCAAATTCTCATCCCAAAATAATAAAAATGGCATTAAACATGTTTTAAAAAATACATTCAAATCAAAATTTTAGAAGGCGTCTGTTTCTGAAACAAATCAGCTTCTTTGCCATTACAAAAACTCTCTGGAAGTTAATATTGGCTGTGACCTCGAGATGCTCTGAGGAATGTTTGCCCTCTGATTTTTGTGTCACAGATCCTTATGAAAGTTTTCAAGCTTGCTCTTACTGATGTGAACATTTAACGTCACACATACCTGAAATCATGCTGGTTTTCTTTATCCTCAAAAAAAAATGATCAAAGTCCTTAAGGATACATTTTTCTACACTGTTGTAGACCCAAAACTCACATGGACAGAACTTAACAGACCTCTTCTCCTTACATGACACCCTAGATCTCCCAGCAGAAAGCTTGAAAGTCTTCAGGGGCGGGTGGGTCGTAAGAGTAAGTAAAATGAGTCAATTAAGGACTGGAGCAAATTGGGGCACACATGCCTCGTCTCATGGGGACATCAGCTTCTCAGCTCCAGTCAACTGTTGCCCTACAGGAAAATGGATGCCTTTCAATTATTGAGGGAAAGCCAGAAATTCATATTTTATAAAATCTCCCAGTTTTTAAATGTTGGTAAAGAATTTAATTATATTTTAAATGTCCAAATTAACACGTGTGAGCTGCAAAAACCCAGCTGAGGGCCACCAGATTGTGGAGTGTGATCAGAAGGGTCAGGATAATCATTTCATTGTTGTGTTGCTTAAGAGCATGAGCTTGTCCTGTATGAATGATGGCAGTTTAAAGTTTTGGAAACGACACTTAAAACCAAGGCTGTAATTGCAGGGAGATTATACTTTTTATCGAGGTGTTCATAATCAGTTCTTGTGCATTACATCTTTTCCCTTTCCAATGTTGTAAGCACCCAATGGCATCTTGTGCCTGTCCATTGGGTGACAAAAATCTATAGGCATCTACTCTGTACCAGCCACTGCTCTAGACACTGGAGAAATGACAATTAACAAAAAGGCTGAAATTCTCTGCCTTCATGGAACTCACCTCTTAATTGGGAAGGTGACATCCACCACACTTGGGATACAAAGATTCAAGGGTAAGTACTGAATACAGACACATGGAAAGAACTGATGTCCTTTGGTCCTAAGCTCAATGTGGCCCGGCTCTGCCAGTTGCACAGCACGCTGTTCTTTTGTGCATTAAAATCGATGCCCTCGTAGTCATCTTTAGAACTGCATTTTCGCCTACATGTAGTTATAACCCAAGCTAGATTGAATATAAACTCCAGCACTTTTCTTGCTTCATCCCTGCCAGCTTTGATTGTTTCAGCGAAAACCATTTAGCAGACAAAATATCTCCCTTCCAAGAGTGATCATCTCTTAACCTGTCCTCTCAGGCTGAAGTCACTGGGAGATACTGAAGGGCCGTGCATGTTATTTGACAAGTGTCACATCTGTTACAAAAGCGGAGATGCAACCTTACAGCATTGCATGGTGCCATTTTGAACCCAGCGTGCTGACAAGGTGCCATTAGAGGGTAACAGAAAACCTGATAGCTCAGAGCTGAAACACAAGATACAAAGTGGTTATTTGCTGTGATTATGATCATAACCCTAACATCAGACTCAAACACTCATTTTGCTCCAGACATGTGCATAGGCGGCACAGGAGTTTCTGTGCTGCTCTGTGGCTGAGAGAACTAAGACATTTCAACAACATATAGCATTTCAGAGTGAGCCTTCCCCTCACACCAGCGCCCATCCTTGCAGAAATAACACAAACTCATGGACACATACAATAGATCAGGGACAGGAAGCCAAGGAGCAGTGTCCTTACTAAAAGGAATTCAATAAAGTGTTGGTAAAAGCAAGGCTTCCTTTCTCACATAGGTAAGTGGATATGGTGCTGGAGTAGAATTAAAATTCTGGATTTCAGTTTCAGCTCAAACTAAGCTGCATTAACAGAAGGTAGTTTTATTAGTTGCGCCACGTTGGTTTCTTCCTGAGTTGCCACAGGGCTGCCCATGTGTTATTCTGTCTGCAGAATACTGCGGGAGCCCTTGCCGTGAGAAGAAGCTTAGCAAACATCTCCGCGGAGAGGCTCATTTTACCGATGAGTGGACAGAGGCCCAGGAAAGCTAAGAGCTTTCCTCAAAGCCACACATCAAGCATCTCCTCGGTGCCAGGCAGTGCCCTAAGTAGTGGAACTCACAGATGACTGAGTCCAGGATCTAGGGAGGAAGCATGGCTACTACATGGATCAGAGCAATGGGTAAGATGCTAGGGAAGCCACGGCTGAGTGACACCAACTCTAGGACTCTGATCACAGGTCCAGTCCTCCCTGCCTGCACCAGAATCCCATTCTCCTTTTAAAATAATGACTTACTGTTACTTGAAGAGCCTTTAGATTCACTAATCTCTCTAACATGGACACTGGAGAAAATACAGAGTGTGTATAGGTTCTTGGGATTTAGGGCATAGCAGTCAGGAGTTTATTGATTGTGAGTGACAGAAAACACAACTCTAACTGCTTAGCAAAAATAGTTATTTTAAAATGTATTCTTATAAACAAAAAAAATTAAGATATCTGCCTTCAGGCATGGCTTGATCCAAGGGCTTTAACATCATCATCAGGACTCGGTTTCTCACCACCTCTGGATTCTGCTTCACTATGTTGGCTTTATTCTCAGACAGACTTTCTCTGTAGTCACCCCTGGTAGCTCTAGACTCACTCTGCCTAGCTCCATGTGCCACAGAAATAGAGTGCTTCTCTTCCTCATGAGTGTAAACAAAATCCCTATGCTTGACTCTCATTGGCCCAAATTGAGTCACGTGTTTATCTCTGAACCAATCATTGTGGCCAGAAGGATATGATTATCTGATTGGCCCAATCAAAATGCAGGTGGGAATGGAGCCAACACCACCCAAACTACTTTGACTTTGATATGAGAGTTAGTTAACCCTGAAGGAAAATTGAGAGGATTGTCAGATGGGTGATTAAATGAAAGAAACAAAAACTAACCACCAAACTACGCTAGACCTTGGAGAGAAAGCTGAGAGTGTGGGGAACCCCAAGATTGGTGGTAGAACTGGAGAAAGGTGGAGAGGAAGTTTCCAAAACTTCTTGTGGTTCATTCAGGGAAACGTGTGCAATTTTAGTTCCAAAGAATTAACCAGATTTAGCAATTTCCTGAATGTGTATTCTGAAAAACGATGCCAGCCAAACACCAGGCACTTTCAAATTCGCTTCCTATTGCTAGCACGCTGACAAATTGCCAATATACATGCAGCGGGCGTTGTTAAGCCCCTCACATATTTATGCTGACTTCACGGTAGCAATAGATTCCACGGCGGAGACACTCTTGCATATTTATTGGAAAGGTGCTCCGCATGGCATGCTAGGTGTTGGCTTACTGCCTCTCCG
Organism: Mandrillus leucophaeus; assembly: GCF_000951045.1. Classification (NCBI taxonomy): domain Eukaryota; kingdom Metazoa; phylum Chordata; class Mammalia; order Primates; family Cercopithecidae; genus Mandrillus; species Mandrillus leucophaeus. Next base: position 3,905,004 of record NW_012100876.1, on the reverse strand, counting down.
TCTCTATTTCCAGGAGTCGTAAGTACTGATTTGAATAAAATCATAATTGCAACAGAAGCCTTTGTGACTTAACTAGAAGTAATACACTCTACAGTATTCAACGTACCATTTGATGTCATTCTAGACTGTTCTGAAGTAGACTCCAGGTGACTGATAATGTTCTAGATTGCTTTACTTTCTCCCCTTGCTGATGCCAGATGGAATGACACAGATTAAGAGGTCGGGAGTGATCAGTGTTTACAGCTGAACAGAGAGTAGGGTGGGAACACACACTACATCAGGCCCAGGTTTGCTTGTAGAATTATAGCCCTTTTGCAGCCATTTCTTTCATATACGCAGGGAGAAGACTGGGGTGTCCCTTATCCTCAGTTCCTCCTATTGTAGAGAAAAGAGGTGGAGGAGTGGCAGTAGGAGAAAAACCAGAGTCCAACTGTGTGAGAGCATGTTTCAGTTTCACTGTTTCCCACAAGGCTTGAAATCAACAGCATTTGGGCATGAGTCACCCTGCCATCAGTCCCCAGCGCTGGGTCTTCTGATGGATTTATTCTCCCCCTAACAAAGGCACACTCTGTTCTCTGGTTCTAAAGATGATGGGCCGTTCGTGGGACAGGAGTCTGGGCATGTATCCCCAGGCTTGGAAAATCTGTTTTCCCTGACTGTGGGCCCCTCATGACCAACCACATGGGTCTGTGAGAAGTCTGGAGCTTGAGTGTGAGAGTGACTGGGTGAGGAAGGGACAGAACCCATGATTCTGGTTCCTCCCCAGGAGTGGCCAAGGAAAGGGAGATGGGGACCCTTCAGTGCTCCCCATGTACAGGCATGGATCGCAGGGAACAGGACACAGACCAGGAGTGACAAACAGAAAAAGAAAAAAGAAAAGAGGTTGTTTACCAATGAGACAGCAGGGGCATGATCATGTACAACATTTTCTAGATAGTCAAATCTACCCCAAAAACAAAAGTTAGTTATCTAGATGGACTTATTCACCACTTACATGTATAAACTTCCCAGGGGTACAATTGAAGAAGAAATGCCTCTTCTAAACTTGTGAATTTCCCGGGCATTTTTGTCCTTCTCTTTTGCCAGTGAACCGGGGTGTTCTGAATGCAGGTCTGAGTGCCGCTTGGATCTGCACCTCCTCTCCCACCTCTCCCTGATACCGGCTTCACATCCTGAAGTTTAAACAAGAAGACAGCATTACACGCACTCTGGCAGCTTCATAGAGGGGCTTTTGGACCTGGCCTTCAATAAGAGAAACAAGTAGATATTCCTTCAACCAGTTGTCTGGGAAGACACCCTCTACCCTGGAGGAGGAGCTATTTAGATTCAGATGTCCTCAAAGAGCTCTTGTCTCGTCTAGAGGATGACAGATGTGTAAACTATGAGAACAATTCACTAAGGTACTAATAATAGTGCTATTGTTCAGAAGAGGACAGTGACAGTGGGGTCCCCAGAGAGAGAGAGATAGGCCCGAGTTGGGAGGAAGGAAGTGGTGGCAGAAAAGGTATGCACTGGTCCTTGGGACACTTGACAAATGAGGATGGCACAGGCTCACACAGCATTTCCGTCTGCCAGGAGCTGGTCCACGTGCTAGAGAAGGAATCTCGTGGGAGGTAATTGAATCATGGGGGGGGTGGGGGGCGGGTCTTTCCCATGCTATTCTCTTGATGGTGAATAAGTCTCATGAGATCTGATGGTTCTATAAATGGGAGTTTCCCTGCATAAAGTTCTCTTCTCTTGTCTGCTGCCATGTGAGACGTGCCTTTCACCTTCTGCCATGATTGTGAGGCCTCCCCAGCCATGTGGAACTGTGAGTCCATTCAACCTCTTTCTTTTGTAAATTGCCCAGTCTTGAGTATGTCTTTATGAGCAATGTGAAATGGACAAATACAACATCCATGACATCCTTTCATCTTTACAAGTCAGTGAGGCATGCACAGCTATTGTCCTAGATGAGGAAACTGAGGCACAGAGACAAGGCCAGGATAAGGGTACAGCCCTAGAGTGAGTGCCTCCTTATATTCTGCACCCTTGGCGTATTCCCACACTCGAGTCCTAGCCAGCACTGAGAGGTCAAGTAACTTGCTGAAGGTCACACAGCTAGTAAGTGGCAGAGCTGGGATCTGGAGCAAGGCACTCTGGCTCCAGAGTCAGAACACATAACCAATCCCTCCTGCTAATTCACAAATGCTTATGTAGCTCCCACTGGGAACTGGGCCCTGCTGGAAGCTCTGGGTAGAATGGTGGGAAACAGATGCTGCCCCTGCCTATAGTAGAGAGGTTTACAAAATAAGCAAATGTAACATTACAGCTGTGATAAACACTGCAAAGGCAAAGTTCATGGTGCTATGAGGATAATAGGCTCTGATCAGTCCAGATGAGGGCAGGGGTCAGAAGAGCAAGGACAGCTTCCCTGATTGATCACTGGGCAGAGATCAGAAGCCTGAGTAGGAGTTCATTAGATGAAGAAAGGAATAGAGTGTTGTAAGTGAAGGGAATAGCATGTGCAAAGTCCCCATGGCAGGAGGGAGCATGGCCCCTCCTGTGGCTACAGAGGAGGAATGAATGAGTGGACACATGAAGAGGTGGAGCCAGGCACAATCTTGAAGATTTTAGCAAAGAGTTTGGTGTTTATCCTGAGGGCAGTAGGGATGGGCTGGGAGGAGCTCCAGTAAAACAAACAAATTAACTAACAGATGCAGAATCCGTGTGTTTGGGAGTCTGTAATTTGTCAAGGCTGGGACGGAGTGGGTTCCTAAAGTGAGGCCAGAAGGGTGGAGATTTTGGAGAGTCAGGGATTCTCTGCTTGGCAGGCTTGGGTAACTCCCAGGTAAGGTGAAACAGGGAAGAATTTGGGCGGCTTTGCAACAGAGTGAAGAAGAACGGAAAGAGAAGAACTGGAATCAGGGAGATGGGTGAGGAAGTTGTTGCAAGGTGAAAGAGTTGTCAAAAAGCTAAGGGTGGGGCACAAAATAAAGAGACATAAAGGGGGCACAACAGCTGAGACACGGCCACTAGCTGGAGGTGGAGGATGAGGATGGCAATAACAACAGCTCTCCAACACTTTTTCAGTTTAGCCATTCTGGTGGGTGTTCGTGCAATCTCATTGTGGTTTTAATTTGTATTTCGCTGATGAATAATAGTATCAAGCACCTTTCCATATTCTTACTGGGCATTCATATGTCTTCTATGAAGTTCCAGCTCAAATCTTTTGGCTATTTTTTTGTATTATTTTGCCCATTAAAAAAATAGGGTTGTTTGTATTTTTATTATTGATTTACAGGTGTTCTTTATATATTGTGGATATAAATGTACACTTTGTAAATATTTTCTCCCCATCTCTGTTTAGCTTTTTAATTTTCACAACAGTTTCTTTCAATGAGAAGATTTTTTAATCTTGATGAAGTTCATTTTATCAATATATTCTCTTTTCTTATTAGTTCTTTTTGTCTCCTGTCTCACAAATCTTGACCTCCCCCAAGATAATAAAAATATTATCTTCTTTCTGGCTTCTTGAAGAAGGTGTATGGTTTATTTTTGTATTGTTGATACAGTCCCTGTTGACATTCTGGGGTGCCAGAACGTAAGTGATTGGAAAGATTTGGGCATTTATTTCTCTTTTTGATGCCAGCTCTTGTCCTGCCTCCATCCACCACATAGTCAAGGACCTGATTAACACTTGCTTTCTAATTGCTGACACTAGTGATCTATTCAGTGATCAGGTAAGGACATTGCTCAACCTTCCAGGCTTCCAGAAGGAAGAAGTAGACATCCTGCCTCCCAGAGAGAAAGCGTGCGTGCATTTTTGGTTTGCGTTTAATCACTTATGGCACAGAGTCTGGTGCTGGTAAAATCTTACTTGCATTATCTTTATAAAATATTTAGTCTTTTAATTATGTGAACTGCCAAGATTCTGGTGCATGCTTTAGTCATTTCCCAATTGAGCCTTCAGTACAATCTCTCAAACGGTCTCTTCCGAGCATCTATCACAAGCTTACAATCTCTCCAAACCCATGAATCATATTTAAATGCTTTCCATATCCCATAATTCTCCTTTTACTGCTCTATTCAGTTAATTACACTTGCTCCCTATTCATCTGAGACATACAGTTTAAGGCTGGGATTTGGAGAGAAGAAAAAAAGTCAGAAACAAACTTCATAATGAAAGTTCCTTCACATTTGTGAGGTTTAATCCAGGTTTGTGTTCCAGCTTGCACTTTGAATTCTTTCCCTAACTACCTCTAAGTAATTCCATCTGACTCTGGGTTGGTTCCTATCTCTAAACCCACTGGTAGGAATCCCTTTGTATAAGGATCACCTTCAGGATTTTGTTGAAGATGTCTTCATATTTAATATGTTTCTAACACATCACCATCATCTCACTCATTCATGTTAATGACAGCAGGCCATATCACTCAACTTTCTACAAAGAGCTGAGAATGAAAAAACCTGCACAGTACAGCCAGCTGGTGGGTAGTGATGCTATTTTTTAAAAAAAAATTAAAAATAAGCATTTGTGAATTTTGTGTGTGTGTGTGTGTGTGTGTGTGTGTGTGTAATTGGGTATAATAGCTAAAGTCATGATTATAATGCTATTAAGATAAGCCTAACACTAACAATATAGAAGCAAGAAAGATTTATCCAGTGCTGGCCATCAGAAGAGAAACCTGCTATTTCATAACAGTGAAACAAAACTTAATGCAAAAGCTTTATCAAAAACTTGATACAAAATCTAGCTGGGAAGACAAGCAAAAGAAAGAAAGCAGATATTTCTCCTGTGGTCTCTAAGGCCTGCGTGATCAGCTCTGGCTTTCCCTCCGGCCTCATCTCCCACTGCTCCTTCCTGCCCTCTGCTTTAAGCACACCAGCCTCCCCACTGTTCTTCAGACACACCATGGGTGTTGCTACCACAGGGCCTTTGCACTTGAACTTTCCTCTCCTGGGAATGCTTTTCCTGAACTTAGCTCCCCTAATTCTTTCTGCCTGGATTCCAAAAGTCACCTTCTCAATGAGATCTTCTTTGGCCCCTTATCTAAAATTTCAAAAACCACCTCTCCAAAGCATCACGAACATTCCACTTCTCCACTTTATTTTCTTGGCCTGAGCACTTGTGGCCATCAAGTATGCTATCTAATTTAATTTATTTTCTTCTTATCATTTGCCTTCTACTGAAATGAAGCTCCGTGAAAGAAGGGGGTTTTCTTTTGTTTTGCTGAGTGCCATATTTCCAGTGCTGGCATACAGCTGGTTCTCAAAAGACATGAGTTAAATGAATAAACAAGTAAAATCACAAAAATGGATAATTCTCAAAGCAGGGAAACAGTGTAGCACATACCTGTGGAAGAACTGTTAATGTTAATGTGGAAACTGAGAAACATCAAAGAAAGCAAAGTTGCTAAGACAGACTCTGATAGTTGCCAACTCATTATTCCATCATCTCTTCTTCTTTTCCATAGAACCCTGATTGAGGGGAGAGCCAATATGGCAGCCAATCAAAAACTCCATTTCCCAGCCTCCCTTGCCTATAGGAGTGGTCTCATAACTAAGTTCTAGAAATAAGAGGACATTGTTGACTAAGGTTTCTAAGAAAGTGCCTTAAAAAGTTTACTGACTCAGCTGATGGGGGCCTTTGTGACCTCTCCCCTTCCTCTTGTTTCTTTCTTTCCTGAAACACAGATGTGACGGTTGGTGCAGCAAGAGTCATCTTGTGATTCTGAGGTAACCTTGAAGATAGACATGGCAGCCAGAGATGGTGAAAGAGAAGGGTGGAGGAGTCTGGGGATGCAGCATGGCCATTGCATCACCAATGGGCTACCTTCCTCAAGATTTCATTTTATGAGAGAAAAATGAACTCTTTGCTGGTCTAAGTTGTTATTTGGAGTTGCAGTACTAATAGTTGAATGCAGTTACTAACAGTTACTAACTCAAATTGTTGGACAGCATCGAGGCAACTGCTTTGCTTTCTTTGAGCACTCAGTGGTCATCCTGG
>NW_012100876.1:3896969-3897855 GCF_000951045.1 Mandrillus leucophaeus | reverse complement strand
AAAAGACGACAGCTTGGACTACATGTTTCAGAGGAAACTAAACATTTGTCTAGCACCCACAATCACATGTATTTCTGGGACCTGCTCCCTGCCTCCCACCACCTCTATCTACATGGTTAGGTGGATATCATGGTCTTAGTAAATGTAACAGATTTACAAGCTATAAATTTACAAATGTAACAGATTTGTAAATTTACAAATTTACACATGTAACAGATTTGTAAATTTACAAATTTACACATGTACAAAATGTACAATTTACAATTGTAAATTGTAAATCAGCAGAGTAAAACGACAACTCATAGAATGGGAGAAAGTATTCACAAACTACGCATTTAACAAAGGACTAATATCCAGAACGTACAAGGAATTCAAACAAATCAGCAAGAAAAATACAGACAATCCCACCAAAAAGTGGGCAAAGGATATGAAAAGACAATTCTCAAAGGAAGATATACAAAAGACCAACAAACATATGAAAAAAATGCTCAACATCACTAATTACCGGAAGAAATGCAAATGTAGATTTACAAATGTAACAGATTGGTCCAAGCTGAAGCAGCTGACCCAATGTGGGCCAATCAGAGCCCTGTCCTAGGATTTTAGAAATGGAACTGTGGTCTCTCTCAGGATGGTAGAAACTGAACACCTATAAATTTTGGAGCTTTTACTGGTGATACCTTGCCACTGAGACTGAGAAACCAAAATCCAGAATGCAGAGGAAAAAAAGATGTTGCAGCAGAAAGACCTAAAACATGTGTGTGTTGGTGAAAGGAAGAGAGACAGAGGGGAAGAATAATAGATGACAGATAGATAGATAGATAGATAGATAGATAGATAGATAGATAGATAGATAGATAGATATAGAGATAAATAGATATTGAGG
>NW_012100876.1:3896606-3896919 GCF_000951045.1 Mandrillus leucophaeus | reverse complement strand
CTGAAGCAGCTGACCCAATGTGGGCCAATCAGAGCCCTGTCCTAGGATTTTAGAAATGGAACTGTGGTCTCTCTCAGGATGGTAGAAACTGAACATATATAAATTTTGGAGCTTTTACTGGTGATACCTTGCCACTGAGACTGAGAAACCAAAATCCAGAATGCAGAGGAAAAAAACATGTTGCAGCAGAAAGACCTAAAACATGTGTGTGTTGGTGAAAGGAAGAGAGACAGAGGGGAAGAATAATAGATGACAGATAGATAGAGAGATAGATAGATAGATAGATAGATAGATAGATAGATAGATAGATAGA
>NW_012100876.1:3895149-3895875 GCF_000951045.1 Mandrillus leucophaeus | reverse complement strand
GATTTTCATATGTAAGTAAAATAAAACTAAAATCCATCATGGATGGCAGTGCTCTCAGGGTCATGCAACCATTAATCAGCAGACTGCTGAAACTCCTACTCAGATTGGCCTTACACCAAGGCCATTATTCTAATCATCACACAGGATTGTAAACAACCTATAGCATGCCTCTGATAATGGACCCAGTTTTGAAAAATCACTGCAAACCCTATGAGCAAAATGGTTCATCCAGTCTAGTAGGAGAGTTTCTCCACTCTGCTACCTCCAACTCTGTCTCCAAGGCTGTAGATCCCACTCCTGCCCCAACACTGTTCCAGAAAACATCCCCCACAAGCATCCAGCCTCCCCCTCACATACCCAACTGCCATATCTATCCCTCCTGACTGCTTTGAACAGACTCAAGTCCATCTTCACAACCCCTCCTCCTGCGACACTACTTCCCATCTTGCTCTCTTGCTTCCCCTTCAGGTCAAACTCAAAAGATTTGTCTGGACTTAATGTCTTCATTTCTTTACCTTCAACTGTCTCATTACACACTGCAAACAGATTTCTGCATCCATCACTCCACCAAAGTAACTTTGTTCGACATCACCAATGACCTCTGTGTTATTATATAGTGCAGAGCCTATCCAGTACTCTTCTCTCTTGACTGCTCCAGAGCCATGTTCCTCCAACTTGAGACCCTTCTTTCCTTCCTTCCTTCCTTCCTTCCTTCCTTCCTTCCTT
>NW_012100876.1:3891962-3893532 GCF_000951045.1 Mandrillus leucophaeus | reverse complement strand
TTCACATAATCTAGCTGGAGTCCATTTCTGTAATTTGCAACCAAAACTTAACTACCTTTAAGTAATAAACCATTAAATAATCTTTGGGAATTTGAGGAATAGTCAGTGATTTGTGCATAGTTTCTTAAAATGATACAACCATATATATGTATCACATATTGGTATTTTCCATTGAATCACATTTCTCTGAGCACCTACTACGGTCCCTATAGTGGGAATGAGGAAGACATATTCCCTGACCTCAAGGAGTTCATATTTTTAGCAGCAAAAATGGATATGTACTCACCTAGCAGGTTATGATGACATTTATTTCCCATCCACTCAATGAGATAGAAATGATTTTCATATGTAAGTAAAATAAAACTAAAATCCATCATGGATGGCAATGCTCTCAGGGTCATGCAACCATTAATCAGCAGACTGCTGAAACTCTTACTCAGATTGGCCTTACACCAAGGCCATTATTCTAATCATCACACAGTATTGTAAACAACCTATAGCATGCCTCTGATAATGGACCCGGTTTTGAAGAATCACTGCAAAACCTATGAGCAAAATGGTTCATCCAGTCTAGTAGGAGAGTTTCTCCACTCTGCTACATCCATCTCTGTCTCCAAGGCTGTAGATCCCACTCCTGCCCCAACACTGTTCCAGAAAACATCCCCCACAAGCATCCAGACTTCCCCTCACATACCCAACTGCCATATCTATCCCTCCTGACTGCTTTGAACAGACTCAAGTCCATCTTCACAACCCCTCCTCCTGCCACACTACTTCCCATCTTGCTCTCTTGCTTCCCCTTCACAGTCAAACTCAAACGATTTGTCTGGACTTAATGTCTTCATTTCTTTACCTTCAACTGTCTCATTGCAAACAGATTTCTGCATCCATCACTCCACCAAAGTAACTTTGGTCGACATCACCAATGACCTCTGTATTATTACATAGTGCAGAGCCTATCCAGTACTCTTCTCTCTTGACTGCTCCAGAGCCATATTCCTCCAACTTGAGACCCTTCCTTCCTTCCTTCCTTCTTTCCTTCCTTCCTTCCTTCCTCCCTTCCTTCCCACCCCCCTCTCTCTTCCTCTTTCTTTCTTAAATAAAATTCACTGAGGTAAAGTTTACATAGCATAAAACTAACCATTTACAGTGATTCAAAGGCATTTAGTACATTCACAGTCTCATGCAACTACCATCTCTATCTTGTTCAAAAACATTTCCATCACTCAGTCCAAAGCAAAATCGTTTATCTGTTAAACAGTTTATCCCCATTTTCCATTCTTCCCAACCCCTGGCAACCACCAATCCATGCTGTGTCTCTATGGATTTATCTTTTCTGAATATTTAATATAAGTGAAATCATATAATAGGTAACTTTTATGTCAGGCTTCTTTCACTTAGCAGAAGTTTTAGACGTTCATTTATGTTGTGGTATGCATTTGTACTTCATTCCTTTTTATGGCTAAATAATATATCACTCATGGATAGATTACAATTTGTTTATCTATGTATCTTTTGATAGATATTTGGGCTGTTTCCTTTTTTTCTTTTTTTTTTTTTTTTTAGGGTC
>NW_012100876.1:3881698-3891902 GCF_000951045.1 Mandrillus leucophaeus | reverse complement strand
TTCCTTCCTTCCTTCCTTCCTTCCTCCCTTCCTTCCCACCCCCCTCTCTCTTCCTCTTTCTTTCTTAAATAAAATCCATTGAGGTAAAGTTTACATAGCATAAAACTAACCATTTACAGTGATTCAAAGACATTTCGTACATTCACAGTCTCATGCAACTACCATCTCTATCTTGTTCAAAAACATTTCCATCACTCAGTCCAAAGCAAAATCGTTTATCTGCTAAACAGTTTATCCCCATTTTCCATTCTTCCCAACCCCTGGCAACCACCAGTCCATGCTGTGTCTCTATGGATTTATCTTTTCTGAATATTTAATATAAGTGGAATCATATAATAGGTAACCTTTATGTCAGGCTTCTTTCACTTAGCAGAAGGTTTAGATGTTCATTTATGTTGTGTTATGCATTCGTACTTCATTCCTTTTTATGGCTAAATAATATATCACTCATGGATAGATTACAATTTGTTTATCCATGTATCTTTTGATAGATATTTGGGCTATTTCCTTTTCTTCTAGTTATTATGAATAGTGTTTCTGTGAACATACATGTACATGTACCTGTTTAGATACCCATTTCCAGTTTTTTTTTTTTTTTTGAGTTACCTAAAAGTAGATTGTGGGGTCATTTAAGAATTTTCTGTTTAACTTTTTGAGAGACTACTTGTTTTTCACAGGGGTTGAAAAACTTTCACATTCTTTTTGACAGTGCATAAGAGTTCCAGTTTCTCCACATTCTCATCAACACTTATTACTTATTTTTAAAAAAGTATCACCATTCTAGTGGGTGTGAAGTTTTACCTCATTGTGGTTCTGATTTGCATTTCTCTAATGACTAATTAGTCATTCCCTAATTTCCCTAATGATTGATGATGTTGAGCATCATTATATGGGCTTATTGGCCATTTGAATATCTTCTCGAGAGATATACCTATCATGTTCTTTGTTCATTTTTAACTGCATCATCTGTCTTTTTGCTGTTATGAGTTCTTTATATATTCTGGATACTAAACCCTTATTAGATATAGGATCTGCAAACATTTTCTCCCATTCTCTTTTCCCTTTCCTCATTATGTTTTTTGATACACTAAAATTTTTAACTTTGTTGAAGTCCAATTATGTTGCTGCCTCTGCTTTTGGTGTCATATCTAAGAATTCAATGCTAAATCCAAGCCCATAAAGTTTTACTCCTATGCTCTCTTCTAAGACTTTTAGGGTTTTAGTTCTTATATTTAGGTTGTTGATCACTTTTGAGTTAATTTGTCTCTATCATGTGAAGTGGAGTTTAAACTTAATTTTTTTTGGGTAAATATCAAATTGCCCCAGCATCATTTGTTAAAGAGACAATTATTTCCCCATTGAATGGTCTTGGCACCCTTGTCAAAAATCAGTTGGCCATAAATGTCATTGAGATACTTTCTTACGTTGGCTTTGGTGACTTACCACTCACTCTGGCCACTCTCTCTATTCCCTTTGTAGGCTCAACACCTTCTACCCAGCCATTAAGGCTCAGTCTTGCATATATTACCTTTGTCATTTCATTCTTGCTCTCTACACAATGTCTACCTTTAATTACCATCTATTTGCAGATGAGTCATAAGTGCAGATTTCTAGGTCAGTCTTCTCCCCAGACCTTCAAATCTGAATATTCAGCTGCCTACCTGTATGTGTCCACTTGGATATCACAAAGGCGTCTCAAAATTCCCATGTCTAAAGCCAAACTATGGATCTTCCCCCAAAACCTGGCCCTCTTCTGATGCGTTTTTATTAATGAATTATACCATCAGTTCTGTTATCCAAGCCAATAACCTGGGATTCAGTCTTTTTTCCTAACCTCTCATGACTAATCTCCCAGAAAGTGCTGTGAATTGTATATATTAGCTATCTCTCAAATCCATCTGTGTCTCTCTCTCCACCAGCACCTCTCTCCTCTAAGCTACCTTTATTTCTCCCATGACCTCCTGAAGTCACCTTCTCTTTTGCCTACTCTCATCCCTTCTTGCCTCTTTCAAACTCTTCTCCATAACTGTAACCAGAGTAACCCTTTTGAAAAACAAATATATCAACTGTTCTCCAAAGAGTTCTTAAAACTCTTCCCATTCTTCTTAGACTAAAGATGGGAGTGATTAGCATGGCCTAGCAGACCCTGATGATTTGGCCTTAGTCTCCTCACTGGCCTCCTCCCTCCAGTCCTCCTTTTGCTCTCTACACTTTAACCACATTGTCCTTCTTCCAATAACTCAAATGCACGATGCTACCTCCAGTCACAAGGCTTTTAAACATGCTGTTCTTTCTGCCTGAAACATCTTTTTCATCCCATTCCCACAGTCCCTTAGTTAACACTTATTTCTCCTTCAGTCCACCCTCACTTCCCTAGGGAAGGTTTCTCTGATCTCTCTAGCAAAGTCAATTCTCATAGGCCTTATCACAGTAACACTTTTATTTGTGGAAGTCTGTCTACTAGAGGGTAAACTCCATTAGGGAAGAAACCATGCTTGCTTTTGTTTACCATTGTATCATCAGTCTGGCACATAGTAGTTACTCAACAAATATTTGCTGATTGACATATTGAATGAAATGTCTATTAAAGAATAAGTGAACATGGGAACAAAGGAGTTAGGTTCCATAAAGTTTATTCCAAAGTATACTCCTAGAGGCAATTATGAGAGTCATCATGAAGCACCTTGTACAACTGATCCTTGAGCAAAGTGGGGGTCAGGTTGCTGACCCCTCATGCAGTCAAAAATCCATGTATAACTTTTTAACTCTTCTAAAACTTGACTAACAACCTACTGCTGACCTGAGCCTTACCTATAACATAGTCAACAATAAGCTGCAGAAAGAACAATATTAAGAAAATCATAATGAAAAGAAAAAATACTTATGCTCATTAAGTGAAAGTGGATCATTACAAGCCTTCATCCTCATCATCTTCATGCCGGGTAGGCTGAGGGGGAGAAAGAAGAGGAGGGGTTGATCTTGTTTTAGGAGTAGTAGAGGCAGAAGAAAATCCATGTATAGGTGGAACTGCACAATTTAAACCCTGTTGTTTAAGGATCAACTGTATTTCTATGTACTAATATCAAATGTTTTAAAATAAATTTTCCTAAATATCATTTGATATATGTCCTTTTAAAAGTGAGTTACCATTCAGTTTACTATAACAATACAAATTTGAAATACATACACATAAACTGGGCTTGGTGGCTCACGCCTGTAATCCTAGCACTTTGGGATTGCCTGAGGCAGGCAGATTGCCTGAGCTTAGGAGTTTGAGACCAGCCTGGCCAACATGGTGAAATCCCGTCTCTACTAAAAATACAAAAACTAGCTGGGCGTGGTGGTGGGCACCTGTAATCCCAGCTACTTGGGAGGCTGAGACAGGACAATCACTTGAACCTGGGAGACAGAGGTTGCAGTGAGCCAAGATCACATCACTGCACTCCAGAGCCTATGTAACAGAATGAGCCTCTGTCTCAAAAAAAAAAAAAAAAAAAAAGAAAGAAATACAGCTAAACTTAATAGGAAAATTTAATGACTATATGAAAACAGTCATAAACGTTGAGGATCACAATTTTTAAAAATAAATGAGGTGACATACCATGTCCATGGATGAGAAAGTTAATATTGCAAAGATATTACTGCTCCCCAAGTATAAGTTTAATTCAATTCTGATCAAATTAATTTATTAATTTGCATAATCAGAAAATTATTGGTTAAGTACTAAGTGTTCATTGGTAAGTATTAAATGACAGGGAGGGTTTAAAATTCATCTGAAAATCAAAAGGGCAAGACTATTGAAAACATTGTGAAAAAGAAGAATAAAGAATAATGAGATGACAGATACAAAAACATAAAACTAAAATTATGAAACCACTATGTTACTGACACAAGAACAGACAGATCAGTGGAACAGAATATAGATTACAGAATTTCAAATGCTTGGGAAAATGAATACAAGAAGTAGTTTTAGGACAATCAGTTGGCTATTTGGAAAAATCAAATTTTATTTTTATCTTATAACACATAAAAATAATTCTAAATAAATACAGATTACATGAAAAAAATGAAAAAATAAATACTTGAGTAGAATATTAAATAGATACCAGTTTCCACGGTGCAAAAGAAGTTTCCAAGCCTTAATGAAAATGAAAATACCATGAAGGACTTGAGAGGTAAATGTGTGTGCATAAAAATAAAAGAAACATTATGATTTTTTTTGAGACGGAGTCTCGCTCTGTCGCCCAAGCTGGAGTGCAGTGGCGCGATCTCGGCTCACTGCAAGCTCCGCCTCCCGAGTTCACGCCATTCTCCTGCCTCAGCCTCCTGAGTAGCTGGGACTACAGGCGCCCGCCACCATGCCAGGCTAATTTTTTGTATTTTTAGTAGAGACGGGGTTTCACCGTGTCAGCCAGCATGGTCTCTATCTCCTGACCTTGTGATCTGCCCACCTCGGCCTCCCAAAGTGCTGGGATTACAGGCGTGAGCCACTGTGCCCGGCCTGTGATATTTTTAAAATAATTAAAATCAAAAGATAGCTGTCAAAGTAGGTAGAATGCAAAATATCTTATATACAAAAGGTTAATAACTTTAAACTATAAACAGTGTTTACAAATCAGTAAGCAAAAATGAAACCCTTCTAAACAAACAGTCAAAAAATCCAAACAGCCAATTCACAAGAGAATACCAACAACCAATTAGCTAATGATAAACGTTTAACATCACTAATAATTGAAAAAGACAAATTAAAACAATTAATCACTATTTTCCTCTTATCATATTCAAAGGGTCAGCAAGAAAGAAAAAAAATATAATAGACACTTTGAAATACTGCTAGTAGTAAATTAAATGGATGTATTCTGCCTATAGTGTAATTTAAAAAATATTTCAATCAATAGTCTTGAATATATTCTCTACTTTGAACTAGTCACTTTATTTCTAGGAATTTTCTTCAGCCTAATAAAATGGTCTGAGATGTGCACAAATGTGTATATGTAAGGATCTTTATTACAATGTTTCCTGTAATAATAGCCACAAATTGAAAACAACAAGCAGGTTTTGACATGTCTAAATGCATTAGGTAAGCATACGTGATGGAATGCTAACAGCCCTTGAATATGCTTTTAGTTAATAAAATGGAGAAATGCACACAATATAATATAGTGAAAGGAAGAGAGGGACAGATAAATACACAGAGTTACAGTGTGGAAAGAAATACAAAATGTCATCACTAATTTTTCCTGAAAGGTTAGCTTATAGATGTGTTTTATTTATTTGATATTTTTCCTGGCATGCTGTCAATTATCTACCAAAAATAGAGTATTTTTGTTTATTTTTTCTTTAAGATTTTCGACATAAATGCATTATCATTGTAAAGTAATTCAGTAATGGGTTAATTTATGGAGCCCCTCTTCTCCTATTCACCTCCACAGAAGTAATTACAGCTCAAGGTTAGTACATATCCTTCTAGACATTTTTCTACATATTTACATATATGAATGTACATGGTAACTATTTTTATTATCAGAAAAAGAAATCTATTTAATATAAAACAAAAAGAATTAAGGGAATAAAAAGAAAGTTGGCCAGCTATTTTAGCAAATTATCCAATAACTGAAACATATGCAGCGAAGTTGTTGCCTTTATTTCAAAATCATTTACCTCACCTTTTAATGACTTGAAAAAAATCCTAAGGGAAAAATTCTAAATTTGGGGTGGTGGGCAAGATAAATTAATGAAGAGCTGAAATAAATGAAAAGGAAACTCTCTTCTGGCCCTTCCTTTGTATTAGAAAATGTGAACCACACACCAATTGATGATCTTTCATTAAAATTTTTAAGTATGTACGTTTAGAGAGTAAAAGCAATGTTTGCAATACAAATAAACACAAGGGAAAAAATATCCTAGCAAAATAAGAGGGCAGACCAACCCACGTTGAGTATCTCTGCTGCCAAGACAAGCTTCTGTTTGTTCCCTAAGTGCTGATGATAGGCAGGAAGGTGAGGGCCAGGATATTAAACGGCTCTAATCCCATTCTACTTTATGACTAGCTTGAGAAATGACCTCTAGCGAGATCTGGCCCTTGTTCTATCCAGCAACTAGATTTTTCTTACAGAAAATAAATTAAAAAGGTGTGACCTTGCTGAAGGCTTGCCGAGAAAATGAGGTACATCTTGTCACAAGCAGAGGAGCCTATTTGTTCAATTTGAAAGGCTGCCGCTTTGCTCCGATTAGAAGTTAAGATAAAGGCTGGGGATGAAAAGAGGAGAAACATTTCCAAGCGAGGAAATTAAAGAGCTACATTGGAGACCCTTTCAGCACTACAGTGGGCTTTTTGTGTGGGGTTTATCGGGCCCCATCAGCCACACCTTGTCCCTGTGCTTGAAGCTCCTTCTCCTCCGAGCACACAAAAGACTGCCATGTAGGGAGAGGATGAGAAACCCCCTCTCTGATAGCCATCAGCAGCACCCACCCCGCTTCCCTGTAGGTCGCAGCAGCAGAAAGTGACCCACCCAAATCTGATGCACTGTGCGAAAAAGACTCAAAGTCATTTCATCGCATCCACCGAAGGGGCCCAGTCTAGAAGCTTCCTACCTTCCCTGCCAATAAATGTATCACATCTTGGAGAATTTCTCCAAAATTTGCTAGAATAAATGGGCATTGGAATACCTTTGTGTCCATAAAAGTTTCAAGCCAACAGAAACTCCTGCCCAAACCCCTGAAGCAAAGAAACCTTTCAACTCTTGTCATCATTTTATAGACATCTTTTACACGCCAGCATGTCTTTCAACTTTTGAAATAATAGCTTTGTATGGGAAAGAAAGAGCTAAGAAAAAAATGCTGGGCTTTTTTCCATATGCTCTAAATTTACATCCAGCATTCTATGCCCCGGTTCCCTCTATATACTAAGGTTCTAGAGAATGGCTGGGAAGGCCAGACTCCTTAACTAGAACTTGATGTCCTTGACTATATGAAACCAACTCATCTTTCCAGTCTTATTGCTATTCATTCCCTTCCACCTTCCAATCCCAAACATGTTTTTCACTTTTCTACCTCCATGCTTTTACTCGAGCTGATAATGCTACTAGAATTCCCTTCCTCAGCGTATCTTTCTTTCTAACCCCTAGCTGTCTACACTGCCATTTGTCTTGATTTGTTTTAAAGTTATCTTCTCAGTATCCATAGTCTGCCTGTTTGGAAAGAATTCCACACCTTATAAACATTGGTGGAAGAAGGGCATTCAACCCACTGTGAAAGGTAAAAGAGAAAGATAGGCCCTCTTCCAGTTCTTGGCAATGGGACTGCATCTGGATCTGGAGTTTTGCAGGAGCGAATCAAAGATGCACAACAGCTGAGAACCACATTGAGTGTCCAGCAGGAGGGGTGAGATCCAGCAACGCCACTTGGGAGAGTCCGGCAGGTGGGCTGCCCCAACCGGGTTGTTCCCTGGGATGACCTTGGCTGTGTACTTCACTGTTATTTAATAGATTTCCCTTGGTTCGGTCCCAGTTTTCAACTCTCCATGGATTCTTGAGTCAATATATTGTTTCTAATACATTTCTTTTCTTCTAAAGTTAGCTACTGCCCATTTCTGTTGCTTGCAACCATGGGTACCAGCTAATACACCCTTTTTTAAGGCACAGTTTTCCTATTGCCATATCCATATGGTTTTATTAGGTGTATTCATTTATAATGCATCTCTCATTGCTCTCTGCTCACCCAAACTTTGTCCTTTCACTTGACAGCTATTTATTGGGCATCTGTCAATACACGTACTTGTATTTAGTGCTAGGAATCAGAAGCGAGCCAAAAAATGTACATGATATTTTTCTGGGATATATGAAAAATTTAAAACCCCAATATTAAGTTACTATAATGACAATTGAAGGAGAGTTAAGTACAATGGGAGCAAAATGAAAAGGAGGCAGAGATAGCCGGCTGCAGCAGGTGGAGGGAGAAATGCTCAGGGAAGGGTGTCATGGGGAAGGATGAGTTTCTCTGTGAGCAATGAGCAGGAATAAGCCAGAAGGAGTGGAGGGGAACAGAGGACAGGGTTGGCTGAAGCACGCAGTGTATTGTCTAGACTCTGGGACTGGGATTTGAAAAAGGCCTGAGGTCAAAAAGAAGAATGGGAAGACCAAGGACTTGGGAACAGCTGAGTAAAAGGGAGCTTGGTAAGAGATGACACTGGAGAGGCAGGCAGGGCCTTGTTGGAGCTTGGGACAGCCCTGTCCACTGCCCAGATGGTGATGGCCACCCCATCCCTGGGAGGTGCCAGCTTATGCATTTTGTTACCCTGAAATCATAACTACCTTTGAGCTCATCAGAATATTCATGCTAATTTTTCTTTGTGATACTGTGGCCCCCCTAAACTAAACTAATATTACTCCATGAGAGCGGGGACCATATCTTCCTGGTCTCTGTCAACCCCCTAGAGCCTGCAGGAACCCATTGCATGTTTGTGAAGTGGAGTTGGCTGCCTTGCATTGACATTCCCTAGGAACAAAGACAGCAGTGTTCACGCTTCACCCATTTCTGCCTCCCCCATGAGCCCAGCATGGCTTCTCGTTCTTACTTAGCCAGTCCTCCAAGGTTTATTTTATTGGAGTTTGCAATAATGTCCTTGAAGCAGAGCAAGATTCTCAAGTGCCTTCTGATCTATCAAGAATGCCTTAGCTTACTCCACTCAGGTTTCAGTGTTGAGTGTATAAACACTGAACTACTTGAGAATTGGTGATAGTGCACTAGGTTACATTTATGGAAATATGTGTAGTGATAATGGGGCCCAGTAATAAGGCTGTGTATTGTAGAACAGACTGTATATCGGGTCCTGAATAGAACATTTATCTGCATGAATGAGTTCATGTCTCTAGAACCTGTTTACCTAATTGAAATATACCTAGATGAATGCAGTGCCTCACCCCATCCGAAGATTGAGAGGAGACTGGTGTCTTATCTGAGTTTACATGGCAATGTCAAGGTGGTCTGGTTCTAGTTTCTATTTCTTTACATAAAACTACTAAAAGAATTGGAGGGGGAGTTGACTCCTAGACAACAGTAGAAGGGGTCAGCACGTCTTATGGCCAATGGTGTTGAGCATAGAAATATCTAATGTTCCATTTGAAGGTGGCTGCTCTTTTGTGATGCAAACACTCTCTGTCTCTTTTCTCAAACTTTAGCAAAGTCTTCTATGTGAGTTTATGTGAGTGGATATTAATGTGAAAATCATGAAGTCTAAGTTCTAGGCCAGGCATAGTGGCTCACGCCTGTAATCCCAGTGCTTTGGGAGGCCAAGGTGGGAAGATCACTGAAGCCCAGGAGTTCAAGATTAGCCTGGGCAACATTGTGAGACATTTTCTCTACTAAAAATAAAAAATAAATAAAAATGAAAAAGAAAAAGAAGTCTAAAGCCTATAGCTGAAGTATTTTGGGATACGTTCAGCACAGAAGTATGAGGAGAGAATCCACGGAGTAGAACTAACTAAGTAGAAACCAGACACATGAATGAAAAGCAAACAAGCAAACAAAACAAAATAAACCCTTTAGCCACTCCCTACCTTCCAGAATCCCCTGAAAGATTAGGAGGGCCATGGAGGATCTCCCCATGCTTGGGACGGGGATCATGCCAATTTATGTTGGTACTTAAGAGACAGAAAACGTCAGCCGACATCTGGGTCAAAGTCAAATGCCACAGTAAGAGGAGGCGGTCCTTCTGGTCTTCTCTAACACGAACTTTCCAATCCAGTTTCTTCACAAACATTTAAATACTAATTGGCTAACACTTTAGTTTTGAGAACATCATTTTAAGAAAATAAGCCTCTCAGTACATTTTCCCCCTAAATACCCTAAATAAATGTACTTCATAGTATGACTTGTACAGCAAAATAATTTGTTTAGTGAATGAAACTCCAATGTTGAAATATCACCAAGATGATCTCTGGGCTTGGCCTTACTTTGTTTGTATTATTCAACATTCTGAGAGTGTTGGATGCTTGGTCGCCTGCAAGAACAAGGGGAATGCTACCAATTACCAGGAAACCCAATTGTCAGAAATGCCTTGCTCTTCAGAACTGCTGGTGACAAGGGGGAGAATGACAGCATCCTCAGAATATTACTAAACATTGCTCAGAACAACTTACAGTATCCAACATTAACTGCTGCTGGCTGGGACCACAGACAGAGGTTGCATTGGGAATATTTCCCC
>NW_012100876.1:3879662-3881393 GCF_000951045.1 Mandrillus leucophaeus | reverse complement strand
ATGAAGACAATGAAATTAGTGAGATGAAGTGTCTCCCCAAGGTCCAGGTCCCCTAGCTAAGAAGAGACAGATAGGATCAGATCTAGAGCTTGAGTTTTTCACCATGGTCCATATTTTTAACTATAGTCTGACACATTACTGTGCTGCTAGCATGAGCAAAACACAGTGTGGCTAAACCAGGTCCATGTCCAGTGCCTCTGGACTTCTATTCAAACATGTTTCCACCTGTCATGGTCAACCAAACCAAGAAGCAGACCAGGATCGACTTTAATATCCCTGCCTCACCCTAGTTCACTCACCCCCTGCTCCTCCCCTTTCCTCCCTCATGCTTTGGTAAGATCAATGATAAAGAGATACTGGTGAGTTAAAACTACAGGCATTGAGGCCATGCATAGCGGATAATGTCTGTAATCCCAGCATTTGGGGAGGCCAAGGTGGGAAGATTGCAAGAAACCAGGAATCCAAGACCAGCCTGGGCAACATAGTAAGACCCCATCTCTACCAAAGCAATGCAAAGCTTAGCTGGGGATGGTGGCATGTGTCTGTAATCCCAGCTACTCAGGAGGCTGAGGCAGGAGGATCACTTGAGCCCAGGAGCTCAAGGTGCCAGTGAGCCTGGACAACAATGGGAAACCCTGTTTCTAAAAATTACAGACCTATAGATATTGAGTAAAAGTTTGTTTCAGTATATATTTATAGCATGTACATTACAAAATTGAATAACACACAATGTTATAACTTTGGTTTACCTAATGAATATTTTGTTATTTGAGGAAATAAAGAGTCATTGATTACAGACCCAAGGGAGTCAATTCAAAGGGGCAATTGTGAACGATTCTAACAGTCGGCACCAAGGCCTGATTGGGGCACAAAAACTGGACAAAACAAACCCTGGACTGTTACCTCGATCAGTACAAACGCCAGGGATGGTGCTGGAAAAATCCATGAGTATGGGCCAGTAAAGGACCCGAGAATACCAGAGACCAGAGAATAAGAAAGAACATTGAGAAAAATGTGACCCAGGTTGAGAAGCTCTCTAATAAAAGAGTGCGGGAGCAGCTTCCCTGCTTCCACCCTTACAATAACTGTGTGTCAACTGCAGTCAGGTGGGAACCCAGGCCTTTAGGTTCAGCTGATCTTGAACTCCAATCCCACGGCCTATGGCAAATACGCCATGTAGTCTATGAGTGTCCCCCTTCCCTTAATTTCTCTTCCTTCACATTCCTGTGATCACACAAGCTATCCCCACATCAATAGGAACTGGAGGCTCCACCAGCACCTTCACCAAGCATCATGAGTCCAGGAGTTGTACTGAAAATTTTGGGGGTGGGGGTGTGCAGGACCATTATATTATCACCCACAGTTTCTCATTAGATCCATGGTTTGACTTCTCCCTGGTTCCCCCCATGATAAACACCTTCTCCGCCTCACTCAGAACCTTCTACCTCTTCCTAGGGCCCTCTGGAGTCTCTGTTTCTAACCCAAGCACACTTCCAGTATTTTCACTCCAAGGAAAGTCTTCTGGCCCAAGACGAGACCTGGTGAATAATGATTTCTCCATTTCATGACCTGGGCACAATCTAAGAATGACCGGGCTATGGGGAGCAGTACAGGATGTGATGGGGTACTGTTATGAGGCCAAATGAGTCTCTGAATCAGTTCTTCTGTTTTCTGTTTCCTTAGATTTCCACCTCCCCAAAGTGAGATTTTGCTTTTTTTTTTTTTTGTAGA
>NW_012100876.1:3870999-3879315 GCF_000951045.1 Mandrillus leucophaeus | reverse complement strand
AGTTGGGCCTCTTACTGTTCAGGATTTTTAAAAACAACACCCAAAGTGAGAGGTTCAGAAAGTACCCCAACAAGCAATCCGTTGTCCCCCACTTCAAACATCTTACCTGTGACCACTTCTCCCTTCAGAAGCCCATCTTTAAGGTGACCATAGGACTGAGATCTGCCCAGAGTTGACACATTTGATGCATACTGGTCCTTAAATAGAACATATCAGGTACATAAGAGATCTCCTTAGCCCACTCAAGTGTTGACCAAATTCATTTCTCTTGGACAATGGAGTTAGTGCCTTACTCCTTCATCAGCCGCTCTCACATGAAGAACTTCTCTGAGTAAGGAACGTGTCCTTGCTCTTATCGAAAGATTGATTGAAAAGCAGCTAAGTTGTTTTCTATCCTCAGTAATTCCTGTTGAAATTGAGTTGTAAATAACCAAAAGCTTGGAGAGGGAAAGGCGATGAAGTGAAAGAAGGGAAAAGAGAGGAGAGAAAGGCAGGAAGCTACCCTTTTTTGAGAACCTACTATGTGCCAGACACTAAAAAAAGTAATTCTTAAAATTGATAGAAGCCCTTAGAAAATGAATTGGTGGTCTTTTTCCACTTGAGTTTTAATTAAGTGATTTTTCAGTTTTATAGCATGCTTTGGTATGCTATAAAAGGGCCTTTGCCACATTTTATAATCATCCTCTTCTTTCTTAAGCTTTCCTTTCAGAAATAATTTTGTATATTCTAATTGCAAACTGTAGTTCAAGTTCCTGAAACACTTTCTTGTAATTATCACCAAACAAATGCAGTGATTTCACAAAGCCCAAACATGTGTCACATTAATTCTCGCAACGAAAATACTTTCATTTTTCTTGGACTCCAAGCAAAATGGACCATAAGCAAAGTGTTTGATAAAATGACAGGTGGAATTCCATCCAATTAAGACATAAATATTTTTCCAGAGGCTAAACTCACTGCAAAATAATAATCTTCACTCAACACATCTTTACATGTCTTTGGCAAAACACCTGTCTAAAACTGTTAACACTAAATATTTTGGGAGCTCTGTACTTCAAAGACATCCCTGAAAACGTCAAGCATTGTTAAAATGTTGAAGTAATTTTGGTTAAATGCTTCTGTGACAACTGTCGGACTTGATTTGTTTTAGCTGAATACATTCTGAGTATTGCTTGGAATCTGTGAGTTGGTCATTTGCCAAAAGATGAGAAATGGGCTGAAGTCAAAAGAATTATATGCATCAAAGAAATGAAAAAAATGGTGGGAATCTTTGTTTTTTTTAAAAACGCAATTTATCCTCTAAGTTGGAAGCTTCAAAAGAACATTCTTACCAGTTGATAGACTTTGTGGTAAAATGATAAAGTATACACTGGAAATTATTCTGATTCTTGGCCAAATTCATACCTGTAGAGTCACACCTATAGTTCCTTATGCAGAAAGAAGACCATTTTAAAGTAGTTTGATGAAAATAGGGATTAAGTAATACAAAACTGAGTGTTTCCCTAGGAACGTCTAGTTAGTTGGTTACCAAGTCCTTATAGTTCATGGAATCACAGAAGAAATAATAGAAGAAGTAAAAACATTAGAGAGCATCTAGTCCAACAATATCCTTTCTCCCTGCACTGACTCCATTTTCAGATGGGTAAGTTGAGGCCCAGAGATCCAAAACCAGTGATCGTTGGTTAACAGATGTGCCTACTACAAAGAGCTTAAGTTTGGGCTGAAAGGAGGGTGTGGTGGAGACACAGAACACATCAACAGATGGTAAAAACGCAGCATAAATGTGAAAGACGTAGAGTGAGATTGAAAATAAGAACTAATGTTAATTGGATAATCATGATGGGCCAGGCATTGTGTTGGATTATGTGCATGATCTCATTTAATTCCTGCAGTTACTTATGCACTAGGGTGCCATTATTATTCCCATATATAAACAAAATCTCTAAGCAACTTGTCCCAATTAGGTAGATAGCAATTGATAAAGTCAAGACTTGGAATTGGTTCTGTCTGACTTCAAAATCCTTGTTCTTAATCATTAACTCCCCTTCCAACGCTTACGACTCAAACTTATTTCTTTTCCTTAAATCCAAGTAGGCACCACAATAGCTGGAGAAATGTAGGGTGATGATAATGATTTGGAGTTTCCCGATCAGCCGCGGGTCACACCTAAGCTATTAAGTCTGGGGAAAATATGTTATCCAAGCTAAGGGTATAATGACCATGGTCCGAAATTTTCCATGAAATTCTAAATAAAATACCCTGTCGCATTGTCCCCATAAGAACCCTCATGCTTGATAGAGCATGTGCTCAAAACTAATTTACAGAATGTATCAGTCCTTGACTCAATCTAAGACTCTTGGAGCCAACCAAGAATTACCCATACCCCTGGGCTGCCAGACCATTCACCCTATATATTTTTATTGAATACCTTTGAGTCTAAGTCCTACCTCCCTTAGACTTCAGCCAGACCAAAGCTGAACATGGAAGAGGTCAGTTATTTCATTTTTTTCTTCAAAACAGGGCTTTTTTTTTTTTTTTTTTCTGAGATGGAGTTTTGCTCTTGTCACCCAGGCTGGAATACAATGGCATGATCTTGGCTCACTGCAACCTCTGCCTCCCAGATTCAAGCAATTCTCCTGTCTCAGCCTCCCAAGTAGCTGGGATTACAGGCGCCTGCCACCATGCCCAGCTTATTTTTGTATTTTTAGTAGAGAAGGGGTTTCACCATGTTGGCCCAGGCTGGTCCTGAACTCCTGATCTCAGATAATCCACCCACCTCGGCTTCCCAAAGTGCTGGGATTACAGATGCGAGCCACCGCGCCCAGCCATAACAGGGCTCTTTCTACGGGGAGTGTCAGAAACCCAAGTCAACCTGGCAGAAGCAGAAAAGGGGAAATACCGTCTCAGTGAATTGAAACCTCTAGGCAGGTTTGCTTTCAACCACATCTTAATTCAAGGACTAAAATAGGATCATCAACAGGACTTTATCCCAGCCCTTTTCATTTCTCAGTTCTGTTTGTCTCTTTTGTTGGTGGCACTCTTGAGTGGAACCTGTCCACGTGGAAGCCAGGTGACCTCGCCTGCTCCCCAGCAGTTCTGGGCTCACATCACTCTTGTTGCCAGCATTTCCATCACAAAGAGATTTTCTCTTTCTCAATCTTTCCAACAAAAGCCCTAGGTTGTGTTTCTTAGGATTATCTTCTTCATGTGCCTACCAATGAACCAATCCTGGGGGTCTGAGATTGGGGGGACATGCTGGTTGGCCAGGCCTGGTCATGTATCCACCTCTAAGGTATGAGGCTGTGAGTCCCTGTCTGATCACATGATTAAGAGTAGGAAAATCTGGGACCTATTGCCAGAAGTGGGAGGAACCAACATCCCTCAAACAGACGAAATCAACGGACGTTCGCAGCACCTCCTATCTCTGGGACACTGCCGTCTAGGACAGGAATAAGGGACTAGAGTGTATCTAGAATGGGTACAAAGAAGCTGAAAAGGGAAGGGGTTTGGGAAAGTAGAGGCAGCGTGGTTCTCAAACTTCAGCTGCAACAGAATCACCTGGGGAGCTTTGATAGAAATGCAGGTTCCTGGTCTCCATTCCCAGATATTTTAATTGAGCAGATCTGGGATATGAGAATTTGCATTTTCAATGAGTTCCTCTAAATGATTGTGATGCCAGTGGATACCTGAGCACTCTATTTCAAGAAACATTGGTTTAGTTCTTAGGAAGATAGGCCAGTTACTGAGTATTAAATGAGTTTCACTAAATTCCAAATAATAGCCAGAGGGAGTCTAAATCACACACAGTGAATTTTGGCATTGGCTTTTCTGAATTTCTCTTGCTCAGTAACTGCACCTCTTACTACCTCTTGGGTAGTGCAGGTGCTTAATAAACACTTCTGGGAGAAGAAGATCTTCATCAAGGCACCTTGCTGAGGACTGGTTTGTTGACCAAATAACAGAAAGATATATGGGACTTATAAACAGCCTTGAATGCCAGCTCAGAAACTCTGTGTAGCTTGGTAGC
Organism: Mandrillus leucophaeus; assembly: GCF_000951045.1. NCBI lineage: Eukaryota > Metazoa > Chordata > Mammalia > Primates > Cercopithecidae > Mandrillus > Mandrillus leucophaeus. The sequence continues at coordinate 3,875,288 of NW_012100876.1, read as the reverse complement.
AAATGCACAGCCTGATAATGGGAATATCATATTTCAGTGAAAGAAACAGGAATCTAACACCTTAAAAGAAAGGAAAAGAGGCTGGGCTTGTTGGCTCATTCCTGTAATCCCAGCACTTTGGGAGGCTGAGGCAGCTGAATTGCTTGAGCCCAGGAGTTTAAGACCAGCTGGGGCAATATAGTGAGATCTCGTCTCTACAAAAAATACAAAAAGCTAGCCAGGCATGGTGGCACCTGCCTGTGGCCCCAGCTAGTTGAGAGGATGAGGTGGGAGGATCTCTTGAGCCCAGGAGCTTGAGCCTGCAGTGAGCCAAGATGGCACCACTCCACTCCAGCCTGGGTGACAGAGTAAGACTCTGTCTCAAAGAAAAGAAGAAAGAAGGAAAGAAAAAGGAAGGAAAACATCTCCAATCTCCATCACCAGGAAAATAATTGTATTAAAAAAGTAGAAAAGTAGAAACATGGTATTGTAATCTGAATCGTCTCTCTTCTCTGACCCTCCCCTTCTCTTCTTTTTAAATGCACCTTTGGTATATATCCAAGCAGGTAACTCTTATGAAAGCCAAAACTCTTTTGAAAGTGCTCCCCACAAGGGTGACAGGGCAGAAATCCCACCCAGGAAAGGTCAATCTAACCAGGTCCCAGAAGAGCCTGCTCCTTGAAACCTGAACCATCCCAAGCGCTATCACTTCAAGACCGGGAGACCTAAGAGGATTAAGGTAAGTGTCCCTCCTAAAAGCCTGAAGAAACAAAGCTTAGTTTTTAGCATCACAAAGGAGCACACAATTATATAGGTTCTGAAGGAGGGGAGATAGGTTAAGACTTTTGGAGTGGGGGTGGGGGTGAGGAGGACGCTGAACAGAAGAGGCAAATCTAAGCCGGGGAGGGAACATTCCTGCAAGATTATCCACTGCTTACAAAGAAGTAGACTGTAACTGAGATTTACGCAAAAGGAACAAAGAAGACATGTACAGGGGAACCTTTTAGGCTTAATTTACTAATTTACTAAGTGTGCAAATGATTGAACCAAATTGTGGACTTTTCCCCCCTCACTATATAATAAGGGTTGTGAGGATTCTTAGGATAGTGAATACTAAAGTCAGTACAGTTGTTCCTTGATATTCGTGGGGAATTGGGTCCAGGACCTTCCTCGGAATACCAAAATCCATGGATGCCCAAGTCCTTGGTATAAAATGGAGTAGCATTTGCATATAAACTATGTGCATCCTTCTGTCTACTTTCATTATCCCTAGATTGCTTGTAACACTTACTACAAAGTAAATGCTGTGTAATTGGCCATTAAACTGTATTGCTTAGGTAACAATAACAGGAAAAAATGTCTATATGTTCGGTACAGAAGTAACTTTTTTCCCAAATATTTTTGAGTTTCAGTTGGTTGAATCCATGGATGTAGAGCCCATGGATACAGAGGGCTGACTGGACCACAAGGGAAACTTGGTCATTTTCCAGATGACAAAACAAACTTTTAAAAATAACTTCAGGCTGGGCATGGTGGCTCATGCCTGTAATCCCAGCATTTTGGGAGGCTGAGGCAGGCAGATCACCTGACGTTGGGAGATCAAGACCAGCCTGACCAACATGGAAAAACCCTGTCTCTACTGAAAAAAAGAAAAATACAAAATTAGCTGGCATGGTGGCACATGCCTGTAATCCCGGCTACTTGGGAGGCTGAGGCAGGAGAAACGCTTGAACCCAGGAGGCAGAGGTTGTGGTGAACTGAGATCACACCATTGCATTCCACCCTGGGCAACAAGAGTGAAACTCCGCCTCAAAAAATAAATAAATAAATAACTTCAAAGATACTTTACTATATGTTCTGCAGTGGGCTAAAATTACTTAACCCCCCTACAAGCCTTGGTTTATAAAGAAATTTGACTGAATTAGTAATTAAAAATTTAAAAACATTTTAAAGAAATTTGACTCAATTACTAATTACAAATTTAAAAACATTTTGAAGGCCGTGAACCCATTTGAAAATCTAAAGGAATCTATGAACTTCAGAAAAATGCAAGTATATGCAAAATTGTGCAAGTAAGTCACTTATTTCATTGGAAAGACATTCCCTTCATATAGTCATAAAAGATCAATTTTCATAAAACATTTTGTGTCCTTCACTCCTTTTTTCCCAGACAGAAATGAATGACCTTTTCCCTGCCCTCAAAAGGAAACAGACACAGATTGCACAAATAATGCAAAAACTAAACTTTAACTCTGCTCCAAAGTACATTTCCAACAATGACTTCTACCTGCCCCCGAAATGACAAGGATTTGCCACTGTCCACTGTACCGGTGAGGTCATTGCACCAGCACTGACCAGGTTCCACCCCATAATTCCTCTGTTTCCAAAGGCACATGTTAGCATTTCTGGGCAAAGAAAGGGTGGCCTCTTAGAGTCCATTTGATGTGGGCAGCATTCCCTCCCTAATTAGAAATGTTGTTAAAGTAATGGTATATCTTACAATGAATTGTATCTTAAAACCAAGGAAATGTGGCTTCACCACTGGGCCCCTCATCCAGAATAAAAATATAAAACCCAAAGGGCTTAAAGTTTTTTGTTTTTTGTTTTTGTTTTCTTTTGGCAACAGCTTCCATAATGGGGGTGGCACGGTGTTGAATTAGATTTATTTCATTCATTTGGTAAAAATATAAGAATGCCAAGAGATAAACAAATTCACCCTCATCATTCTGAGAATAGACACTTATCTTCTGCGCCAAGGTCAATCAAGCAGATTAAGACTTGCCCCTAGAAATGAGGGAACTTAAAAATATTAGGGAAAGTCTTCGCAGTCAGTTTTCGCTTTCTGACAAGACCTCTGGAACAGTGGTGACTCAGGACCCTGGCTCTGACATAGAGACTCTTCCCTGCAGAGGACTAGACACCTGTCAGCACTGTTGGCAGACTGTTTTGACACTACTGGAACTGCCTGGACAAAGCTGCAAGTTAGGATCATGCACAGAGCTTCTTTATATATCAAGCAGCAAAAGCAGATGAGATGTCAAGCTTTTCAGGTGCACAGTGTGTTAGGTCGGGTTTCTCCTGAAACAGTCCCTGACATGAGGAGTTGAGTGCAAGTAGTTTATTTTGGAGATGATCCCAGGAAGCAACTGTAGAGGAGTGGGGAAGTGAGTCAGGGAACAGAAAGAAGACGGTAAAGAGTGCTTTACCAAGCAGGTGGCTGCTGTGGGCCATGTGGGCTCAGTTCTGCTGGAAAATCTGGAAGAGAGCATAGAGTTGTCCCGAGCAAAGGATGAGAGGAAGCTCTGGTGCTTACACATCAACTCCCATCCATCACTGGTTAAGGGCTTCCTCCCTGGAGATATTACCTTTTCCAGCATTTTGGGTCTGCCTAGTGCATGGGCTGAGCCTACTGCAGGAACTGGGAAATACTCTCTGCAAGAAGCCATCAGAATGCAGGGGATAGCGAGAACCAAGGAAATCTGGGCAGGGCAGGGGCAGAGGCTGCTCTACACAGATACTGTGAATTTTCTTCCAGGCAGTATTTTTACTGTTTTGAAGAGGCCATAGCAGTTTGCAAAAAGAGGTTCACAAGCAAGTTTTCTTTGTTAATATCATCCTCTATGTAATGGACAAAAACAGGGGCTATACAGAGGACATCTCGAATCTCTTCCAGTTGTTTGCTGAAGGAACACAGAATGACTGGGAATTCCTTCATGATCTGCTTCAAAATAGTAGGAAACAGATTGGTGATTCTGCAATAAGGATTTCTCTTAACCAGGGTAGTTCTACAACTTTATTTCTCTTCCCAAACCGCACCTTAGGGCAACCAGGCACATAGCTTTTCCCAGGCACATAGCTTCAACAAGGCTGCCTCAACTGTGTGGGTGATTTCATCCATGCTGGGATAAGGAATCCCATAGAATGCTTTGAAACAAAACAGGTTTTGCATAGGTACAATGTAAGTTTAGGTAAAATTCCAGCATTTTAGAACAAGTCTACTTTTCACATAACACATTTGTTCTGGAAGATTCTCAAGGTGGACAGATGGAAGATGATCTTTTACCTCTATTGACTTCATATTTCCATTGACCCAAACCTTGCCTCACAATAAGCATGGTTTTTTACCCTGTCCTGCCACATCTAGTACTGCAAGCAAAATGGTTTCATTATATATATTTTTTTCTATAACATTTTCCAATTTAAGTATGACCCAATGCAATCAAAGACAGATGAAAAAAGTAAAAAGATCCGAGGATCTTCTTAAATCCTATCAATGGGAGAAATAGTCTCAACTATCATGATCCACACAT
>NW_012100876.1:3864912-3870949 GCF_000951045.1 Mandrillus leucophaeus | reverse complement strand
AGAAAGGGTGGCCTCTTAGAGTCCATTTGATGTGGGCAGCATTCCCTCCCTAATTAGAAATGTTGTTAAAGTAATGGTATATCTTACAATGAATTGTATCTTAAAACCAAGGAAATGTGGCTTCACCACTGGGCCCCTCATCCAGAATAAAAATATAAAACCCAAAGGGCTTAAAGTTTTTTGTTTTTTGTTTTTGTTTTCTTTTGGCAACAGCTTCCATAATGGGGGTGGCACGGTGTTGAATTAGATTTATTTCATTCATTTGGTAAAAATATAAGAATGCCAAGAGATAAACAAATTCACCCTCATCATTCTGAGAATAGACACTTATCTTCTGCGCCAAGGTCAATCAAGCAGATTAAGACTTGCCCCTAGAAACGAGGGAACTTAAAAATATTAGGGAAAGTCTTCGCAGTCAGTTTTCGCTTTCTGACAAGACCTCTGGAACAGTGGTGACTCAGGACCCTGGCTCTGACATAGAGACTCTTCCCTGCAGAGGACTAGACACCTGTCAGCACTGTTGGCAGACTGTTTTGACACTACTGGAACTGCCTGGACAAAGCTGCAAGTTAGGATCATGCACAGAGCTTCTTTATATATCAAGCAGCAAAAGCAGATGAGATGTCAAGCTTTTCAGGTGCACAGTGTGTTAGGTCGGGTTTCTCCTGAAACAGTCCCTGACATGAGGAGTTGAGTGCAAGTAGTTTATTTTGGAGATGATCCCAGGAAGCAACTGTAGAGGAGTGGGGAAGTGAGTCAGGGAACAGAAAGAAGACGGTAAAGAGTGCTTTACCAAGCAGGTGGCTGCTGTGGGCCATGTGGGCTCAGTTCTGCTGGAAAATCTGGAAGAGAGCATAGAGTTGTCCCGAGCAAAGGATGAGAGGAAGCTCTGGTGCTTAAACATCAACTCCCATCCATCACTGGTTAAGGGCTTCCTCCCTGGAGATATTACCTTTTCCAGCATTTTGGGTCTGCCTAGTGCATGGGCTGAGCCTACTGCAGGAACTGGGAAATACTCTCTGCAAGAAGCCATCAGAATGCAGGGGATAGCGAGAACCAAGGAAATCTGGGCAGGGCAGGGGCAGAGGCTGCTCTACACAGATACTGTGAATTTTCTTCCAGGCAGTATTTTTACTGTTTTGAAGAGGCCATAGCAGTTTGCAAAAAGAGGTTCACAAGCAAGTTTTCTTTGTTAATATCATCCTCTATGTAATGGACAAAAACAGGGGCTATACAGAGGACATCTCGAATCTCTTCCAGTTGTTTGCTGAAGGAACACAGAATGACTGGGAATTCCTTCATGATCTGCTTCAAAATAGTAGGAAACAGATTGGTGATTCTGCAATAAGGATTTCTCTTAACCAGGGTAGTTCTACAACTTTATTTCTCTTCCCAAACCGCACCTTAGGGCAACCAGGCACATAGCTTTTCCCAGGCACATAGCTTCAACAAGGCTGCCTCAACTGTGTGGGTGATTTCATCCATGCTGGGATAAGGAATCCCATAGAATGCTTTGAAACAAAACAGGTTTTGCATAGGTACAATGTAAGTTTAGGTAAAATTCCAGCATTTTAGAACAAGTCTACTTTTCACATAACACATTTGTTCTGGAAGATTCTCAAGGTGGACAGATGGAAGATGATCTTTTACCTCTATTGACTTCATATTTCCATTGACCCAAACCTTGCCTCACAATAAGCATGGTTTTTTACCCTGTCCTGCCACATCTAGTACTGCAAGCAAAATGGTTTCATTATATATATTTTTTTCTATAACATTTTCCAATTTAAGTATGACCCAATGCAATCAAAGACAGATGAAAAAAGTAAAAAGATCCGAGGATCTTCTTAAATCCTATCAATGGGAGAAATAGTCTCAACTATCATGATCCACACATATTACTGTGACTATGTGAATGATTGTTTAGCACATATTTCCTTCTCTCATTCTTGAGTTCTAGGCACTGCATGTTTCTCACCCCATTGATCCTGGGCTAAATCATGTGACCTGCTTTGATGAGTAGAAGATTGTTGGACATGAGACTAGCAGAAACCTTATATGTCTCTTGTGCATCCTGGCTTGGCCTTTGTGCTTCTGCCTTGCATGATGAGGTTGGGGGTAGCCATTAGTCCAAGAAGGATGTGGGGAGCAGATCTGACTCCAACCTACAAGGCAGGTTGCAACCAACCCACAAACGCATGGGTGACAAACCAATGTGTGTTATTTTAAGACACTGAGTTTTGGAGTGCCTTGTTATGTAGCGCTACCACAGCAATACTGACTAACATACTACTTTATTGTGTAAAGTAACATCCTTTATCACTCACGTTTTCTTGGAGTAAAAAATATCTTAATATCGTTGATGTAAAATGTTTTTAACCCCCCAAAAGTAAAACTTTGAAAAATAACAGGAAGGGCATTAAAGAAAAAAATATTTGTTTAAGTGTGTTTTATTCTCATTTCTGCCTCAGACCATATGATCTGTGAGAGCTAGCCTGCCATTCTATTTTTCTTCATTTTTGTGATCGACTCTAATTAATAGCTCATGACAACGTCATTCCCCCAGCCGACATCTTTTGATGTGAACTTTTTCATCAAGTTCCACCTCATTGTAGTTATAACCTTACAACTTCTCACTCCGCCACAGTTTAATTTGTAATCAAAATTATGAATTAATGAAATAGCACAAGGCTTGTTTTAATAGGGTGATTTGCTTGTTTGTTTTAAAAATTATACCAATTTGCTATTTTACCAAATTCACATTTTTTAAATGAAAGCTACATCTTCACTATCACAATTTGAAATGAGACACCTTCTGAACTTGTTGCATACAATTAAACCACAACAAAAGGAAGCCGAGGCCATTTCACTTTTCATAAGGCTGTAATTATTCTTTAACTATTGGAATACAACATCCCTTAGGAGCTAATTATCGAAAAGCTCTCATCACACATAGGAAACACACAAACAAATCCTTCAAGCACAAAATAAATGTTCAGCATTAAAGAGCAGCATCCAGGAAGTCATACCAATCAGTTGGTTCAGCTAATTACGAATCTGATTTTTGGAGTAGCTGCATTAGATTATTATGACGCCTATTCATAACATGAAAAGCACAGCCTTTGACTGACTTTAATAAAGATCTAGCTGCAAGAAAAAAATGTACTAAGAACCATAATACAAAATTTACATTGCAACAAAACCTGGGAGAGGTGCGGTAGACACTTTTAAATAGGAAATATCTCAATTATCACATAATACATATATTTAATATAGCTTTCTGGGTAGGTCACATTGGAAGGCAAAGTGAGGTATTCTATTCATTTGGTTTCATGTGAGCCACGCAGTATTGCTAAAGCCCGGTTCAGATTTTTCAAATGTGAATTACCAAATGCTTTTTTGAATCAAATGAGATTTGCATTAAATAAATATAGCATATTAAAGACTATCATGTGAATTATATTTTACAGGAACCAAAGTCAAGGTTATATACATAGTATAGTGACTGTCCTACTTATTTCTGTATCAGCATATTCAAATCAATCTTACATTTTAAATGGTTATAAAACTAATAAACACTCATATACTGTTGTGGGGAATGTGTATTGGCACAACGTGTTCAGAGAGTAATTGATCAATAGCTAGTAAAAAAAAAAAAAATTTTAAGTATATACCCTTTGACCTAACCGTTTACTTTCTAAGATTTTTTTATCTTGCATGTATACTTATACTGTATTAGTGCTTAAGAACAATGAATAAGAATGTTCATGAAAACACTGGAAGAATAGAAAGAATTGGAAATAATACATAAATAAATAAGCAAATTACCAATTAATAGGGGGTTGTTTTATAATAGATCTATACCACAGGATACTAGGCAGCTACTAAAGACAGAGAGAGAGAGAGAGAGACAGAGAGAGAGAGAGAGAGAGAGACCTACATGCACCATTATGCAAAGATGTCCAATATATATTAAATACAAAGAAAAAGTAATTTATGTATGTTATGTATGGTGTGATCCCATTTTTGTAACCTAAAAAGGTATGCATATACCCCTCAAATAAATGTATGTAGAAATATTTTCCACTGATATGTATGTGTATACATATAAATGTGTTCAAGAATGGGTGGGTAGTTTAGATAGATAGATAGATAGATAGATAGATAGATAGATAGATAGATAGATAGATAGATAGATAGATAAACTTTCTAGAAGGATACACAAGAAACTATCAGCAGTTTTTTCTTCTTTATGAGGAGTGGTGCTATTGTAACAGGAAAGCAGCCATCTGTGAACTTGTGAGCATCACTGCCTTCCCACACAACTTTAATGGAAAAAGGCCCAGGGTGTGACCCAATTATCTAATTCCATTCTCATGGCTTTATGTACCATCTACATGCTAATGACTCCCAAGTTTCCATCTCCAACCCCATTCATAACTCTGACTACCATACTTGCATTTTACCTGGCAGTCAATATTTTCACTTGGATGCTGTGAACCAAGCAGCCAAGTGAAAATGTTGACTGCCGGGTAGATTGCAAGTATGGCTTTCTAGTCTCAGTGACACCTTTCTCTTGTATGGTTTCTTCTACCTCCAGTTTTTCAAAGACCTGAAACTGTACAAGAAAGGTGTCACAAGAAAGGTAAAAGATAACTTACCGTCAGAGGTTCATGTGCTTACTTCCATGGTGTACTTATCTCTAAGAAGTGGCTACCTGGTCAAGGACTAGCTTTCCCACCTTCTGACTCCCTTGCATCTAAGTGGGGTTATGCTATTCTTTTCCTGTGTACCTTTCCCATTTTCTCTTTACTATTTGTTAGTGCAGTATAGCCCTGGAGGAGGACGGCGCTACAAGATGGAAAGTGCATACATCCTTGAGTCACCATATAGAAATCCTCTCATTGCACATGAATACTTGCATTGGTCTCTTGCATGAGTGAGAAAGAAGTTTGTTTTATGCCATGGAAATATGGGGATTTGTGTTGCAGTAGCTAGTATCACCCTAATTAATACATGTGTCTAACAGCAGCAAAAATTTAATGCATCCAAAATGGAAACTCTTTATTTTTGCCTTTTATGCTCCTTTCTCAGCATGCCTGTCTCAGAAAATGGCACCTTCATTTACCTATTTTTCAAACTACAAACTTAATGTGGTCTTTGACTTTTCTCTTTCTGTCATATGGGAAACATAATCCATCAGCAAATACCTTAAAAATATACCCCAAATTTTATTAGTCTGTTTTCACACTGCTATAAAGATACTACTTGAGACTGGGAAATTTATGAAGAAAAGAGGTTTAATTGACTCACAGATTTGCATGGCAGGGGAAACTTACAATCATGGCGGGAGGTGAAGGGGAAGCAAGGCACGTCTTACATGGCGACAGGAAAGAGAGAGAGAGAGAGAGAGAGAGGGAAGGGGGAACTGCCAAATACTTTTAAAACCATCAGCTCTCATGAGAATTCATTCACTGTCACGAGAACAGCATAGGGGATACGATTCCCATGATCTAATCACCTCCCACCAGGTCCCTCTGTTGACACCTGGGGATTACAATTTAAGATGAAATTTGGGTGGGGACACAGAGCCAAACCATATCGCAAATACATGATCATTTTCTTGGCTCCACAGCTGACACCCTAATCAATATTACCACCACTGATCCCCTGGGCTATGGTAATAGCTCTTCTAACTGATCTCCCAATTTCTACTAGACCTTTCTCCCTCTGTCTGTTTTTCACATCAACATCGGTGTAAACTTTTTAATACATAAATCAGATTATACCACTTCTTTAGACAAAATTCATACTGAAATGCTAGTTCAAAGCCATATATGAACTGCTCCACAACTCTCTCTCCAAATTTGTATTATATTTTAGATAATCTGATATGTTTGTATGGATGGTTAATAATTTTCTGAGATTAAAGTGGGAGCTAATTTGAGTCCCTCTCCCTGACAGTTTGGCCTGAAATGTGGTGAGTTGTTCAGATCTACAAATGGAAATCTTTTTAAGCTCAGGAAATTTGTCTCCA
>NW_012100876.1:3842001-3864247 GCF_000951045.1 Mandrillus leucophaeus | reverse complement strand
GGCCGATGATGTTCTTTTTTAGCATTCTATCGAGAATGCTCAATAACTTTCTAATTTTCTGTTTCCTGCAGTAAATCATTTTCAGAGCATTTGTTGTTGCACACACTACCTCAAAGAAAGGTCACTAGCATTAGGGTCTTCAGGATAAATATTTTTTGGTAGATTTTTATTTGCGTTATTCTTTTGCTCTGTTTATTCTTCCTTAAGTGAGAACTCGATCTGCACCTAGGGTCTGCCATCAGACACACTGCCTCAAAGAGCAACACTCATGCCGTAGGGAAAGATGCTCAGGTCTTTATGGATACAGGGCTTGACTCTGGGAACAGAGGAAGAGGGTAAGAATAGGGTAAACCGCGTGCCTAATTATATTTTTTTCTGATAGCTTAACACAGATGGGCCACTGACTGTGTTTCTCAATCCAATTCCATCAGCTTTGTAGCCAGTCCTCCTAGATTCCTAATTTTTATTTATAAGGAGTCTAACTTTTGTTTTTCATCATATCCTCCATCAAATATTTCTTCTGCAGTTTCTCATTACCCAAGAAGTATTTCCTAGATGAATCTGGACTTTACTTGAGTGACTGACTGCTGGTATATATTTACTTTCTATGATAGATGATGGACCTTACCAAAGATTCTACTTATTGTTAATTACCAGGCAGTAAATATTACTGTAAATTAGGAGCTTCATGAAAATGGATATTGATTTCAACTCGCAGCCCCTTCTACCTCCTGTTTTTCAAAGATCTGAAGCTGTACTAGGAAGGTATCATTGACATCAGAAAGCCAGCAATGTATTCTAAACTATATCTGGTTCTCTAGTAACATCAATGTGAGGTTTACAGCTAGTTACATTTTCACACTTTTAATAACAGTCTCCTGTCTAATATCTCACACACATTTACTATTTGCTATGTGCTAGAATTATGCTAAGAATTACTTGGCATATAGAGATGAAAGACAGATTCCAAGATCTCGCAGTCCAGGGAGCCCAAGATGATAAATAAATAATCATGCATGAAGGGACCAAAGCTGTGACACAGGTGGTCTGAAGGGCACCTTGACCTCACACCCTCCTGCTATGCTTCTGTCTCTCTCCCCTTGCTCCTCAACCAAATTTCTTACAAATGATACTCACTCTCTCAACTACCCCACCTCCATTCATTCCCCAGTCAATTGCAAACTGGCTTCTTTTTCAGCAAGGTCTCCAAGGATCTCTTGGCCAACCACTTCAGCTGATGCTTTTTAACTCTACTCCTTTGATCTTGTGGAGCACAGGCCCCACAATCCTCTTCAATTTAACTTGTAAAACTGAACTAATCTTGTTTCCCTGCCTCACCCATGGCCACTCTATCCCCAGTCCCACCATGTCTACACTTCTTTCTGTGTCCCTAGTTCATGGCTGGAATGACAGCTGCCTCCGTTGCTCAAGCCAGGGACCATGACTTTATCCTTGACTTCACCCTTTTTCTCACCATACCCTATCCCCATCCAATCCATCACCAAGGCCTGATTTTATGGCCTCAGTGTCTCTTGACTCTGTCTCCTCCTCCCTATTTCCATAGTCATATTCAATTCAGGCCATTTTCACCTGTCCCTGGCTAAGTTCAGCAGCCTCTTTGTTGTCACCTTGCTGCCTGTGCTAGATGTCTCAGGTCCATGATCCATCTAAAATACAAAGGGGCCCACATCACTCTTTTATTTAATACAATCAAAGGCTCCCCACCACCTACCAGATGAGCCCAAACTCCAGCAAGGTTCATAAGTCCTCCATGATTTGGTCCGACCTCTCTCTGAGCCTCATTTCTTGCCACACCCTGACTCATCTCAATGTTCTAACACAGAGGAATTTGCCGAGCCTTGCATATGGTCAGGTTGTTTTTTGCACATGTTATCCTCTCTGCCTGAAATTTCCCTACCTTCTTTCACTGCTCAACTACTCTTTAAACACACACACACACAGACATGCACACACACATTCTCTCTCTCTCTCTGTCTTTGTCTCTCTCCTTGCCTCTCCTCTTTCTCTTTCTTTCTCTTTCACACACACACACACACACACACATACACACACACACTCAGTCATATAATCAGCCACAGAATGGCTTGGCCAACTGATACTAATCATTGAATATAAACTACTTACATTTCTCTAAAGAATCCGTCTCTCTTTCTCACTGCCAAGACATTGCTTACTCTGGTTCCAATTCCTACAACTAATACTGCCAGCCCCTGTCATATTCCCAATTAGCTCAGTTTCTCTGGATGATTCTTAGATATCTTTCAAGGGACAGCTGATAAGGCCACCCCACTTTGAGCTCCCAAAAGCACAGTTGTCACCCTCTATGGCACTTGCCTTTTGACTAATGTCTCCCTCATTAAGGATGACCAGCTATCCTGGTGTGCCTGGAACTGTCCTGGTTTCAGTACCAAGAGTCCCATGTCCTGAGAAACCCTTTAGTCCCAAGCAAACCAGGATGGTTGGTCCTTTTACTCCTGAGACTCTAAGCTCATCGAGGGCAGGGATTGAGCACAAGACCTAGCACACAACAGATGAGTACTGAATTGAATGAAATAAAAGAAAAGAAAGGAATGTGACAGTATACTTGGGCATGGAAGTCTCCATTTGGTTCTCGGTCATGTAAACATTTTTAACATTATCAAAACATTATGTATTAAGATTGGAAAATTTCCCAAATACAGTTAGTCAAATACATACTGTGAATTCATAAAAACACGGGAAAGACACATTTATGTCATAAGCATTTATTAACAATTGTGTGCTGGATACAGTGTGAGTGTTTGGGAATGGGGGTACAGGATGAGTCAGGCATTGACTCCTCCCAAGGGAACCTACAGTTTAAGATGAACAAGAGAGCACATACCTAAGCAATCTTACAGTACTAGGCCCAAACAAAGAAAATTATGGCGATAAAACCCAGGTAACATGTCTAGGGCTACCAAGAAAAGGCTTTAGGGAGGAGGTGACATTTGGGTTATGGTTTAGGCACAGAGATGAGAAAGAGCTCAGAGTGAAAAAATGTGCATTTCCAGCTAGTTACATTTTCACACTTTTAATGACAGTCTCCTGTCTACTATTCCACACACATTTGCTGTCTGCTATGATCAAAGTTTTTGAGGTAGGAGAGATTGCCTGGGTATGGATAATAACGAGTATTTGGATGTGGCTTGAGAACAGAGATGTAATAGATGAACACAAGCTCAGTGAGTTAAAGTACCACTCATTGACCAGGAGCGGTGGCTCATGCCTGTAATCTCAGCACATTGAGAGACTGAGGTGGGAAGATCACTTGAACGCAGGAGTTTGAAACCAGTCTGGCCAACATAGTAAGACTCCAACTCTACAAAAAGTGAAAAATTAGCCGAGTGTGGTGGAATGCACCTGTAGTCCCAGCTACTTGGAAGATTTAGTTGGGCGGGTTGCTGAAGCCCAAGAGATCAATGCTGCAGTGAGCCATGATTGTGCGCCTGCACTCCAGCCTGGGTGACAGAGCCAGACCCTGTCTCAAAAAAGAAAAAACATACCACTTATTGATTATCTCACAGTTTCTGTGGGTCAGATGTCTGCATTTACCCTAGTTGGAGTCTCTGCTCAGGGTCTCATGAAGCTGAAATCAAAGTGTTGGCCCGACTGTGCTTCTTTGTGGAGCTTCTCTTCCAAGTTCCTTTGTTTGTGGGCAGATTTCATTTCCTTGCTGTTGTACAGTTGAGTTTCCTGATTTCTCATTAGCTGTTGGCCAGGGACCACACTCAACTCTTAGAGACCACCCCCAGGTCTTTGCCTTATAGCCCCCTCCATAAGCCCTCTCACAACAGGGCAGCTTAGGTCTTCAAGCCAGCAGGATAATCTCTCTGTCTTCAAGAAGGACCCAATCCCTCTTTTTAAAGTCTCACCTAATTGGGTCAGGCCCACCTAGGAAAACTCCCTTTTGATTGATTCCAAGTCAACTCATTAGTAACCTAATAATATTCATAGTTTCCTCCTACGCTCAAGCTTTGGGGACTACCCAGGATTTATATAGTAGGGGTCAGGAATCTTGGGAACCAAACTAAAACTTTGCCTATTGCAAAGAGTGATAAAAGCATTAGAAGGATGTTAGTTCTGGGGTGTGAAAGTGTCAAGTGGTGGAGAATCTTGATTCCTCTACCAAGGAGCTAAGGAGTTTGAAGAGTGGGGATTCTGGAGTCAAGTAGTGGTATAAAGAGAAGGAGAACCAAAGAAAATGGTGGTAACTTCATCTGAACTCTATAAATACTTGGGGAAAGTTATTTCCCTGGCATATTAAAAATTGAAAAGTTTTAGAGCAAGGGTGGCAACTAGGTTGCATCAAATAATAGTGGTTGCCTGATGGCTGTGTCAAGAGGGCTTTGAGGCCATGCCTGGGTGTAGAGGGTAGCAGTGCTAGGATCTATTTGCAGTGTCTGCTAGGGTGAGGATGGTGATGAGTGGTAGCACCAGAGTCAAGGACCGGCCATCCTGGAAGCTGAGAGAATCATTTCAGACTTTGTCCCTCTGCAGAGGAAAATAACAAATCTATTTCAAGGATCCTGTGATTTAATCTATCATCTTACATAGCAGATCAAAATAGCAAACATTAAGATCTTCAAGTCTTTTTCAAATGTCAGGAGCAAGAACAAAATACAAATAAATTAATCCACTGGGAGCTTTTTCTATTTGTTCCTCTCTCACAGTAAAAACACAGCTCCAAAATTTAGGAATTTCTCATAATTCCTTGCAGCCACAAAACAACAGATCTGCTAAGCAAAGAATTCAAATGGACTTGCTTTGGACTTTGATGATGCATTCCAAGGCTGCATGGCTACACATGTAAGGAGGTGGAAAGAAAGCTAATCCTCTAATAATAGGTCTGGATCCCAGAGAGAAGTACAAATGCAAGGCCATGTGTGTGTATAGAGAGGGGAAGGACATGCACACACCTGTACCACCCCACTGCTTGGGCTATTCCACAATCTCCTATGGGTTTTAGGAGCAGCTCTATGTCTTCTGACTCAAATTCAAGGGCAAAACCTCAATAAACTGCACAGGCATTGCCTTCTCTATGACCCAAAGGTCTGCCTTGGATACTTGTTGAAACTCAAAAGAGAGCACTTGAGACAGTAGGCTTTAGATCTTGGGAGCCCTAAGTGATTTTTGGCTTAACCTAAAAGTGAGGTGGTAGAGTGTATTACTGGTTGACAGAAATTCCTTCTGCCTCTCATTTCCCTTACATCCTGGGAAGGAGTGCACTTCCCGCCTCCACTGATGCTTGGCTTGGCTATACTGCCCATGGCCTCATGGCGGGTCAGGTGTACCTCCTAGTTTATTGACATCGGGCTTAGCCACATGACTTCCATTGGCCAAAGGATGTTAGTGGGTATGATAGGATCAGAGGTTTAAAAGGATGATTGGGTTTTGCCTCTTGTGCTTCTGCTATCATCATGACAAAAAAATGACCAGATTAGCCACAGAGGATGAGGGGCATGCTGAAAAGATCTGAACCCAATCTCCAGCTAAAAGTCAGGCCTGTTGGAACCCAGATGACTGACAAAGCATCCCTAGCCAACAGTTGTGTGAGCAGGAATAAATGGTCTTTTTCTCAAGCTGCTGGGCTTGGAGTTGTTTGCTGCCCAGTGATTGTGGCAGTTGACTAGTGGAGTGGACGCGAGCTCCTGGGACTTTCTCAGTCCATTGGTTTCTTGATAGAGTACAAGGATGCAGTACCAGTACCTTCTCCATGGGGTTTTTGAAAATATCAACAGAGGCAAGGCATGTAAAGTGCTTATCATAGTGACTAACACAGAATAAGCAGTTGCCATCATAGTGAAGAGCATGAGCTCTGGAGCCAATTTTTTTTTAATTCAAATCCTAGCTCCAACACTATGCAAGTGTTTGCTGCAGATTGCTACAGAGCCAAGTGTGACAGCAATTTCAAAATCAAGGCCATGTATGCTCTAGCAAAGGAGCCTAGTCATGGAGCTCCTCATTCAGTTCTTGACGACTGCCGCCACACATCACTAAGGTCCTATGCACAAGGTCCTGGAATCATGCTCAGTACACAGACCTACACGGTCTCCCACCTTAGACTGGCAGGCAAGGCAGGAGGGCTGCAAACCATTCAAGGGGCAGGGGTGGGGTTTTGCGGGGAGCTGACAGGAGATTTCCAAGGAGTGGCTAAAGACCTAGAGCTCACTCTGCAGTCAATTTTAGGGCTGGGCTCCAAGAGGCAAGCTGCACTCTCTGAGGCTGTGCAGTTAGAGGGGGTGAGGACCACCAAAGCTGGCAAGAAGTTGCTGGAAGTTGTATCCTGGAGAGATGAAGTACCAGCACCAACTCAACAGGCCAGAGCAGGATCAGGGCTTGGCACTCTGAGCTGAGAATCTATAGTCAGAGGAGGAGAGTTTCCAAGAGACCAACCAGGGGCAAACCAGGTGAAAATTTGAACTGAGTACTGTGAACAGCCTCAAGACTAGACACTTATACTTAGAAGAAGCACAGTGGAGCAGGAAGAGCTTGAACTCTGCCAGACTGCCTTGAGTTCAAACCCCGGCCCTAGCACTTACTATGTAATCTTCGGCACGTTACAGAACATCCCTGAACCTTCCTTCCTAAGGGATATTAGGAAAATACAAATATTAATAGAACTTAGTACGTTCTTGTGAGCTTTAATAGTACAAAACATATAAAGCCCTTAGAACAGTATGGACTATAGGAGTATCTATTATTATTATTATTATTATTAATTATTGACTCATAACCCCATAATTGAATCTCTTGGGCCAAAAATGTGTTTTATAATCCAGAGTTGTTCAGCCGGTAGAAAAGAAAAATAGCACACATATCACATATCATGAAAAGTTTCAGCAGGGTCTGGGGCTGCATTATGTCACTAAATATATGAATATTTATACAGTGAAATAGATGAATATTTAGATCAAACAAAAAGTATAAATAGCTTTGTTTTAGTTTAGGTCAGTTTTTGTTACCATGTACATTTTTTCAAAAGAGCACAAAACACAACACAAAACAAACAAAAACAAAGACAAACCCCTCAGAGTTTCTGCTAAGGGATTTGGAAATGCATCTAAGGGATGTGGTTTCTATTGCTAAAGTGGCTGCAGGCTGCATACGTGTGTGGGGCGGGAGCACAGGGTCAAGCAGCAAACAACGATCTCCTCCAGCGGAACTGGCCAGAAAAGGTAGAGTGTAGGAGATGGGCTTGAACCTGAGACCCTCGAGCGTTGACCGGTCTTCAAACACAGGACTCCAGGCAACAGTACACATTGGTGACAGTGAGCAGGAAGCGGAACCCAAGATGGGTTGCTAAGAACCTCTCAATATGTAAGCTAGGGCTGGAGTGTAAAAAGCTTTGAATGCCAGGACAAGAATGTGGGCTTTATTATATATGCAAGAAACTGATTTCTTTCCTTTTTTTTTTTTTTTTTTTTTTTGAGATAGAGTCTTGCTTTGTCACCCAGGCTGGAGTGCAGTGGCACGATCTCGGCTCACTGCAACCTCTGCCTCCCGGCTGCAAGCGATTCTCGTGCCTCCTGTGTGGTTGAGACTACAGGCACACGTCACCGCACCTGGCTTGTGTGTGTGTGTGTGTGTGTGTGTGTGTGTGTGTGTGTTTGTGTGTGTGTTTAGTAGAGACGGAATTTCACCATGTTGGCCAGGCTGGTCTCAAACTTCTGACCTCTAGTGATCCACCCACCTTGGCCACCCAAAGCGCTGGGATTATAGGCATGAGCCACCGCACCTGGCCTGATTTCTTGAGGATTGAATTTAGCATCTTGGGCAGTTTCCGTCTCTGGTACAGAGCCTGGCAGGTCCTTTAGAAAACGACGGTCTGGAGTTATGCTCCCATGTGTGTAGGCGCCTTGCTCTAGAATGCCCTTTCCCTGGCCTTTGAAGTCCTGCTCCACAACGCTGCCCCTCTGTGACATACTTTGCCCGTCACCACTGGGGCAGATGCTGTCAGCACCTGACCCACATCTCCTCAGTGCTCACCTGTAGGCAGGAAAGCATGCTACCTGAGAACAACTGTAAATCTCTGTCCCAAGGCTTTCTCCTGGCTGCTGGTGTACCCTGGGCCCATGCACAGAATAAACTGGAGATGATACAGAGTAAACGCCCTCAGGAGCAGCTCTGGACCACTGGCTTCCTGACCATTTTTGTCTTACGCTTTACCCTTTGTCTGTGTTTTCTGGGATGACCATCCAAATCAACAAGTTACACTAGAATTTTTGACTCAGTGTCGTGCTTCTGGGGAAACCCAGACAGAGTCATCACAGGCAGAAGAGTGTCCTCTTCCTTAGACTGATGGCTCTGTGCTTGGTTTTATGGTTTCCACCAGGAGATGCCAAGCATCTTGAGGACAGGAACTTTCCATTCATCTTGGAATCCCCATGGTGCACTGCAGAGGGTCAACATCAGAAAAATGTTCTGTGGAGTGACTTGGGATATTAGATAAGTCCCAAATATTTGCAAGAGCTAAAGATCACCAGTGTCTTCAGGGGTCAAAGCTTAGCTTCTGGATTTTGGTCAGTGGCTCTGCCACTTACTAGCTTGATACTCTTGAGCAAATTGGTTAACAGTTCGTCTCTGTCTATGAAATGGGGATAATAACGTTTTTCCTATAGAGCTGCTGTGAGAGAGAAATGAGATCATGTGAGGCAGTAAGCTTATTTCCTGATTCTCAGTGTTCGTTATATATCATACCTGTTCTTTTCCCAAATATCCCTGTTTCTCCCCTTGCCTGTCTGTAACTAATTCCTTGGAGTCATGGTCGTAAGTGTCTCTTAACTGCTTGTTGAAATAAGTTCAAGTCCATGTGCATGTGATCTGACACTTTCCATCTACTAGATAGAAAATCTCCATCTTTAAATGAGGACTTTGCATCGATTATTCCGTCTTCTGTCTCCAGTCCCCAACACAGACACATGTACACAGACACATACAAACAAGTGGACCTATAATTTCTTTTTCTTTCTTTCTTTCTTTCTTTATTTTTGAGATGAAGTTTCACTCTTGTGGCCCAGGTTGGAGTGCAGTGGCGCAATCTCTATTCACTGCAACCTCTGCCTAACTGGTTCAAGGGATTCTCCTGCTTCAGCCTCCCAAGTAGCTGGAATTACAGGTGCACGCCCCCATGCTGGGCTAATTTTTTGTATTTTTAGTACAGACAGGGTTTCATCATGTTGGCCAGGCTTGTCTCAAACTCCTGACCTAAGGTGATCCACCCACCTTGGCCTCCCAAAGTGCCAGGATTACAGGTGTGAGCCACCAAGCCCGGCCTGGACATATTCTTCAAATACACATTCTCAGCTACATTTCTTTCTCCTTCTGCAATTGCCACATGGACATCAACCAATACTCTGCCTGTTTAACCAAAATAACTTTTTCTTTTCTTTTTTATTTGAGATGGAGCCTCACTCTGTTGTTCAGGTTGGATTGCAGTGGCATAATCTGGGCTCACTGCAACCTCCACCTCCTGGATTTAAGGGATTCTCCTGCCTCAGTCTTTCAAATAGCTGTGACTACAGGCGCTCACCACCACGCCTAGCTAATTTTTGTATTTTTAGTACAGACGGGGTTTCACCATGTTGGTCAGGCTGGTCTCGAACTCCTGACCTCAGGTGATCTGCCTGCCTCTGCCTCCCAAAATGTTGGGAATACAAGCCTGAGCCACCATGCCTGGCCCAAAATAACATTTATGTCACCTAGAATAAAAACATCCCTAAGCTTGGACTGTAAGAATGAGGTCTTCTCCCTCTTTATCATCATCAAGCACTTCTCGAGGCTTCATGGCAAACATTGCCCCAGGCTAGGCCCTTGGATACCTGGACTAATCCAAGAAAGGTCACATCCATGGAGTTTCTGACTTCGTTAGTTCCCTTCTTGCAAGAAAATGCGGAGACAAAGACATGAAAATGGAAAGAGGCAGGGTCCTGGTTTCCAGTTATATAGGACAAGAGCTGGATGACTCTGAATATCTCAGTCTTCTCTCTGTGCCTCAATTTCCCTACCTCTAGGAGGAAATAAGAGTAGATATTTCCTAAGAGTCCATTTATAAAGGTCTTGGGTTTAGAAAGTTAAATTAGAGAAAAATCTGAATGCAGAAACCATGCACCCTATGGTTTTATGTTTCTGTTTCTTTTTAAAACATCCAACCAAAAACTCATATGTTGAAAGATGTCTGTGCTATTACCCCTACTGTGGTTTCTTTATGAACTTAGATAAAGAGGAGGAATTTATTTGAAAGTCAATAGACTACAGTATTTATTTACAGGTCTACTGTATGTGCTAGTTTAAATTCAACACTTTGAACGGGGTAGAAACAAATGCATCGGAATTTGACCAAGGATACATTCATATGTCAGTTTAATGCTCCAGCTGTTTAATCAAAATATGAATAAAAGGTCTAAAGCCCAACAAGCAGAAATATCATAGTTGTGGGATTCGCCGTTTGCTTCCCCATTGTCAGCCAATTACTGTGCAATTTTTCCCTGTGACTGAATAACTAACTGTTAGCAAATAATGAAAAGGCAATTACAGCGACGCTTTGTTCCTATTACTTCCTTCATTTTATCCCAGCTGTAATTATTGTCAGAGCTGGAGGTTTACTGTACCATGGAAGCAGCACCAGGAAAGAAAATGGAATGGGCTGGTGCATGGAAAATTGCAAATGTCACAGCTACCTTCATCGGCACTGTTGGACTTCTGAGAATAAAAAATCAGAGGAAAAAGCTCTCCATGTGGGTTTTACAAATTCCCTACCTCAAGCTGTTGTGGCGACTGGGGAAGAGGGGACGGCGGTAGGGGTGGGGGACAGGCAGGAATCAGGCATGATGTTTGTTCTTTTTGTGTGCGTGCGATTCCCAAAGGGCTGTGCATTTTCACTGCAGTCGGCCTGAAACCGATTCATGGAACTCTTCTCTAGCCTTTGCTTCTCATTAATGGTCTCCATGCTGTTTCATAATGGGGAGTGGCATATAAATGATGCATTTTATGGGGTTTGATCTTTCTTCAGAGAGAAAATATGCCACATATGGACAGATGTCTGAAAAAGAAAATGGCGATCATGCCCTCTTTGTGCAGTTGCCGGGACCTGTTCTTAGAAGCTGACTTTCACTGACCATATATAACATGTCTTCCTTTTTGACATTATTTTTAATAACTAGAAACTGTAAGATAAGACAAAAGAGATAGAGGTACATTCCTAATATTTTAATTCTCTTGTTTTTTCAATAAATATTTCCTAAGTGCCATGTGCAAGATACTAGACTAGGCTCTAAGGAATCAAAGGTGAGTGAGACATGGTTCCTGCCCGTAAAAGGCTCAGTCTTGAGGTATTTTCGCACCCAAATAAATGTCTTTCTGTATGAAAAGCAACTTAGGATAGCTGAAAGTGTATAAAATTGTATGTTTGAAGATCTGAATTCTAATTCCAGCTCTGCCACTTACTAGCTGGTTTTTCTTGATGTATCAGTAAGCTACTGCTGTGTAACAAACTATCTCCCAAACTGTGTGGCTTAAACCCACAATGATATATAATGAAAGGTCATGAATCTGGAGGTCAGATGGGAGGCTCTGCTCCAGGTTGGACTTGGTTGGAGCATCCTAGCTGAAGCAGCTTTGCCCCAAATGTCTCTCATCTTCCTTTTTGAAATAGCTGGGCAGCCTGCATTATCCTTCTCATGGCAATGTCTGAAGAGCACGAGAACGTGTGGAAACATGCAGGCACCCACAGCAAGTAATTTCAAGACCCAGCTTTAATCACATCTTCTAAAACCCTATTGGCCAAAGCAAATTACATGGTCAAACACTGAACAAAGGGTCAGGCAAGTATACCTTACCTCTCAATGGGAGAAACGGCAGAGATACATGACAAAGAGAATGCATACAGTTATAGGTAAAGAATTTGGGGAAATTAATCCAAACAACTTCTCTTGAATAAAACTCTGTGCCTCAATTTCTTTGTTTGTAAAATGGAAGCTCACCTTATCTGCTTTAGGAGATTGTTGGGAGGATTAGAGGAGATAAAGAATATGACTATGCTTTGGCAACTATAAAGAACTATAGTTATGCATATGTTATTGCTCTTGTTACTTTCTACTTATTTTTCTTTTTTGAAAAATTTTACTTTAAGTTCTGGGATACATGTGCAAAACGTACAGGTTTTTTACATAGGTATACATGCGCTATGGTGGTTTGCTTCACCTATCAATCCATCATCTAGGATTTAAACCCTGCAGGCATTAGGTATTTGTCCTAATGCTATCCCTCCCCTTAGCCCCACCCCCGACAGACCCCAGTGTGTGATGTTCCCCTCTTTGTGTCCGTGTGTTCTTATTGTTCAAGTCCCACTTATGAGTGAGAACATGTGGTGTTTTGTTTTCTGTTCCTGTGTTTGTTTGCTGAGAATGATGGTTTCCAGCTTCATCCATGTCCCTGTAAAGAACATGAATGCATTCTTTTTTATGGCTGCATAGTATTCCATGATGTATATGTGCCACATTTTCTTTATCCAGTCTATTACTGATGGGCATTTGGGTTGGTTCCACGTCTTTGCTATTGTAAATAGTGCTGCAATAAACATACATGTGCATGTGTCTTTATAGTAGAATGATTTATAATCCTTTGGGAATATATCCAGTAATGGGATTGCTGGGTCAAATGGTATTTCTGGTTGAAGATCCTTGAGGAATTGCCACACAGTCTTCCACAATG
The DNA here is from genome assembly GCF_000951045.1 of Mandrillus leucophaeus. NCBI lineage: Eukaryota > Metazoa > Chordata > Mammalia > Primates > Cercopithecidae > Mandrillus > Mandrillus leucophaeus. The sequence goes on along the minus strand of NW_012100876.1, from coordinate 3,851,497 downwards.
GTTGAACTAATTTACACTCCCACCAACTGTGTAAAAGTGTTCCTATTTCTCCACAGCGTCACCAGCATCTGTTGTTTCCTGACTTTTTAATAATCACCAATGTAACTGGTGTGAGATGGTATCTCATTGTGGTTTTGATTTGTATTTATCTAATGACCAGTGATGATGAGCTTTTTTCCATATATTTATTGGCCACATAAATGTCTTCTTTTGAGAAATGTCTCTTCTTATCCTTTGCCCACTTTTTGATGGCATTGTTCGTTTTTTTCTTGTAAATTTGTTTAATTCCTTGTTGATTCTGGATATTAGAACTTGTCAGATGGGTAGATTGTAAAACTTTCTCCCATTCGCTAGGTTGCTACTTATTTTTCTACAATAAAAATTTAATAATTTTTTTCCCAGGCTCAAACAGAAATGTTCTATAAACTTCATATTTCTGTAAGTTTATCTATCAGATACTTTTTCATTCATCAGATAAATTAAAAATGGAAAATGGAAATTACTGAGTTATAGAGTCTATTCTTTCTTATTTTATTTGTGAAATAGGTCACTTCTCCAAGACCCTGATCTGATTTAAGGGGAGACAGAATCTCAAAGCTATTGTTCCTTATTCCTGTGGCAGCTGGCCATGCGACTCCCCAGAGTTTAAGATAGAAGAAGAAACATTTATAGGCTAACTCAGGCTTCTTTGGCAGCTACTATCCTTGGGTTATTTCCATAGCAAAGGGAAAGCAGGTTAGGAGGGGTTGGTTAGTCATAAATAAATAAGCAAGAATACACATTCACAAGGACAGTAAAAAGGCAGATTACTAATACCAAAGGCAAAGGTGTTATTAAAAAACTCAGTCACCCAGACATAGGTTTGCTTAAATTCTTGTTCTACCAATCATTAACTGGCTTATTTAGCTTCCTGGAGCTGTTCTGTATTTTGTAAATTAGGGATATAATATCTAACTGATTGTATTCTTATCAGTACTAAATGAGATATAATACATACAGTCCCTAGCATAGTACCTGGTACATAATATGTACAAAAGAAATTAGTTCCCTTTTTCCATCCTGATTTTTTTAAGGTTTATTTTTTCTAAAATACGTCAAGTCACAATTGTTTATTTCTAATCACTAAGAGTATGAAATATCTTATTTTCCTCATTTGCCATAGCTCAGGCTTAGATGGATAGCAATAATAATAGTCTCCAAAGATAAATGTGACACACAAGCTAAAATGTATTTTGTCTGAGAAAACCTCAGTGTCTGTAGATACCAAAACCCAAAGAACTTATTCTTCTTCTGTTCCTTGACCGCAGGCCTAATATCATTTTCATCTGGGAAAATAGTATTTGTAAATATATTACGCATATTCTTCCTCCAAACCAGGACAACCATTCTCTCTCGTTCTCTCTCTCGCTCTCTCGTATGTGTGCATACGCACACACACACACAGACACATACACAACTTGTCTTGAATATGGTTGGTGTCTCTTGGAGTCCAGTATTGCAGTGATTTTGAAACAAATTGGAAAGAAAAGCTCTCTCATTAGGGAAAGAGACAACCATGTAACAACAGTATAAAAAAGAAAAAAGCCAAGTTTACTTGAGAATATAGATGTAATTATCATGAGAAAAATAGCTAGACAAATTTAACAGTACATTTTGAAAAATAACACATATGAACAAACCCAAGGATATAAGATATATATTCTTATATCCCAAGAATATAATATAATATATATCCCAAGAATATAAGAATATTTAATATTAGAAAAAAAATCAATACAATCAAGCAAATTATGGGATTTGAGGAAAATAATCACATGACTATCTCAATAGAAATGTAGATTTTTAAATGACATTAATATTAAGATTTCTTTTAAAATATTTTTTGAAAGGGTAGAAGAGAACAGCCATAATCTGACAAAAGAAACCTAGAGCAAAAAGCATATTTAATTGAGGAACTTTGAATGTGCTTTTTTTTTTTTTTTTTTTTTTTCCGAGGCATAGTCTTACTCTGTCACCCAGGCTGGAGTACAGTGGCATAATCTTAGCTCATTGCAAACTCTGCCTCCCAGGTTTAAGCAATTCTCATGCCTCAGCCTCCCAGGTAGTTGGGATTACAGGCATGTGGAATGTGTTTCTTTTTAAGAAACAGGTCAACAAGGCTTTTATACAAGCAATAAGGAACTAGAAGATGGTAATAAAAGATAAAATATTATTTATAACAGCAAGTAAAATTTTAACACAGCAAAGATGCAAAAGGCCTATAAGGAGAAAAAAATAATAAAAGTATTTTCCAAGGGCATAAAAGAAAACCTGAGTTCATAGAGAGACATACCATATTCATGGATAGAATGGCTTAGCAATGTAAAGATGTCAAATCTTTCCACATAAATCTATATATTCAATGAAATTTCTATCAACGTCCTAGCAACTTTTTTATTTCAGTGCTAATAGAGGTAGCATTACCAATGAGTCAGAAAAGTACAGAGTATTTAGTAAATGCAGAAATTACTTATAACATGGAGAAAAATTTGGATTACAACCTCATACCATATACAAAAATATAAACACAAGATGAATTAGGTGAATTAAAGACAGATATATATATATAGTAAAACTTAAGAAATATAGTCAATAACTAAGATAAATAAATGTATTTATAACCTTGGAGTAGGTAACAATTACTTAGTCAAAACACAAAAGAATAATACATATGAACAAACTAAGATGTATCCCAAAACAAACTAAGATGGCTAAGAAAAGGAGAGAGAGATGGGAAACTAAAAGGATATTAATAGACGTATCCCTGTAGGGGAAAAAAGAATATCTACCATATATAGTGGTCACTAGTAATAGGACAAATGCAAATTTAAAAGATTGCGGTGGTACTTTATATTAATACTAATCAAATTGGGGAAATAATTAGATAGCCATGTAAATATTAAGTGATAGAGTAGGTCATCATCCTTGGAAATAAGAACCTTCTTTCAAATGCTGCTGATGGGAGTTTAACTACTGAAGTTATCCTGGAGATAAATCTGGTAGTAGTTAGTGAAATTAAACATGTGCAAATCATAGGACCCTAAGGCTTCCCCACTTCTGGGCCTCCACCACAGAGACATCCTCCCAAATATTCAAAGGGAGACATGAACATAGCCCTCTCTTGAAGCACTGTTTGAATTGACAGAGTTGGAAGTGCAGAGGAGCCCATCAGAGGCAGAACAAAAGGTACTTTAGGTTCATAGTCCCTTATCTGCAATTCTGAAATACAAAAGTCTCTGAAAATATAAATTTTAAAATAAATTTGGCACAAATTTTTTTGGAGGCAAAACTTGACCTGAAGCTAGTTAGTCTCTTCATATCCCAGATAGTATGAATATTCATACATTTTGATGCAGAAATAATAATTTTTTGGTTATAGAATGCTGCCCAGAGCATGCGGAATTAGATCTGTAGTCCAATGTCACCTAATTATAGCTTGCAAACCTATTCAAAGTCTGTTCAAAGAAACACACGTATCAACATTGATGCATGGAGATGTGGATTAAAAGAATCTCAATTAAATACACCAGCAAGGATACATCTGTGGGAAGTCAGGGATTCAGAATGAAGATGGGGAATAGAAAGATAATAAAATAAAATGAGGGAGACCTAGAATGTAGAGGAAGAAAATAAAACAAAGTCAGTACAGCATGATTAATCAGTATTCAGCTGAGAAAGAGTATTTCTATAGCACTTTCTATGTGCGTCATGTGTTTTGTTTTTGCAAAAGTCTCATTTTCCAAAACAATAATAACCTGAATTTTTTAAACCTCTGTGCCCCACAGGTTGGGCACTCAATATTTGGGGCTTGAAAAATATGTATTGACTGGAAGTCTGCTATGGACAAATAGGATTACTTGAGGGAAGCCCTGACAATAGTACATCCAATCAGCTCCACTTTCACTGTTACCCAAGCAAGAAAAGCACTGGGTTTACAAGTAGGCCCTGCTTCAACTCTCAGCTTTGTCTATTGTGAGACCTTGGGCAGTCACTTTGCCTTTCTGAGCTTCATTTCTCTTTATCCGCTCCTTGCCCATTCTCTCTCCCATTTTAGCCCTGTGATAAAACCATTCTGGATTTCTTGCAGTTGACCAAAAGAACACCTCCTGACACCTCATGTTTTTGCATATTTAGTTTTCTCTGCCTGAAATGTCCGTCAAACCTCATCTGCCAGCAAAACTCAAAATTATCTCTCAAACCAGTTCAAACCTTACTTCTGCTGTGAAGCTTTCCTCCTCTCTGTTCCTATTGCATCTGGGATAGACCTCACTTACAACCTTTTTCAAGTATCATTTTGATTATTTGAATGCATAGTTGTTTCCCACATAAGAATATAAACATGGAGAGGCCAGGCACTATATCTTATGCATCTGTATCATCCTGAGGTCCAAAACAATACTTAGTACATAGAAGATATTCAATAAATGTTGATCATCATAAGTAGCTTTTTCTAACTGGGCAACTATCTACAGTAATTTGACTTTCCAGAGCTTACTTTCTCCTATGCAAAATGGGACAAATAATATTTCATGGTGCAGTTGTGAGAATTAAATAAAAACAGATAGACACATACTCTCAGAGTGGGAAGTAATATCAGAGGTCATTTGTCAAATCACGCAATAGAACCAGACACTTCATAGTAGTGCATGCCCAGCATCTCCTAAGGTAGCTCAGTTCCATTTCTGGGCAGCTCTGGCTTTTAGAAAGGAGTAGAAAAGTATCTGGATGAATGACACATTTCATTCAGTGATATCTAACAGAGGAAGCATTACCAATGAATGAGGAAAGTACAGTGCTACCTCTGTTAGATATCATACTGCTGGATGAATGAAGCAGGTACAGGGACACACTGGGAATGGGCTAGCTGTAATTCTCATCCTCCATCACACTATGTGTAGCCTATGCATTTACAACAATGTTCCATTCACCTAGCATTTGGGGAAATAAGCTGATCTATAAAATATTCAGGTGATTTTCCACTTAAATTGCACTCTTTTATTTAATTTGTATGATTCTCATGAGAAACATTTCAAAGAATTTAATATATTTCCCTGCCTATTGCCACAGAGGGTATAGATTACCCTTTAACCAGGCTATAGAAATGGATGACTACATTGATTTTTAAAATAATGATGTTCTCAGGGATTTTGAAGTGTGTGGAAGAAGTTGTCCTTGTAATAAGTGACCCTAGTCTGCTCTGTCTGTTGTACTTGTGTCAGCTTCAAATAAGTCCTTCCTGTCCCTTTCTGAATGCCTTGCTTCTACTTTGCATAGGAAGTACCACCCCAAAGATTGCTAGTAACGTTGTAAAGTAAGAATGAATAGAACCACTCTCTGTGAGGCTCCTCTATGAGCAGAAGGGTTTTGTGCTATTTGGTGGCTAGATTCTCATTTTTTTTCCAGTTGGCTGCTATGCTGGGCAGAAATTTACATAATACTTCATTGTGATGGTATGCCCCAGTCCAGGTCTGTCTTTGCCCTTCTTTGCCTTGTTTTTATCTTGGAATTCCTAAGATCATATAGGTTCTCCTGCAAGCTGGATTTCATTTGAGTTTGGTCAATGGGAGGCACCAGGAGGATATGGGAGAATAGGAGGAGAGGGATGTTGACATGATAATATCCACTTCTTCCCTTTTCTGGGCCATGTTCCCTGGCAAGGGCTCTATCCTTCATGACCACAGTTCCTGCCAGGTGGCCCCTCTTCCAAGGCTTCAGGTCTCATTGGCTGTGTTCCTAGCATTCCTTCTCTTAATTCTTTTAAGCTCTGGCATGGTAATGGTTTCCCAATGTTGCTAGTATCTGGGAGCCTCATCATCTTTTCTTTGTTCCTTTAGTGCTACCCACATCTCTGAAGTCAGCTCTCCATTAAAGACTCTTGAACTATCTGAGTGGATTCTGTTTCCTGCTAGCCTCTGGCTGAGTCGCTCAACCATTGAAGTGTTATTTTTTGGGCACATTCTACTGGCTCAATATTGGTGACATTGTAGTGAACAAGGCAGATATGAGTCTTGCCTTTATGCAGCCTAGGTCTAGCGAAGGAAGAGAGACACTGAGCCAATAGTTGTGAGTGTGATGAGCATTTTAAGAGGGATTGTAGAGAGCTTTGGGGGTTTATAGTTGAGCAAATAGGGTTCAGATGGGAAAATGTAGTCATCTATTTATACAACCTAAATAAAGTCATCCTTCCCCAGTTTTCTCTTGCCATGGCTCTCCGCAGACAATAGAGTTTCCATCTTCCAGGTCAAATATTAACAGGGGAAAATATTTTCCAGAACACTGTCACCTCAAGTTCCAGAGAGGTGTAACCTAGGTCTTACAGGTGACAGCAAGGGAGGAGGGCAGGACACATGTGTCCTGAAGGGAGGAGGGGAGACCAAGATGAATTAAAACTAGAAATGGCCTGAAGTTTCTCCATCCCAAATTAGATGTCATTAGGTTCTTCCAAACACTTCCTATCATTTCTCTCCTGCTCCCAAGAGAACACTCCATGTAACATAAAATAATAATACTAAATCTAAAGGTAAAAGGAAAGACATCATTACCAGATTAATACATCGTGAAAAAAAAATTCACATTTCTGATAGATACTTAACAATGCATTGGTGATTAAATTAATTGTACGTGGCGAGCAGAAAGATAGCTCTCTAATGCATATTAAATATTAACAATTTGAGATAATAGGAGTCTACATGTCTCCCCTTTACAGCTTCCTTTGTCAATGAAATGTACTTTTGTGTGGAAGAAAGAGATAGTTTGGAATGTGATAGTCTTACCCAATGAGGACCAGTGCAGCTTGCCTCAATACCAGAGCCACCGGCAATCAGCCTAATCATAAATGACCGGAACCAAATGGATTCAGGCAGCCATGCTGACTACTGAGTTAAAAAGTTTTCTATGTCAAGAGTCTGAATGCCAACTAAATCAAAACCTTTCATGGCAAATCAAAGGGCCAGCAGCTCTCTCCCTGCTTCTGCCAAAGGCTTTGTTTCGCCATTTCCTCCCGGTGTTGTCAGGAGGTGGCGGCTGCTGTAGTTAAGTTGGGCCCCATCTGGGGACATCCATCCATGTTCCATTATCCCCGGAAAGTCAGTCCATCACCTTTACATTAAGAGGATTGGGGTGGTGGGGTGGAGTGGGGGCAAAAAGAAGCAAAACAAACTGATTGCCAAGCCAGCTATGATGTCAGCATGAATTAATGTTTCCCACAGGCATGCTAATCAGCTCCATGACATAATAACGGCTTCTATTACACCGGTGGGACTTCAAAGTTATTCCAAAGATAACATAACACAACACTTGAAGCCCCAGGAAACTTCCACCATGCTTTCAGATGTTTTATAAAGTTACCGATCTTTTCATTGCTAGGGAAACAAAAAAGCTGAAAGGAAACAGAATATTGAATTTGGGATGAATCAGGGTTGGAAAGTGATTTCATTACAAATTCCAAATGTTCAAAGAGATAGTAGCAATTAAAAAGCTGCCAGGGGTCGCCATTTAAAAGCAGCTTTGTGGCAAGCTTTTCTCAAACAGGCAGATGGGCATAATTTCCAGTGTGGAAAAAAATTAACATATAAGTTAGTGTGGAAGGTATTGTGCCGATTAGTGAACAAATGAACTCATAAAAAGTGTGTAGGCAGGAAGGCGTGGCAATCAAGATTTGCTTCTCTCTTCTGACCTCTACTAGATATTTGTCTTTGGGCCAATTATTTTACTGAGACTTAATCCCTTGTCTACAAAATGGGAATACTGATACCCTCCTCAATAGTAGAGTTGAGGGAACTACATCAGGGAATGTATTCAAAGCACAGTGTCCAACTGAGCAGCCAGTAAACACACCTATTACTGTTACGATCATTCAATATTTGTTATTATTGGGCAAAAATATGCTATTGCTACAAATAGTAATGCTCTTCACTGCATTGGTCCATGTTGTCCCAAGGGATTCATACATATTATCCTTTTAAATGCACCCAATCCTGTTGCTAGGTACTATTAAGCCCAATTTACAGATTACGAAATTGAGGTCCAGAGATGCTTAAGCTACTGCTGAAGATGACACAGACAAAAATAACAGAGCTGGAACTGGAACTGTGCCATGAAACTCTGGTTCCTTTTTTTTTTTTTTTCTTTAAGACAGAGTCTTGCTCTGTCGCCCCAGCTAGAGTGCAGTGGCATGATCTCAGCTCACTGAAACCTCTGCCTCACGGGTTCAAGGGATTCTCCTGCCTCAGCCTCCCGAGTAGCTGGGATTACAGGCACCCACCACCATGCCCAGCTAATTGTTGCATTTTTAGTAGTGACGGGGTCTCACCATGTTGGCCAGGCTGGTCTCGAACTCCCGACCTCATGTGATCCACCCACCTTGGCCACCCAAAGTGCTGGGATTACAGGAGTAAGCCACTGCACCCGGCCTGCTCTGCGAACTCTTAACCACTACTTTCTATATACATATACACAGAGAGAACACACACACATACCTTCACACATGGGCACACAACACACACAGATATGCACTTGCACATGGGCACACGCATAGACACAAGTACTCACGCACAGCCTGGAACAAATCCTATAGTTCTCTAACCCTCTGCTGTGATGATGTTGCAGTTGGACCTACCTGGGTGTGAGGCGCAACAACTCCACTTACTCAGGATGATCTTGGGTAAGTCATGTAACCTGTGTGGGACTCAGTCTTTGACATGTATCACAGGCATATTCATAGAACTAACTGCTCAAAGTGTTGTTGCAAGGGTTAAATGAGGTGATACAATACCTATAAAGCACTTAACACAGTGCTTGAAATACTTGATAAACACCTGATAAATTTACCTTTGATTATTATTACAAACACATTAGGCATTGAAAGAGCATCTCTCTGCCTCTGTCTCCCTCTCTCTCTCATGCACACACACACACACATCTTAAGCATGTCCGGGATGGTTATTTCTAGAAGAAGACTTACCAGGCACAGCATCTGTGCCAACGAGGATTCTCTCATAGCATTTGACAGTTACTGAGAAAGGAGTGAAGATAGACTGCCAACCTTTGTGGTCCCAAATGTCCCTCTGGCTCTCAGGGCCTCTCTGTGTCCCTGTCTCGGCAGCCTCCAGCCCCTATGGTGTGGGAACGGTTCTCAGGGATGCCTCACAGGCAGGTTCCAGTAGCGAGGTACAGCCCTCGACTTGGATCTAGCCTGGAGGGTGAGACGTCCATGACACCTAGAACTCCACAGAGACACTCAAGAATGGGGATGACAAACGGGTCGTCATGCCCCCCTCTGCAGCCAACTGATGCCATTTTCTGAGGGTTTCCTATCAGAGAAGGAAGCTTCAAGGTTTGTCTGCTTAAACACTGCTTCTCTCGGCCCACGCTGTCAGGCCTCCATATTTGTTTGGGGAGAAACACTGGATACCTGGCCCCTTTACTTCCCTTTACTCCTTTACTTGATAAAAAAGTG
>NW_012100876.1:3833246-3841491 GCF_000951045.1 Mandrillus leucophaeus | reverse complement strand
TCTTTCTTTCTTTCCTCTCTCTCTCTCTCTCTTTTTTTTGAGATGGAGTCTCTATCACCCAGGCTGGAGTGCAGTGGCGTGATCTCAGCTTACTGCAACCTCCACCTCCAAGGTTCAAGCAATTCTCCTGCCTCAGCCTCCTGAGTAGCTGGAACTACAGGAACCCACCACCACGCCTGGCTAATTTTTGTATTTTTGGTAGAGAGGGGGTTTCACCATGTTGGCCAGGCTGGTCTCAAACTCCAAATCAGGCATACTTCTGATAGAAAATGCTACAGTTTCTCTAACCATGGCCTTGGCTGTTACCCAGTTAGCTTAGTTTATTTGCGGCTCTTCCACCAAATGAAACCAATCACCAGCTACAATTTTGCCTCAGAATTTGCTGGTATCTTCAAGTGAAGAATCTTGACTAACCTGGTTCACCTTTTGCCTTTGGGAATTTAATGTGTATGTTAGGTGGTTTCCTTGACTCATTTACTTTCTTCCAGTTGTTTAGAATAGACAGAATTGAAGGAGGTGGGGAAGCTAAATTAAAGAAACCAACTTTACGCCTTTACCTTTAGTGGTAACCAGCTTCTCTGAAACTGAACTGGATTTGATACATAATACTAAATTCTATAGATAGTTAAAGAACACTGTGCCTAACTGAAAACCCCACGATCGCAGCCCAGTCCTCAAGTTGCTTGCAATCTAGAGGAGAAAAGAAATTCAATATAGGTTGGTAAGTGTAGTACTACACACATCTGGTAACCAACTCACATCGCTTTGCCTTACTTCTGACTGCAGCCGGGACTGGGTGGACAGGCAGGTTTCAACTCATTTCAGACTAACAACCTCAGTGTCACACAGCTTCACTTTCTGCCCCTGGGTGCCCTCGACATTGCAGAAACCCTGGAGAGCTGGCTCAGGTCATGAGCCTGCACAGCTAGAAAGTACAGGGAGATTAACAACTCCTGGGGCAAGGCTCAGCCCATGGAGAGAATATCTCATCTCCCAGGTTCAGATGGCCATGTAGGAGGCATTCCATACACTTTGCAGGAGGACCCAGAAGAATCAAGCTCCAGAGTGGTCACCTCGATCATGCATCTTATTATTGCTTTTCTTCCTCTCCCGGTTTGCTTTCCTGGCTCCCTCGCTCCTACACCTTGAACCCACTTCCCTAATAAACTATCTACACTCGAGTTCTTATCTCAGGGTTTTGCTTGTAAGGGAACCCAAATCAAACAGGATGATACAGGAGTTCACTCTAGGGGCATCGAACCTAGTGGTAGGGGCCTGGAAGAAGGTGTCCTTGGTAATGTGTAACCCAAACAATGAGTACTGAGTGGGCATCAGCTAAGTGGAGACACAGGGAGAGGAGAGAGGTAGAAAAGTAACCCATGCAGAAAGCAAAGCTGGGAGCTAGAAAAAGCATGCCACATTTGGGATGTTGCAATTAGTTTAGACAGAAAGTCAGCTTGCTCAAATTAGATAAATATATTTACAGAATAAGATAAAAGAATTTTTCCCTGTCCTTGATGACAAACCCAAGAGCTACCTCTTTGGCATTACAAATAATCACATGGGCTGTGGCCAATGATGGTCTTTTTCAAAAGCACATAGCAGGTTGTGGAAAATGTGCAAGATAGTCTTTTGTATGGCAGGCGCTGGCCTTTGGGTTGCTGGGGCAGAGAAAGCAAGTGAAGGCTGTGGTACACAGGGCTGAATCTCTGTGAGGCTGAGTTTATTCACCTGTAAAATAAGCCCTTATGTCTTGAGCAGAACTGAGTGACTGGCACCCATTTGGTCACAAGGCAGAGAATCAGTATAACCAATCCAGTCGGGAAAAATCAATGTTTGGCCAAATCTTTTTTGACCAAGATGACAGACTTTATCTATCCAGCCGTATCTTGGAACCCTATCTATAAACAGCTTCCAACAAGTAAGATATTCCATTTTAACACAGCAGGGCCAGGGAAGGGCATGGGAGCAAAAGGCAGAGGGGCTGGAAACGTAACTGTACATTTTGACATTAAATGAATTACATGGAAATTATATGCAAATCATTATGTAAATGTGGCATATGTTGTTTTTGAGTTAACAGCTTGGACACTTTCAATAATTACAGCATTTTTCAGGGTGAATTAAGAGCCCCAATAAACTATATTTAGGAGCCACTACAGATGAACAGGATTTAATGATCTTTGTTTTTCATTTTAAGTGGCTCGGATTAAGAGAGAAACTTGAAATTTTCTCTCTCAGTCCTATAAAGACCACTATATATTATACAATATTCTTTGGATGACAATGACAATCTATGACAATTAATAAGCACATTAATGCCAAAAGCCTTTGAAAATATAGACTTCTCAAGAGAGCACTGCTTTATCTTATTTTATCCTTTTGTACCTGTGAACAGATGTAAAAGATTAAAATGAAATATCCTTCTCTCTGTTGCATTATTCTTCCATAATTTAAGAAAAAAAGCCATACATCACACACTAAGATGTTCTGCCATGATACCATTGTTCCTTCATACAGTGCTATCGCCTGAAACACCCTAATTTATTTCTTCATCGAAAAAGGAGATATCGGATTTCCTATCCTTTTTTCCTCCCTCCTGCAAAATCTCCTCACAATGTTTATTTTCTTCTTTTTAAATTTTAATTTATAATTTTTATGGATATATAATAGTTGTACATATTTATAGGGTACATACAAGGTTTTGATATAAACATATAATAAAAATGTTTATTTTTTGAGAAAATTCTGCCACAGCCTAGGCTAGGTAGGTAGAGCTGGTGAAAAAGAGGGCTTTCAATTTCCTTTGTAGACCTTCATTTCTGGGAATATTTTGGACTAGATAACCTGAAGAATCTCTGGTTACAAAACCTCGAGGAATGCTGGATGATATATAATGAATATCCTTTTAAGTGCAAAGCTGAGCTTGAAAAAAAAAATCAGGGAAATCCCCAAAGGCTTAAAACAAAGAAGCATTTGAAGTCTTGAGGGTTATATGAGAACTGATGCTGCAGCTGTCCCAGGATGGGGTTCATGGTTGCCAAGCAGGGAAAAATAGGAGCTTAGGCTTTAACAACCACACAGGGATAGGAGTTCACGCTTTCTGTATCTATAAAGCCAGGACACTCAAAGAGCTACACCCACAGTGACAGGATGGACTAGGAAACATTCTCTCTAGCACAGAAGAATAAAGAAGCTTGACTGTCTAGACCTAGGCCTAAGTGGAAAAATTATAAATATCTCCCATGAGAATTCAGAACTACAGGATTGCTTTTACTCTCTTTGGGGTTCATCCTGGAACCCACAAGTTGAGTGGTCTCAACTGAGGATATCCCCAGGGACACCTGGCAGATAGAAACAAGCATACTAGAAGGATATACCCCCACACCGGCCCCAACAAGATTCCCACACATAAAGCCCCACTAAAGATGAGGTCACAACACAAAATTATAAAACACAGGAAGGAAAAATTAGCCTCTGATGCACACAAAAAGTTGTGCTCCAAGGTTTCTCCTCCTGCAGCCAGAGATAAATAGGCTGATGACTTAAAAAGAGATTAATCTTATCACCACCTGGATATGCAAACCCTGCCAACTGTTTTCTCCCCTCATAAATATGGTTTCTGAAGGAGGACTCTTTATCATCTCTATGTGAAGAGTCAGGCAAAGACAGAGAAGAGGGGCAACTCTCCTGTTTCTCATTGTGGATGGAAAGGTAGCCATGAGCCCTAAATCCCCAAATCCATCAATGTTGGGTCACTGCCAGCTTGGAAGTCCAACTCTCTGGACTCAGTGCAGAATTTAAGAATATACTGCCCCTCCAAGAGTATTACAACTGAAACATAGAAGAATGAATTTATACTGATGGAAGTTTAAGCAGGACAAAAAGGCATTTTGGACAGGACTTCTAGTCATGGAAATAAGGCCACAGTGCAGCTGACTTAATAAATAAGGAAAAGACAAATTTGGGGAAACAGAAGTTCCTGGGCCAACTGAGTGAAGGATCCTATGTGTGTGATCCTAATAATTCACACTCCCTATTGAGAAGCCTTCAGTGGATACCCACTCAATTTCAAAATAAACCCTGCTTCCTAGCCTATTTTTAAGGATCTTGATGATTTTGCTTCAATCTACCATGTCTTTTAAGGCTCTAGGCAAACTGGATACTTACTGTTTTCCAAACTCAGGTTGTACTCCTCCACTCTCTTTCGGGAATACCTCTCTCTTTGCCTCTCCCTTCTCACTCCCACATCCACATAGTCAAGAGTGACTATTCCTCAAAGTTAGCTCAAATGCCTCTTCCTTCAGGAAATCTTCCTGATCCCCACTCCAGAAGTGACCTTACTTCCAGAACTTTTCATGTTCCATCTTCTATTATAGCTGCAACCTGCGGTTTATGAAAGTTGAGGCCTTAGGAAAATACATGTTGAATAATTTCAAGATGTCTGTGAACAAATTCTGAGAAAATACTAAAGTATCACAAGGCAGAACCTGTACAACAAGAATGTAAACACCAACCTATCCTATGTCCTTCTGCACAAAACTTTCTGCAAGCCACAAATAAGTGAAGTTTTGAGAAAGGCAATGTTTTCAACACTTCAGTCATTTGAGTATTAGCTTCACATAGTTTCTCTATCTGCATGTGATCCTATTATTTATTTAGCATTTTTCTTTACATCGATTCACTTTTAAGAATCTAGATAGATGTATTTTAAAAGGAAACTTCTTTATCCCTACCATAAATGGGAAATTAATATCACTTGGAATAAAGAGAAAGTCACCACAGAAAATAAATATAGGCATAAAAACAACAATATGATTAAATTCTAGTTGTTCATAGTTGCTTGCCGAAAGCTACGTGCTAGAGGCTGCTGTATCCTTTTTAAAGAAGACTAACAAGTGCTATACAGTTGTGAGAGGCTCAACACCAGCAAGCCAAGAGTTTCTGCTTCATGTAAACAATGGTATTAAAGGAATATACAAAAGGAAATCTCTCTTTTTTAAATTTTACTTTAAGTTCTGAGATACATGTGCAGAATGTGGAGGTTTGTTACACAGGTATACATGTGCCATGGTGGTTTGCTGCATCTATCAACCCATTATCTAGGTTTTAAGCCCCACACACATTAGGTATTTGTCCTAATGCTCTTCCTCTCCTTGCCCTCCACCCCCCGACAGGCTCCGGTGCGTGATGTTCCCCTCCCTGTGTCCATGTGTTCTCATTGTATCCAGAATCCACAAGGAACGTAAACAAATTTACACAAAGAAAACAAACAATCCCATCAAAAAGTGGGCAAAGGATATGAATGGAAACTTCTCAAAAAAAGACATTTATTCAGCCAACAAACATGAAAAAAAGTTTATTATCACTGGTCATTAGAGAATGAAAATCAAAACCACAGTGAGATACCATCTCACACCAGTTACAATGGTGATTATTAAAAAGTCAGGAAACCACAGATGCTGGTGAGGCTGTGGAGAAGGAGGAATGCTTTTACACTGTTGGTGGGAGTATAAATTGTAAATTAGTTCAACCATTGTCAAAGGCAGTGTGGCATTCCTCAAGGATCTAGAACTAGAAATACCATTTGACCCAGCAATTCCATTACTGGTTATATACCCAAAGGATTATAAGTCATTCTACTCTTCACTGGTTAAATACTACTGGTTAAAGAAAATATGGCACATGTATACCATGGAATACTATGCATCCATAAAAAAGAATGAGTTCACGTCCTTTGCAGGGACAGGGATGAAACTGGAAGCCATCATTCTCAGCAAACTAACACAGGAACAGAAAACCAAACACCGCATGTTCTTACACATAAGTGAGAGTACAACAAAAAGGAAATCTCTTAGTCAACTGATTCAGAGTTACTTTGTGCATTGCCTTGGGAGGCCCTAAAACTTTCTTGCATTCTTCCAGTAGAGCATGTTCAACACTTTTGTTGGGGGATGGTCATGTATATGGGAGAGAACACTGGCTACAGAATAAGTGAGATGCAAACTTGAGCTCTGACTCTGTCACTGAATGGAGGAGTGATCTTGGGAAAGTATGATGTCTCTAAGCCTCAGTGTTTCATCAGTAAGATAAAGATAATACAACCTACTTTTGGAGGGTTGCCAGGAACTTGGACATAAAGTTCTCCAGTGGAGAATATGCACCATGGTAGGGTGTTAATAAGCTTGTTATTGGTTTTCCCTGTGGTATTTGGGCTCAGTGAAAACAACTTATTATCCAAAAGATCCAAGGTTAGAAATCAACCTCTTGATTATTTCATAAGAAAATTCCATTGCTTTAGAATATAGATACACAGTGCCAAATATTAGAGGCAAAAACCTTAAAGTGCGTCATAACTTGATATCAAATACTTCTTTGAGTAAAACAAAATTACTCCATGATTTCCATTCCTCATGGAGTTTTGCTGATCTTACAACACTTCATTCTTTTCTTTTGCCATTAATACTACAGAAGGTCTCAGACTAGCATAATGTAATAGTGGAAAATCATATTTTAAGGGCAGTAAAAATGAAGATGGAGGAGTCAAAGGAATTTAGTGCTTCTGATCATTCTAATTCGTTGTACCAAAAGACAAACTGGAAAAAGAATTTTAAGGAAAAGGAAAATAACTGTGCCACAATAACTAAGAAAAGAAAAGTACTATTATACAAGAGGTATACAAAAACATAATTTACATTGGATAATACTGCCATCCTCTGTGATATTGAGATGATCCACTTAAATATAAGTCTATTTGACTTTTATAGTCAGCATCAGTCAATTCTCTTTGAAAAGAAAAATCAAATTCTTATAGACCTACAAAAATCTCAAGGGCCTAAGGACCTAGTTTACGAAATGCTGTTTGGGGAGCATGAGAAGCTATTAAATTAAAATAGGTTTGCTGCTAGTGGTGAAATGGATGGTCAAGGGCCTTTTCTTAATGTGTCTCTTAAAGGACAGGATTCTACATCCTGCAAATGGAAAAATCACAGTACTGGAAAATCCAGACCCCAGAGCCTGACCTTGGCCAATTTCTAACTGCCCGTGTGACCTTGGGCAAATCCTTTAACATATCTCAGCTTGCATTTCTTCACCTGTAAGAAAAGACTGGACTTTTTTTAGTAGGTAAGTCTCTAAGGTCCCTTTTAACTAGAAAATTATGTGAAACTTACTTTAATTGTGTTTTTGTTGAGGAGCTCATGACATGTGAAGATTTTCAGACCTATCCATGTTTGTTATAAAACCAGAGGTGTGGAACACTGATGTGTATAAGTGCTCCTGGCCCTAGAGTGAGCACAGCTTAAGAATCGCTGCTCTTAGGGAACCCAAGCAGAAGATGAGGGTGTGATGGAGGATGAGCCAGATTCTCTTGTTAGACTTGACTCTGGATTCTTTTCTTTCAGTTAAACACCTGATAATGTTTCATTTAAACATCTCTTCCTGGTCCCACCTACTGGAATGAAGAGAGAGTCGTGTTCACACACAGTCCAGGCCTCAGAAAGGTGCAGACCTAAGATGTCAATGTGGTGGTGGCCACGTGATTAGCTGCATGACACCAAGGACAGGTGAATCTAAAGGTCAGGATGGATATCCCAAACAGACCATATTCTCATGGCTTTGGCAGCCAGTTCTATCAGAGCAAGATTTGTTATTTTATTTTATTTTTTTGAGACAGAGTCTGACTCTGTCACCCAGACTGGAGTGCAGTGGCACGATCACGGCTCACTGCAACCTCTGTCTCCTGGGCTCAAGCCATTCTTCTGCCTCGGCCTCCCAAGTAGCTGGGATTACAGGTATGTGCCATCACGCCTGGCTAATTTTTGTATTTTTGGTAGAGATGGGAGTTTCTCCATGTTGGCCAGGCTGGTCTCAAACCCCTGACCTCAAATGATCCGCTCATCTCTGCCTCCCAAAGTTCTGGGATCACAGGCACGAGCCATGGTGCCCAGCCAGTGGCATCATTTTTAATCTCCCCAATTCCCAATATAAAATAGAACAACTAGATGGAAAGAGTAGAAGTCTATAGACACATTTATAGTTAAACTGTTTCAAATATTCCTATGAACCCCAGAATATAAGCAGGTAAGGACAAACGAACAATAAGCACTAGACCTACATGGTGTCAGTGCCTGTGCAGGAAGAAGCAGAGAGAAGAAACAGGGTATTAGGTGAGCCTGGAAACAGAAGAATCTTAAAATGGCCACGTATTTGCTAGACCAATAGGAGCATAGCAGAGCAGCTAAGA
>NW_012100876.1:3831369-3832716 GCF_000951045.1 Mandrillus leucophaeus | reverse complement strand
ACACACACACACACACACACAGACACCCCACCTCATAAGGTTTTAAGAAAGTTTACAAATATGTGTTGGGTTACATTCAAAGCTGTCCTGGGCTACATAGAGCTCATGGGCTGCAGGTTAGACAAGTTTGCTCTAAAGTTATAAAAGATACCCTGAATTATGCTCCCTTTTAAAAGTTCAGGAAAGCTAATTTTATGTAAAGATGAGCAGCAGTATTATTGCAAAAAGTATCACAAGCAAAAACATATCAAGGTAAATTCCATATGAAGTTACTATAAGGAAAAAGAGGTGCAGTACAGCATTCTTACAATGAAAGCTTGCCAGACAAAATATGCTCACAAAATGGATTAACTTCTGTTTTACAATGAGCTACAATACAGTAAGAAAATATGCAAGATGCAAAGGATAGAAATCAGAATGAGAGAAGCTCAGAAACGATGCAGCAGAAATAAGTGGAGTCAAAACTTTTAAAAAATAATTTTCAGAACTGAAAATGAACTGAGAAGGAACACAAGTACAATAAATTTGACAGATTACAGTTTAAGGTAAATGGATCAAAAGAAAAAGAAATGAAGAGAGAACTTCCTTTCTTTCTTTCAAAAGCATTTGAAATAAAGTGACAAATATTTAAGCGGGCAAAGAATATCCAACATATGTGTAAAAGAAATGTAAAAATGAAAATCAAAGCATGGGAACAAAACAAATACCAAACATTATAACTCAAGAAAACTTTCCTGAAGAAAAAAATATTTGAAACTATACATTGAAAAAGTATACCGCACACTTGATAATGGTGACCCAAAGCTACCAATATCAAGCCACACTCAAGTAAAATGATTGAACTCAGAAGGGAAAAGAAAAAAAAACAAGGAAGGATGAAAGAAAGAAGAAAGAAAGGAGAAAATCCTTTCACTATCTAGAAAAGAAAAGAGAAAGAGACTATAAGAGAAAGAAAATGAGACATCAGATATCTCAATGATGACACTTAATGTTGGATGAGCCTTGGAGTATCTTATTGAAGCAGATATTAAGAAAACTTTCAAAGACTGGGGTCACATGAAAAGGACTCAAGAGCCAACTTTGAAGAGGCCACCTATGGGACAATTTAAACTTCAAAAGGATAAAAGATGCAACTGAATGAATTCCATCAACTGTGTTTAATTCATGAACTCATAATGACATTTTGTAAATAAATGTTTTATTTTAGCGTTATTTCACTCTACAGAAAAATTGTGTAGAGAATCCAGAGAGTTTCTGTATTCTCCACATCCAGTTTCCCCTATTAACAGCTTATATTAGTATAATACATTTGTTATAATCCCTTTGTTACCATTAATGAATCAATAT
>NW_012100876.1:3798330-3829609 GCF_000951045.1 Mandrillus leucophaeus | reverse complement strand
TGCACAACGTGCAGGTTACATAGGTATACATGTGCCATATTGGTTTGCTGCACCCATCAACTCATCATCTACATTAGGTATTTCTCCTAATGCTGTCCCTCCCTCAGCACCCCCACCCTCCAACAGGCCCCGGTGTGTGATGTTCCCCTCCCTGTGTCCATGTGTTCTCATTGTTCAGCTCCCACCTATGAGTGAGAACATGCGGTGTTCGGTTTTCTGTCCTTCTGACAGTTTGCTCAGAATGATGGTTTCCAGCTTGTCTTACATTAACTCTTTAAATTGTATATTTTTGGTTTTTCTGTGTCTTATTTTACCTTGAAACAGTTAATCAAAAATAGAGAGAGAAGAATGTAAATGGAGTATTCTAGTCTTCTAGAAATCTAGAGTCAGTGATAAGCAAGTTACATACACTTACGAGTCTTGAGTACTAAGTTAAACATTTTCACTTCACACAGGAGCCAAAAATATTGGATTAGGCTTATATAATGCTCTACAAGATACACATATGCCATCGCTATTCTGAAATCCTGAAGGATCCTTTGTTACACTTCATTTTAATGATTATTCAAAGAAATTAGCAAATGGAGGGGAGAAAAACTGAAATAAATTAATGCAGAAAAAGACCTCATATTCAGCAGCCTCTCCTCCTGTTCGTGCAAAGATCACACTAAGAGATTTTTCAAAAATCCAACAAAGTCGAAAACGTCTCAAGTGCAGTTGATCAAAGCCCTTCCTATGGGATACTACTTCATAATTGAATCATGCAAACTGCTGGGAAGTTTATACCCAGCCTACATTTTCTGTGATGTTAACCTATTATTCCTGGCCCCCTTGTGTACTTATATTATTCTCAAAGATATCTGTAAATAGTCCCTTACCTTCTATTTTACCAGTCAAACAAACATGTACAGGAGAAGTTGAATGCATAAATAGTCTCTGCTCATATATTTGCAGTTCAAAAGATTGGTCCACAAAGGGAAAAATCTAGAGTAGAAATTTTCCCTTTAGAAGTCTTCAGACATTCACAGAAGCAGAGACAAAAACATTCATTACAGAGGAAAGAAACAGCAGCTTTATGTGTGCTACGGGCAAGGACTACCCTGCTATTTTTTTTTAAGACTAGTTATTGTTTTGCCAGATCTTACAAATGCATAATCATTTGGATCTTTTCAGAGGTGGCCAAAGCCAGATTCTAGGTTTGGGTGGATGATCATCGTCTCTTGAAATGGGTTCATCTGTTGGGTTTGAATTTAACACAGACCTTCGCCAATGCCTTCCATTTTATTGATGAGGAAAAATGAGGCCCAGAGAAATAAATGTGCTCTCCCAAGATCAAACAGCAAGAGAGTCAAAACCAGGATTTGAGAACAGAGTTCTAAATTCGACTTTCCCTACAGTTTCTGAGCAACGGCAAGATAGTCAAAACCAGGATTTGAGAACTGAGTTCTAAATTTGACCTTCGCTACAGTTTCTGAGCAAAGGCGAGTTAAAAGATATTTGCCAGATTATCCTGGGATAGGGGTGGCAATAAGGACAAGGAAGTAGTGGAGGATTCCAACAGTAAGGCCTGGACATGGGACATGTCATCCCCTGGGTATCAGGGAATGCAAACTGGGAGCTCCTTAGACTTTCAGAAATGAGAAGGCCTAGGAAACACATTTTCAAAAAGGATCCAAGGTTCTATCTTTGAGTCATGAGGTCCCTTAGAAGTCCAGGACAGTGGCACTGCAGGAAAACATGCTCAGTGTAACCTCAGGAAGAAGCAGGTACTAGCACATCTTCCCCTGTGTGAAGGTACGGTACTGATAAAAGGAGGGCACCATTCACAGGCAATTCCCATCCCAGGACCAACCTGAATCCCATGAGATCCCGGATGGATGTAGTCAAAGCTTGGGGTCAGCCTGCTGCCAACGGAATTTTCTGAATGACTGGAAGACAGTAGTTCACCAATCTCTTCTGGTTGCTGAAGAAGTTTTTAGAAGTATGCACTGCACAATCATGATAGATCTCTGAAAGCACAAACTAAAAAAATATTTCATCTCGACTGGGCACAGTAGCTCATGCCTGTAATCCCAGCACCTTGGGAGGCCGAAGTGGGTGGACCATGGAGTCAGGAGTTCGAGACCAGCTTAGCCAATATGGTGAAACCCCGTTTCTACTAAAAATACAAAAATTAGCTGGGCATGGTGGCAGGCACCTGTAGTCCCAGCTACTCGGGAGGCAGAGGCAGGAGAGTAGCTTGACCCCAGGAGGTGGAGGTTGCAGTGAGCTGAGACGGCACCATTGCACTCCAGCCTGGGCAACAGAGTGAGACTCTGTCTAATAATAATGAATAATAATAATAATAATAATTTCACCTCTGTCAATAGAGCATAATCTTCCTTCCACTTCAGGGTTTCCAGAAAGTAAAATGTTATCAGTGGGAAAATTGTACATATTAAAATCTTTCCAACTTTAATGCTGTTCCAAAAAAAATGACATCATTTATTTGCCTGTATTTTGGAAGCTGCCAAAATCCCTCCGGGTCAGAACCAAACAGCTGCAATTAGCCAGCTAATTTGGACAAATGAGAGAGGGTCTGTTTGCCCAAATTTTTCAAATAATTGGAACTTTTTAGACCTGGCCCTCAAAACAACATCAATGTGAAGTCTAAATCTTGGTGGTTATTCCACTAAAGGAAACAATATATTACACTATGTATATAATTTGGGAAGATGGTCTTTTTTCTTATTTTTTGACATGAGATCGATTAGAAACCCGCAGCAGGAGAATTCCACATGGGTAAGGGAGGAAGAGAGCCAATTAAGTAGGAAATGCTAACAAGCTGCTTGAGTGAGCTCTGAGGCATGCCGGGATAGTCCATGTCCACAAAGAAAATATTAATTTTAAGCTCAAAGAAAAAAGTAAAAACCGGGAATTTAAGGGAGGGCGGGAGAATCAGAAAAAAAGTGTCAGGATATTTATATAAACTGTCATTCCTGTGTTTTCATGAAGGCTCATGCCCTCTAAGCAGTCAATCAACACTCTCTCTGATCACAGCCTTTGCTCTGATTGAGTGGGGAGATGTCAGCCAAGGAGGAAAACATGTGGAAAATCTGTTAACCATGTGTGTCATTCCTGATGTCAACATGTAAGGAAATACAGGAGAGACCTAGAAACGTGTGCATTTCCATGCTAGCCCCAAGAATGGTAAAGAGCACTGTTGGCCTTAAAGTATATATATTTTGTATGATCATTGTTGTGATGATGATAATGATGAATATACACAGGGTTCAGTGTTAGCCCAACATAAATCAGACAAGACCAGCTGGTGCCTGGGGACTCATGTAACACCAGCAATGCATGTGTAAATGAGAGTTTAGGAATTTAACTGCATTTCTTGCAATGAAGAGCTGAAAACAGGATCTTTTGGAAATCCTGGGAGTTAGTTTTTATTTACTGGTCTCGCTGAAAACCTCTTTCCCGACAGGACGTAGAATTCAAGATAGTTTCAGTCTAAGAAGTCAATCAGAGCACCTGTAGCAGTTTTGTTTACGGGCTATGTGTTGGCCAGCTATTTGGGATAGGAGAAAGAACTGTGGCCAGGAGCTCACCAGTGAGCTCTGGTTGGAGCTGTATTTGCACTTAGCCTGGGTGATCTTGGATAAGTCATTGAACCTCCTGAACCTTGATTTCCTGCAGAGTGAAAAGTTTTGCTAGAACTGCGCTTCCTGTACTATAATACACATACAAATCACCTGGGGATGTTGTCAAATGCAGATTCTGGGTCACTAGGTCTGGGAAGGGGCCTGTGATGCTGCATTTCTCATGAGCTCCCAGACAGTGCCAAAGCTACTGGTGTACAGACCACTCTTGCAGCCGCGAGGGCTTAGATGATAGTTACAGCAGACATCTGTGGCTCGGAGCGGCCCAGCCACCAATGCTGCATTCTCTAATGAGGCACCTGGTTTTCTTCTGGAGAACCACTTTCCTTCTCTCTCAGTTAGGGCATTCAGCGGGGACTGAGGCTGATCCTAATGCACAGCTCCACAGCTGGGCCCATGTGTTAGGCCTTGCCAGTCAAGGCACTTTTATCTCTGTGACTGGTTCCTCTGTGGGCACATGACCCATCACAGGTTAACATAGCACAGGGCTTTTGCTGCTGCAACCACTGTGAAAATGATGTTCTCTTAGATGGAGTTCCGAAACTACAGCGAGGATATTAGTCAGGGACTTTGGGAAGCCATTTTGTGACATCATGGAAAAGCCGGCCTGAAAACAAAGTTAATACAGAAGAAAGCAAAGCTGAGAGATCCAGCTGTTACCAGATCAGGGTCCAGATGCAGACCCCAAGAGAGGGTTCTTGGGTCTTGTGCAAGAAAAAATTCGGGTGAGTTCATATAGTAAAGTGAAAGCGAGTTTATTAGGAAAGTAAAGGAATAAAGAATGGCTACTCCATAAACAGAGCAGTCCCGTGGGCTGCTGGTTGCCCATTTTTACGGTTATTTCTTGATTATATGCTAAACAAGGGGTGGATTATTCATGCTTCTCCTTTTTAGACCATATAGGGGAACTTCCTGATAGTGCCATGGCGTTTGTAAACTGTCACAGCGCTGGTGTGAGTGTAGCAGTGAGGACGATCAGAGGTCACTCTCATTGTCACCTTGGTTTTGGTTGGTTTTTGCTGGCTTCGTTACTGCAATCTGTTTTATCAGCAAGGTATTTATGACCTGTATTTTGTGCCAACCTTCTAACTCATCCTGTGACTTAGAATCTCTAACCATCTGAGAATGTAGTCCAGTAGGTCTCAGCCTTATTTTACCCAGCCTCTATTCAAGATAGAGTTGCTCTGGTTCAAATGTCTCTAACACAGTGACATCATTTGAACTCCTAGATACAGCCACGCCTGGAGACCGATATCCTGGCTTCTTGTAATTAAAGGCAGGGCACGAAGGTCATACATTTCTTCTGCATTTTCAATATTTTCTCTGTCACTTTCTAAATCTAGACCAGAGGTCAGCAACTTTTTTGTAAAGAGCTAGATAGTAAATATTTTAGGCTTGCAGAACATACAGCCTCAGTAGGAACTGCTCAGTTTTGCTATTGTAGCACTAAAGCAGCCATAGGCAATATGTAAATAAATATCCCAATTAACTTTATTATAACAGACATCCAGCCGGTAGGCCAAAGCTTGCCAACCTCTGGTCTAGACAATCAATAAAGCTCTGGTTTGTAGTATTTGCCAGTTTCCATGGTGTGAATATCCCACCATGGCTGCATTCATGCTACCAACACAACATCACTGAGTGCAAAGCTGGGAAGAGATAAGCACTAGATCATCATTATAGAGCATTTCCACCATACAGATACAATAGCTATAACCTCAAAAACATAGAGAATAGGAAAATGTAGTAAAGCAATCAGGAAGTGATATGTTTTAAGTATTTACTACCTTTGTCTTGATATAATTTTTCTAACTGTAAATTTCCTTTTTTTTTTTTTTTGAGGCAGGGTTTCACTCTGTCACCCAGGCTAGAGTGCAGTGGCGCCATCTTGACTCACTGCAATCTCTGCCTCCTGGGTTCAAGCTATTCTCATGCCTCAGCCTCCCGAGTAGCTGGGATTACAGGTGCACACCACCCGAGTAGCTGGGATTACAGGTGCACACCACCAAGCCCAGCTCATTTTTTTGTCTTTTCAGTAGAGACAGGGTTTCACCATGTTTGCTAGGCTGGTCTGGAACTCCTGACCTCAATGATCTGCCCAACTCGGCCTCCCAAAGTGCTGGGATTATAGGTGTGAGGCATTGTGCCTGGCCTTACAAAGTTTGCTTTCTAATAATAGCTTTATCTAACCCAGTTAACAAAATTTCTGAAAATTTAGCACTCAGCTCTTGGGACACAGTACAAGCTGGCTCTAGTGTACCACTGCACCCTCTGTAACCATTTTTAAATACAGTCAGGCACCACATAAGGATGTTTGGGTCACTGAAAGACCTTATATACAATTGTAGTCAGTGCAATAGGGTGTACCATATAGCCTAGGTGTGTAGTAGGCTATACCATCTAGGTTTGTGTAAATGCACTCTACAATATTTGCACAGTGATGAAATCGCCTAACTATGCATTTCTCAGAACATATCCCCGTCTCTAAGCAATGCATGACTGTAGTTCAAAAGTGAAAACAGACGAGCCAGGGTCCAAAGATATCACAATAGTAGATCAAAGTTTGGAAAGGGATTAACAGCATCTTCAGGAATTGCAGTTTAAAATTCCAGTGTATTAGACAAGTCCTTTTTGAAATGGTAATGCCTCGTACCTGAGTAGAAAAGACAATTAAGATAATGTGTTAATTTTCCCCTTGAATCTGGCAGTAATATTTTGATCCTGTTAATTATCCAGAGAACAGAAAATATATATAATGTGATAGCTTTGTGCAGAGTTGACATGCTTGCTGCCTGGCTAAGTAGCCACGCTTATCCTATAATTAGCTGCTTGGAATGCAATTTCCATTCCTTCCTAAATACACCCACTAAAAAATAAACCAATGTAGCGTTTCACAGCTATTCCAATCTGGCTTTCCCCCGGGAAAGCAAGCCAATGATTATTTACTAAAACTTACCCTCCTTTCAAAACTATCAGAAAATAGCCATCCGTTGGTTAACGATTTCTGGCAGGTGAGGGTTAATCAATGCCTTAAGAACACAGAAAGCACATGTCATTATAGCCCCAGCATGCTCTCTTTCTGCAAAGGATAAACTTATCGATGTCACTAAGTGGGCATTTTAATGAGAGTTCATTACAAAAGGGCAACCTTCTCAGTGGGCAACTAAATCCAAAAGGGGGAAAATTGTGGACCCAGATTTATTTTTATGAGTAGGGAAACAGGGCTTTCTATATGATATGAGGTTCAGGACTTTATTTTCTTCTGAATGGAAATCACGGATGGTTTAGTTGCACATTTCACAGATGCTTTGTTTTTACTCTTTGCTCTGTTATCCAGGCTGGAGTGTAGTGGTGCAATCTTGGCTCACCACAGCCACAACCTCCTGGGCTCAAGTGATCCTCCCGCTTCAGCCTCCCTAGTAGCTAGGACTACAGGTATGTGCCACCACATCTGGCTAATTAAAATTTTTTTTTTTTTTGGAGAGACGGGTCTCTCTATGCTCCCCAGTCTGGTCTCAAACTCCTGGCCTCCAGCAATCCTCCCACCTCAGCCTCCCAAAGTGCTGGGATACAAGTGCGAGCCACTGCACCTGGCCTATTCACTCTCTTGAAAAAACAAACTCCCTGTATTAGCCAGAGTTTTCCAGAGATACAGAATTGGTAGGATATATTTAGGTATATAGAAAGAGATTCATTGTGAGAACTGGCTCACATGATTATAGAGGCTAAGAAATCCCATAATCTACCCTCTGCAAGGTGGAGTCTCCAGAAAGCCAGTGCTGTAGTTTTAGTCTAAACCCAAAGGCCTGGGAACCAGGGTAGCCAGGGTTGTAAGTCCCAATCTGAGGCTGAAGACTGGAGAACCAGAGTGCCAATGTTCAAGAGCAGAAGAAGATGGATGTCTCAACTCAAGGAAAGAGGGCAAATCCACCTTTTTGTATTCCACCTTGGAATTCTAATCAAGCCTTCAACAGATTAGGTGATGCCCACACACATTGCTGAGGGTGATTTCTTTATTCAGTTTACTGAGTAGAATGTGAATCTCTTCCAAAACACCCCCCAAGACAGACACATCCAGACATAATGTTTTACCAGCTCTCTGGGTATCCCATAGCTCAATCAAGTTGATACATAAAATTAACCATGACACTGCACCTCCTCTCAAGGAAAGCTTATAATAGAGACAAGAACTTTTATTAAAATGGTGGCATTTAGTTTGTTACATAATCATAATCTATATCTACCCATGGTATTTTATACATTTTACAAAATCACAGAGCATTGCTGTATTGTTATATTCCTATCACACGTCTAGGTGTTTGATCTCCTTTGTTATTTTAAGCAAGTGCATTAGGATGAAAATAAGACTAGGCCTGGGGTCAGAACATCCAGGTTCAGATTCAAACTCATTCTTTTTCTAATTGTGGGAGCTTGAAGAAAGCATGTAAGTTATCTGCCCTTCAGGTGTTCACACCAGTGAATATGGTCATTAAAGCATCAAGGAATCCATTTCTAAACTATGCTGCAAGGAAAAAAGATTAGTTTTGCATTTGGATCCCTGCGCAGAGGGCCTCATTTATAAAAGATGCTTCCAGATCTGTAGGATGAATGCATGCAAACATACATGCATGCATCCATGCATCCCTTCATTTGATAATCTTCAGACTGCAGAAGAGGCTATGTTAGTGTAGAGTTTGAGATTAATCACTCTGGGGAAACTGACTGCATGGTTTTGAATTACACCTCTACCACTTACTCAATAGCTTTGTGACCTTGGGTGACATTACTTAATCTCTTAGTGCCTCATCTATAAAATGAGAGGGTGTCTTAGTCCATTTTGTGTTGCTAAAACAGAATGTCTGAGACAGGGTAATTTAGAAAAGAGGTTTATTTAGCTCATGATTCTGGTGGCTGGAAAGTCCAAGATCAGGCAGCATATCTGGCAAGGGTCTCCTGTTGCTTTGACTCATGGTAGAAAGCAGGAAGAGAAGTGCATGCAAAGAGAAAGCAGGAGAGGCTGGGCTTGCTTATAACAACCCTCTCTCTCTCAGAACTAATCTATTCCTGCAAAAGGGCATTAACATATTCATGAGGGATCCACCTCCATGACAAAACACCTCACACGAGGCCCCACCTCCCAACACCAGCTCATTGGAGATCAAATTTCAACATAAGCTTCAGAAGGGGAGAAATCATATTGAAACCATAGCAGAAAGTGATAATAGTTCTTCACTGGATTGTTACAAAGGTAAAGCGGGTTAATAGAAGTAAATTTCTTAGAACAGCACCTAACACAGAGTTGGCACTTCAAAAGTGTTAACTACTATTACTTTCATCATGATAGAGAATTTACCAAACAATATACTATATTCTATGTTCCACATTCAGCATTTGATGTTTCATAGGCCTATTTCTCCTGGAAATTGTAGTGAAAGAAAATGCAGTTTCTCTTTTAAGTTTTGCTGGAGTATCCAGGCCGTGATTCAGATGCATCACCAAGCTCTTGGTGGTCATTCATTCTTTTTCTTTCCCGTAGCTGTGATCTGCTCATGGAATCTGTTGCAAGGGGCATAGGTGGGCCTGAGGCTTGATGAGGACCAAGAAATTGGGGCTGTCCTGGTCTTGTCTTGTTTAATAATGGCAACAGTTGAGGATCAGATTAAACAAGCTGTGTTGTATTGAGGAACTGCACCTTTCCTGCAATTCCTTTTTCTGCCTTTATTCACTCATTGAACAAATATTTTGAGTGCCTATGCTGTGCCAGGTATTATGAAATCTGCTACAAACATAATGGTGAAGAAAATAGACAAAACCCCTGCTTGGATCCCCACAGACCATGGGGAGGCCTGATCTGGCCTGACCTAGGTACCAGGAACACTGTTTAATAGACCAAACAGTTTTTTTAAAAAATCCCTAAGCTTGGACTTCCCATGTATCACTGACTAGGTGAAGACAAGAAAGAGAGAAGTCCAGTTTCAAATGCTCTTTCTTGTATCAAAGTCAAAGCTCTGCCTCTCAGGCCAGGTGGGTAATTGCTCACCTTCTCTTCTGGGGAATTGTTAGGGGTGTCTTCAGCTCTTCCTCTGGGGCTTTGCACCCCTAAGGAAGCAATTCATCACGTATACACTCACGAAGCCATGTTCACATGTTCATTCATTCATTGTTCCATCATTTCAAATATTTCCTCATCCCTTCACTCTAGCATTTCTTCCTTTAATCACTCATTTATTCAAATACTTATGGAATATCTGCAGTGTGCCAGACATCATTCTAGGCACTGGGAATGTGACAGTTAACTAGAAAAAGTGCCTGTCCACATAAAGTTTACATTCTAACAAGCTCCCAGGTACCATCAATGCTGCTGGACTACAGACCTGCCTTGGGGTAGCAAGAGGTAAACAGTAGAATACCTTCCACATTCTGCACTCGCAAAACTAAAACGCATCTTCACATATATGTCACATCTCTCTATGTGGTACTTGATGCTATGGTAGATCAGAAAATGCTTAGTCACATGGCACAGTCCTGGTCACCCAAGCACTCACTCTGCCTACTCTTAATCGTCACTCTCAGAAAGAAGATATAGAAGGATGCTTTTTCTCTCCCAGAAAAATTAGCATTTTCAATGTATTTCTTACTGTAAATTTAAAGATCTCATCTTCTGATAGTGGAGTTAGACGTTGAGGACAGAGGGGCCTTGCACATACTTCTAAAATGACACCCTTCCTGCAATTCCTTTTTCTGCCTTTATTCATTCATTGAACACATGTTTATTGAGATCCTACTGTGCCAGGTGTTATAAAATCTGCTACAAATATAATGGTGAAGAAAACAGACAAAACTCCTGCTTGGAGTCCCACAGACCATGGAGAAGCCTGACCTGCCCTGGGGGCTTGGGAAAGCCTTTCTCCTAGAAGCAAGGCTCATGTTGAGATCTGAAAGATGAGAAGGATTTTAAGAGTGGAGTCTAAATGGAACAAAGAGTATGAGCAAAATCCCTGTGATGGGAGATAACAGAGTGTATTTGAGAAATTGAAAGGCAAAACAAGGAAGGCAATGGGGAAATGGGAGATGTGATTGGAAAAGGTGGGAGACCAAACCATGCAGGCCTTCATGGGCTCCCTTAACGATTGGGAGCTTATTCTAAGAGCAGTTAGAAGCCCCTACAAGATTTAGAGTAGGCCATCGTAATATAAGCAGGTCACTCTGGCTACAGTGATCTCAAAGGCCTAGTGGGGACAAGAGTAGCTCTGGGGGTGGAGGTAGAGGGGATCAGCCTGGGGGCTTCTGCAGTGATCTAGGCAAGGAACAATAAAGCAGAATTCTGGGAGATGAGGAAGAGATGGAGATAACAACTGGATAGCTGGAAGAGAACTCGAGGAGCAGAAGGCTCTGTGCTGTCAGCCCTACATCCCCCGGGACCCTCTGGCAAAGTCAGTTACGTACCGTCCCTTCTCCTCTCTTTGTAGGCAGGGACCGTGACCTTTCCATCTGGCATTTGTCCCCAGAGCCTAGTCCAGTGTCTGGGTTGTCCCTAAGGAGCTCGCAACCCAGATAATGAGATAAACCCAGAGATGAATCTGTTGGAGAAACTGCAAAGCAATAAATGAAATGATTGCCAGGTTAGTATAAATCCACTGTGTAAGTACTGAAAATCCATGGAGCAAAGACATGATTAAGAGGGGCTGAATTATTAACTGGAAACATGGAGAGGCTCTTACAAGGGGCCATGCAATTCCAAGGAAGCAAACTGGTGTCTCACGAGCCGAATATGGCCCATTGGCCTCTTTTGTCAGGACTATGCTTGTGCTCACCAATATAGTGATGTTTGTTAGATCAGCAGTTTGACATTGCTGATGAGAATGTAAACTGGTGTCATCACCTTGGAGAGTAGTTTAGTAGTAGCAGATACAATTGACAATGTTTAGCAGTTTTACAACTAATTAGATGCCAAATTTTTTAAATAAAACAAAATATTCAGAGATTTTGTGTTAAAAGTCCAAATTTCCAAATTCTGCTGGGGCCCAGGGGAGCAAAAATGTGTCAACCCTGGGCAGCACTATAGTAAGTAGCTTCCTTTAGCCTGGGAGTGTGTGCTGCTTTCCAATTTAACCACAGTCCCCACTGCTCCCTATTGCCTCCCAGCATGGAAGCTGGTGTTATTTGCTATGTATCATCGCACCCGTGCTATTGTTCTGAGAGTCAAGAGGAATGCGACCTACTTCTCATCCCCTTGTCTCTATCCTCAGTGGGAAAATGAAAGCTAGACAAGGAGGGCAATGTGTTTCAACTCAAATTAAAAGCAAATAGGTATCTATGGGAAAGTGAATAATATTTTAGTTAGTATTTAATTTGTAAACAAAGTGTATCAGTCTTATTTTTATGTTTCTGAGCCCTGCATTCGGATATGGGACTGCCGATCGAATCCCATTCCCTCACTGTATAGATGCACTCATGGGACACAGAGTGATGAAGCAATTCACCAAGGATCACACAGCATTAGAAGCCAGGTTAGAACTAGAACCAGAGATGGAGGGTGTGGATGGCAGATGGGAAGAGGATGGAGAAAAGAAAAAGAAAGATGGCTGAGAGATGGAAACAACAGTACAGGCACCTGGGCAGAGGAGGGTATAGTGCCTGGATCAGTGAGGGGAAGGGCCAGTAAAAGGGAAAGAAGAGATGGGAGAGAGAAGCAGATTTATCAAAGGTCTGACTCCAAGGTTCTGTCTGGGAAAGTAAGTCAATGGCAGTGGAGCATGGCAAACACAACTTTGGCATCAATAAGCAATACAGAGTTCCCCAGAGAGTACCCCTAAGAGACAAGGAGAACGGAGAACACCCCCAAATGATATTTCTGAAAGTAGACCAGGATACGCAGACTGGGGTGATAAGAAA
Organism: Mandrillus leucophaeus; assembly: GCF_000951045.1. Taxonomy (NCBI): domain Eukaryota; kingdom Metazoa; phylum Chordata; class Mammalia; order Primates; family Cercopithecidae; genus Mandrillus; species Mandrillus leucophaeus. The sequence goes on along the minus strand of NW_012100876.1, from coordinate 3,817,070 downwards.
CCACATATGGCCCGAGTCTAACAGAATACCAGGGGAAAGCCCAGACCCTCTGTCTTTTGCCCCTTTGGGGGTCATATGGTCCCCTGGGGACTTGAGCTAAGAAGGTCAGAAACTTGCCAGAATGCTTGGTCCTAAATGAAGATTTCTGTCTCTTGTGTCTTGGTTGAGCAGATTTCCAAAGATGTACTTAAGAAATCTAAACAACAATATTCCTTTTTAAGCAGCTAAATGGTGAACAGCCTCCAATGTCATGCAAAATGTAACTTCTTTCTCTACCTGATTGATTTTTAAGTCAGGACATTGTAAGTCCTTAGTAAGCCATTGCCCAGTGGAAATAGATGACTGTTTCTCTCACTCATAAGTTTCCCGGTTGAATTATTACCTTAAAAACATCAGTTTGGCGGGCGAAAACACACAAGCTAAGGGCAACAAAGAAAAGTACTAAGACCAAGTGTTGATGAGAAGAGTGAAAAATGGAGACCCTTTTTATACATTGCTGATGAGCATGTAAACTGGTGTCATGACCTTGGAGAGTAATTCAGCAGTAGCAGATACCATCGACAATGTCTAGCAGTGTTACACCTAAGGGCCTGTCCCAGAGAAGCCCTTGCCTGTGATGTACAAAAAAACCACATGTGCCCCCAAGATGTTCACTGCTGCCCTGTTTGTAATAGTGAAAAAGTGGAAAGCATTAATGTCTCTGAGGAAGAAGGTAGCGGTGTCCTGACTGCCAAGAAGTCCCGGAGGATCCAGGTAAGCTTCATATGGTCAGAGTGGGAACTATTCCCACTGTGGGAACAGTCACACTGTGGTTGCAACAGATGTAACACCAGTGGTACATGCCAACTAACGCATCCTATCCCTTTAGGAAATGCAAACAGGATATAGTCTTGCCTCTCACAGAGAACACAGGCTAGGTCATCTATAAACAGTTCACCAACTGTCTCCACTCTATTCCTAACAGCCAATCATGCTCACAAAATGCAAGCATGGTGTCTGTATTCAAACTACTGCATTATCATTAAATTATATCTGTCCTGCTTCTATCTTAAAATCTAAGGGTGTCAGTCAGGTGTCGTGGCTCATGCCTGTAACCTTAGCACTTTGGGAGGCCAAGGTGGGTGGATGGCTTTGAGGCCAGGAGTTCGAGATCAGCCTGGCCAACATGGCAACACCCCATCTCTACTAAAAATATAAAAATTAGCTGGGCATGGTGGCACATGCCTGTAGCCCCAGCTACTCAGGAGGCTGAGGCAGGAGGATCACTTGAACCTGGGAGGTAAAGTTTGTGGTGAACCGAGATTGCACCACTGCATGCCCTGGGCAAAAGAGTGAGACTCCGTCTCGAAAAATAAAATAAAAAAATCTAAGGGTGTAGAGTAATTTAGGGGACATTAACATTACAAAGTGACATTTGTTTGGAGGTCCCGGATCCCAAAGGAGTGTTTTCCCAGAGGACTCTCCCTACTGCACATGGAATATTATTAATGATTATAATTATAGTTCTGGGTTATCAAGAAATGATTAAAACAGATCAAAAAAGGTATCCACAACTACCAAAAACATTAAGAGAAAAATTTCCAGTTCTTAAAATATCTAAGGTTTAGTTATGTTGAAATGTTCCTGATGTGAAATGTCTTATTTTCATTGATACCAGATTAATGAGGTCTTCTGTACATTTTCTCAAATGACTGAAGCATTGTTTCATTATTTCTCAAAACATTTGTAAGAGTGTGGTGACAGAGGAAATGTCTGAATCTGAAAGGAAGTCTTAAGGGGTTCTGAAGTCTCAGGAAGGTTCTTAAATGACCTAACCAGATGTTTTGAAGTCTGATATACCCTTAACCCAAACTGAAATTCATAACAAAGTCAAAAGCAATATAGTCAAATTGATTCCAAAATGCCTTTTTCTAGCAAATCCATTGACACCAACTGACTTTAACAGGGCCTAATTCCTACTTGGGAGAAATGATATGGCCATGGAAAAAATGGGATGCATAATAAAGTTTGGGGATGAAATAAAACAAAATTCAGGTAAGTTCTTAGAAGTGGCTGAAGTAAGAATCCACATTTCTCAGGCTATGGAGAATGAAGGTGAAGAGCCCGGGCCCTGGGGCCAGACTGCTGGGTTAAATCCCAGCTCTCCCGCTTGTTGGAGGGTGCCCTTAGGAAGGTGCTTGATCCCTCTGCCCCTCAGTTTCCTCATCTGTAAAAAGGGGGAGAAAAATGGTACCCGCTCATAGGGATGGTATATGGATTAAGTGAGAGAATAAAGGGCCCAGAACAGTGACTAGAACACAGTGAGTGATCAATACTTTTTATCTATTGTAATTATTTTATTTTACTTTTTGAATGTCAGTATTTATCAAGACAGTGAAATTATGAACAAATGTAGGTTTTTTTCTTTTTATATTTAAGTGTACACAAACAGATGTTCCCTGACGTTTGATGGAGTTATGTCTTGGTAAACCCATCGTAGGTTGAAAATATCATCATTTGAAAATGCATTTAATATACCTAACTTCATAGCTTAGCCTGGCCTATCTTCAATGTGCTCAGAACTCCTACATTAGCCTACAGCTGCACAAAATTGTCTGGAAACATGGTACACTGTCGAGTATCAGTTGTTTTCCCTCCTGATCATATGGCTGATGGGAGCTGCGGCTCACTGTCTCTGCCTAACATTGACAGTATCTTACTGCATATTGCAAGCTCAGGAAAGGGTCATAATTCAAAATTCAAAGTACAAGTTCTGCTGAATGCGTATTGCCTTTTCACCATCCACAGAAAGCCAATCCACAGTAAGTTGAGGATGTTCTGTATTTAAATTTTTTTAAAATGGTATTTAAATAAAGGAGGAGAAGGGAGAAAAATGAGGTTCTTTATATCTCTCCACCCCAAAAAATAAGAATCCTGGGTTGGGGTGGGATAGAATATGGTTCCTTTTGTTGGTTAATTGGTATATTAGTCTGTTTTTGCATTGCTGTAAAGAACTAACTGAGACTGGGTAATTTATAGTGAAAAGAGGTTTAATTAACTTACAGTTCCACTGGCTGTACAGGAATCATGGCTGGGGAGGCCTCAGGAAACTTACAATCATGGCAGAAGGCGAAGGGGAAGCAGGCATGTCGTACATGGCCTGAAAAGGAGGAAGAGAGCAAAGAGGGGTGCCACACACTTTTAAACAACAAGGTCTCTCACGAAAACTCACTCTCAGGTTCAAAGTTCCACAGATCTCTAGGGCAGGGGCACAATGCCTTCAATCTCTGCTAACACATAACAAAAGTGTTATGTGTTCCTAGAAAGTTCCTTATCTCCCAGTCCACCAACTCAAAATTTCCTCTGGCAACACCCTCCCAGACATACCCAGAAACAATACTTTACCAGTTATCTAGACATCCTTCAATCCAATCAAATTGACACCTAATATTAACTATCAGAGATGGTTTAGTGGATGGGGAGGTGTTTTAATTTAAATGGGTTTTGTTTGGTGTAAATCATTTGATACATTAACCACAAATGTATTGATAGAGTCAAACAAAATGGTTCTCAGTTGTATCCACTCCAGGTCCAAGAACCAGACAAAGTCAAAAGAACACCAAGCTGGGGACTGGCATCCTGATTTGCTTGCATGGTGGCTTTACCTCTAATTTGGTGGGTGACCCTCGGTGAGTTGCTTCCGCTTTCTGGTCCTTAACTTCCTCACCCACAAAATGAGTGGGTTGGGCTAAATGACCTATAAGGTTTCTTTAAGCTCTAATTGCTTCTAGGAGGCTGCCATATCTGACTGCTCCAGGGACAGACTTGACCCTGGACTTGGCCTGCTAGCAGCACCGTGGTTCTGGCCCAAAGCCAACTGCATACCCTGTCCACACCAGCTGCCTTCTCACCTCCTGCTTGTGATCTCAAGAGACCCAGGCATGTCGGTGGAAAATGATCAGTCCAAACCCATCACCACTCCAGGAGAAACAGCTCAAAGCACAGGCCCTGCCAACTCCAGTTCCAGTCGTGTCCCCGTCATATACAAAGCCCCGTTTATCCTACTAGAGAGAAGGATGGAAACCACTTTGCTTAAAGTAGAGCTGAAGAAATAAATATTCGAGCAGCAATAGCTCATTATTTTTGAGGACTCTGGAATGAAAGTCCAAGGTAGAAAAGCAAAACAACAACCGTTAGCATTTCCATTCTGAATAGACAATATATGCCAGGAGCTCTGAAATAAAGATAGTGCGATTCATTTATTATTCCTTCTCTTTAAAACCTGCATTAATTCTGATTTCTATTTAAATAAGAATGATTAAATTTTATCAGCTGAGATGGAAATATTGTGATAAACACTGGCTCGTGGCCAAACTAATCTCCCAAGCCCACAGCTTACGGCCATTGTCTTGTATAGATATTTGAATGGCAATGGGCTTTTATCAGTATTTCTAAAGGCACTCATTTAATTATGTGGTTGTAAGGATTTTCAAAACCCAAAAGAATACCATCAATACATATTCATTTCTTGGATTAATTTGACATTAACATCAGAAAATATTGTTATTTAAAGGATGCTCTTACTTGTTTTTGCTTTTGCAAGAAAATAAGGCAACCTGATTGCAATAAGATACCATTGCAACCTGATTCTGGTTGCAATGGTATCTTTTAAACTTTCTTTTTAACTGAAATTATGAAAATAAAATGCATAGTGAAGTGAGGCTATAATTTTGAATTATAACGGGTAGAGGGAGGACTCAGAAACTCCACAAGTCTCAGAGTCTTTAATAAGCTAATACATATTGTTAATTAACAGTATGGGCCAGGTGTGGTGGCTCACATCTTTAGTCCCAGCAACTTGGAAGGCCAAGGCGGGTTGATCACTTGAGGCCAGGAGTTCAAGATCAGCCTGGCCATGGTGAAACCCTGTCTCTATCAAAAATACAAACATTAGCCAGGTGTGGTGGTTCATGCCTGTAATCCCAGCTACTTGGGAGGCTGAGGCAGGAGAGTTGCTTGAACCTGGGAGGCAGAGGTTGCAGTGAGCTGAGATCATGCCACTGCACTCCAGCCTGGGTCACAGAGTGAGTGTGCGTCTCAAAAAGAAGTAAACAAACGAAAAACCCACCAGTATGCACGATTAAAAATGTTTGACTACAGAATCCTTTTTTCCAAGGAACATCTTATGATACTTGTGCTTGGGAAATCCTACTTTAGGAAATACAGCTGGGAGCAAAACTCCTCCTTTTAAAGATAGGGAATAATACTCCCATGTGGCTGGTTCCAGGCAAGGATGGCACCACAGCAGAGTTTCTTAGACTTTAATGTGCATAAGAATGACCTGGGCATCTTGTTAACTGATTTTGTAAGTCTGGGATGAGACCTGAGACAGCATTTCTTACAAGTTCCCAGATGCTGCTGCTGCTGCTGCTGCTGGTCTCTACACCACCCTTTGACTAAAGAAGCAAGAAATTCAGATGCACATCTCCTAACTTTGTACTTACCCCACTGCCTTGTAGCCTCTCGTAAACGGCACTAACTGGCATTTCTGTCAAAGCACATCCTTGCCTTATTCTAGTTTTATTTGCTGAGCTGATGTCTCCAGTTCTTTAAAGCGAGTCCCTATGATGACAGAAGGATGCATCAAGATTAAGGAAGTTTTTCTGGCCCCTAACATAAATGTTCTTTTTGTTATATGATAAATTAGAAACAGAAGAAAGCTTCTGACCAAAGTGGTCTATCCCAAGGCTCTGTGTAGAAATTTCCATCAGAAATCATTCAAACCCATTGTTTGACTGAATCAAATCAAGGAAGGACACTTTCCATGGTCGTTTTCATGTATTTTTCAATTACTCTGGAAAAACATGGCATACATCTTGACCAAAATTTGCTCAATAATTGTGCAACTATCTGGCCATTGCCAAAATATGAATAGGCAGCAATTACCAGATGTTTGCTCAGCATGAAGATTCTATACTACAATGAAAACATGCTCATCTTGATGCTTCCACAACTATTGTATCTGCACGTGTATAATCCCCACAGTCTTTTATCTGTTGATGCTAGTGGAAAGAAGTCAGTTAATTGAAATTGTTTCTATATAACAACCTTCCACCTTGTCAATTCAGGGTGTGGGAGGGATGGTTAAAGAGGAATTACCCAAAATGAGGAAAAATGACCTGCTTATTGACTAGATTTTTCACTTTTCAACAAACGATTGTGGTGTAATTCAAAAAATAGACTATGTCTATGTCTCCATGACATGGAAACCAACCAAAAATAAGCAAATTTGCAACTGAACAAGCTGGGTGGTAAACGGGTAGAATATTATTCTTGCTTCCAGGCCAGCTTCTCCCTCCAAAAAGGCTGAACTCAGACATTTCAGCCAATGTCAGCCGCACCAGGTATTTGGCAGCCACTCCACAGTACTCAGCAAAAGAGACTGGATTTCCCAGCCATTTCCAAATGGCCGAAGAGAGAAGGAAGACAGATTCTGTGGCCTACAGACTCAGCCCCTGACTGGGAGAAGCAGAATCTAACTCCAGACTGAAGACTCAGGGAGCCCTCCCCTAACTTCTAGTTCTTGTAGGGACCTCAGAATCCCAACAGCCTGGATTTAAAGTCTAGCTCTGTGGCTCACTCATTATCACACCAGGCAAAAATGGCCAAGACTCAATCAACAGCTGAGGACTTCACAGTGAGAGTATGGTCTTAGCTGAAAGCTGAGGTGAATTCTGAAGGTCAATGACTAGAGGCTGTTGGGAAACTGCCTTCCTTGAAGCTAAATGGCAGATTCCTTCTCTAAGGGAGATGTGAGCAGCAAACCTTCATGGCCACCACCTTACAGGGTATAGATCAATATTGTACAATCTGGCACTCATAAAGTGCTTCCACTAAATACTTGTCAAATGTATACATTGTTAACAATGCTTATAAAAATATCAATTATTTATTATTTGTGTGAGATGAATTTCATGATCACAATAAGACAGTAGCCAACTGATGAGCCAGACATGCAGTCAACCAACAAGTTTGATCTACTTGGTACATCCTCAAAGGTTGACCTCTTTCCCACCTCCTCCAAATGAAGTTGACTTTGTGCACGCAGCCTTAAAAAGCTGTGTGGACCAAAGCAGAGCGAGATCTGATGAGTCTCTACAGCTATTGGTCTTACAAGCTTGTCATTGAGAATAGCAATTCCCAAAGTGCTGGAGGTTGGAGTGGTGCATCCTACCTGTGGGAAGCACATCACACGTTATTAAACCCCAGGAGAACATGTTCCAACTCATACATTATTAAATCTATCGTCCCTCAAAATCATGCTAAAGTTTTGCTAAATAAGGCACCATTTAGCCAAACCAATCTTCACATGCCATATGCTGTGGCACATTCTTCTGTGAGGTGTAATTGTGTTGTAATCGTTTGTGATTGTCTGTTAAATGTTGGGTGCTCTCTAGACTGTAAATTCCATGAGGGCAGGAACGATGCTTTCTATCTCCAACATTTAGTACTGAACCAGCAAACATTTAGAGACTCAGTGAATGGGTAGAACCAGCAAACATTTAAAGACTCAGTGAATGAGTAAGCAGTGAAATGCATCCCTGTTTGATCTATTTTGGGAATCTAGATTTGCATGCATAAGGCTTGGTTCAGGAAGGAGGTGCTGTTATATTCCCAGATCACTTATAAGGATAGATGAAAAACGCTTGTCTCATTCCGGGGCTCTTCAATAATGTGCCCAGGTTACTCAGGTAAATGGTCAGGTTATGTTCTGCTACAACTTTTCATGTTGAAAAGCTTTCTAAAATGAATTAATCCAGCCATCCCGTTAACCCATATTCATTAAGCACCTACTGTGTGCCAAACAAAAACAGGATCAATGGTTGATTGAGGGACTGTTTCTCTTTTACCCTACCTATTTATTCTACTCACTTCTATTTACTTCTTTATCCACCCATATGTCCATTTGTTTATGTATTTGTTCATGCATCCTGTACCTTATTCCAATATAGATTGAAGGTTGTTTATAGAGATTCATAACATACACCACTGTAATATAAATTATGAGTATGTTAAAAATGTAAAGGAAAAAGCATAAACTCAGTATATATAGGCTGAATCACTAATAATTCAGACTCTTACCTGGCAAAAGAATGATGGGCTGGATTCCTTCAATCATGGCAGATGCTCAATGTGAGAAACTGGGGTAGAGCTACCATAAAAAAACTCCCTGTGGAGCATTTTCTTCATTTAACCATCGGAATAAATCTCCTTCTTTCTCACGCTTGTGTGTGTTTTAGGGGGCTTTTCAAGAGGCCAAGAGCTCATTTCTTCATTTATTTATTCATCTATTCTTCTTCATTGCTTTTGTTGTTCTTATGTTTGCTGAGTACTTAGTACATGCTAGGCACTGTGCTAAGTAAAAAGATGCTGAATGCATCGTTTTTGCTATTACAAAAGCTCAAACTCTAAGAGGTTTAATAAGCCCTGAGTTCTGCTCATGGCCCTGTCATTGCCTCACCGTGTGACCTTGGCCAAGTCCATCCAGTCTCTGGCCCTCAATGTCTTCATCTGAAAATGTTGGGCTAGATGGTCTTGAATATCCTTTACTAGATCTAAAGTTATGTTACACAGGGAAAGCTAAGTTAAAGCCAACAACTTGTCAGCTTCGTTGGTTTCATCCCATTGTCTGAGATCAGGACAATACAGTCTGAGAAAAATGATCAATGCCTCCTAGAAGGTATAATTTTAGCATTTTACCCCCTCAGTGAACATGCGTGTCACAGGGAAGTCTTCTCCCAACAAAACCCCAAAGCACCGTTACCTAATAAACACCTTGAAAATGTTCTGGCCTAAAGAACAGGTGCTTCTATAATGAATGTTGATTTTCAAATTCATAAAGATGTAAATGCAAATATCCTATTTGAAAAACAATAATAATAGCTAGTACTCACTAAGCTTTGCAAAGTCTGGGCAATCTTCAAAACATTTTATATGCATCATCTCATTTAATTCTGGCCAACAACCCCATAAAGCAATTCTCATTATTGCCCTTAATTCATCAGTAAGGAAACCATGGCACAGGGGCAGTTAAGCAAGTATCCTATGAGGCAGATTGGAGATTTGAGCCCAGGAAGTTGAGCCCCAGAGCTGGGCTCTTCTCCCCTTACTTACTGTATCTCTCCTCAAAATGTTATGCTTGTGGTTCCCTAGGTGCTTTTTTAAGTTGTGGCTTAAATTCTTAAAAAACAGTATGCCTTTTAATCTATAGTCTATTTCTGATGATTCCAGCTAAGAAAATAGTGTCTAAGTTCAAATAGCTACATAAAGAACCTCTTAGAACTGATTTCCAACTCCAACAATCTAATTAGGAATCTCAAAAATCAAGCACATAAAGATATTAATACTTTTACTCTGAACCTGGGTTTGGCAAACTTTTTCTGTAGAAGGTAAATATGTCAGCCTTTTAGGTCATAAGGTCACTGTCGCTACTACTCAACTCTGCCATTACAGTGCAAAGGAAGCCACTAGCTGAACAAATGAGTGTGGCTGTATTCCAACAAAACTTTATTTATGGGCACTCAAATTTGAATTTTATGAAACTTTTAAGGTGTCGTGAAATGTTATTCTTCTTTTGATTCTTTCTCAACCATTTAAAAATGTGAAAAACATTCTGACCTTGGGAGATGAACAGAAACAAGCATTTGGCCAGATTTGGCCCTGGGCTCTAGGTTGCCATCTCCTGTTCTACGCTGACCACTTCCATTTCAGCTAACATGAGTACAAACCCGTTTTAAGGGGGGAAAACACTATAATCAGTTTTCTCATTTCTTTGCAATATGAATCTATATTTCCTTGATCACACTTTGTCATATTCTCCCAGAGACTTAAAACTTTATGTAAGTAAATATTTAACCATCAAGAAGGTTACATTTCATTTCTACCTGGGCTACCATTAAGAATCAGGGTTGTTGTCTGTCCTTGTTTCAAAATTCAAGCAGAAGACAAAGTAAAATATATTTCTAAATATCTACAAATGCACACATGAAATATAGGTGTATTTTAAAGAATAGCCTAACAGAAAGTACTTTAAATTTCACAGCCACTGCTAATGCAGGCAGCTAATCCTATTTACATTCATATTAGCCTTGGTATCTTTTTCCCTAAGATTTACCTATTTGTATGCTTGCATGAGTTAAACTGCCTTTTGCATGATATCAGTACTTTTGTAATTTAAATCTATAAAAGGCAATTTCTTTTAAATATACTTCCTAACAGTGGGTGAAAGAAGCACCAAAGTTATTTGAGAGCTGTACACCTCAGTAAACATGTGCACTGAACTCCTGGCAATGTGCAGAATGTGGGAATTAATCTTATACTCTAAGAGTGGAACGGAAAATAAAATCGAGGCTGAGAAAGAAACAGTTTTTGAAAGGGGCCAGTTTGCAGTGTTATGGAAGGAAATGGCGTGTTTTAGAATTGATATTTAGGCGAGTAAAACTTTCTCCCCGTTTGAAAGAGTGTTGAGGACTGAATTCTTTCATCATTGTGGGTTTTCGCATCCAAAATAACTTTAGCCACATGATAAGCCAGTTTTACAATTTAATGTTGGTGTTGGCTGATAAACAGAACGCAGTCAGCCGTTGGTGGCCAGGGTAAATTTTAAGATGTCAATAGTGACTCCAGTAGGACACAGTAGTATTTGGAGGGGGAGGGTTAAGTTTCCAAAGACAGAGATAATTTCATGCAATTGGAGTTAGATTTTTTTCTTCACATAATTCCTACAAAATGTTCACCCTCACCATCTTCAGTTGACATAAATGAGATGCAAATAGGTTAATGTATAATCTTGCCCCAAAGGAGTGTCTTCCCGATATGTAGGACACATACATCAATTCTAGGCAGAGCTGGGATTTTCCTGGCAAAAGTCAACGGGGCATAAAATCAGAAGGGAGGGACTTCAGATGCATGCCCTCACTTCTGGCTACATTGAGCATTTTCTCCCAAGAGAACTAGCCCTGGGGTTCACTTCGTTGCACTCAGGCCAGGACACACTTCTAGGAGTTTCCCAGGTCTCTGGCTTGAAGGAACCCCATAAGAAAGCCAGGAAAATAGTGTTTCAAACTAGGCATGGGCGCAGTGGGATGTGCGAACTCGAGGCCTGAAATCCACAGAGAACCAACCAGTTAGTCCCCAGTTCAGACATGCCTTGGGAAAGGCGCTATCTTCCCTTTAATCTCTGAACTTTGTCCTGTTGTTGTTGCTCTGGCTGCGATGTCTACACAGCACCAGGTATCCAGATGAAAGTGGTGCGTGGGGTATTCAGCTCACTTCCCAGGTATTTAGACAAAGCTTCAGCCACTGGTTCATGACTACTGAAGGCTTGCCCGTCGCATACCCCAAAACCCGCCACCCTGAAAGGAGCCATTATAAATGTTTCATGTGGAACTTTCACAACCCATCAGGCTCACCAGAGTTTTCAAATTAACTCCCTTTCTGCCCAAGGGGATTCCTCTGTAAAAGATTTCTCCAGCCTCGAACCTCCAAAAAAAAAAAAAAAAAAAAATTCTGAATTTGAAACAGAATGCAAATAATGCATTTTGACTCCCTAATCAACAAATGGGATCAACTTGAATTGATTAAGAACCTTTGAAATTAGCTATCTTTAATTCTCTCCATGGCCTGCTGCTGGTACTCTGAAGACAGGAGGGGTGTGGGGGGCTGGGGGGGAGTGTGTGCGCATGCACCCAGGCATGTGTTTGTGGGTTCAGGGGTGGAGAGTTTGTTTGTTTTTTTTTTTTTTCCAGAGCTCATATAATGGTCTTTACATTTTTTTTTTTAATTTAATGGTGACACAACTTTAAGAAAGAGAGTATTCACCTGGTGCAATTATATGGATTTTTTGTAGACTACATTTCTGATAGTTACTTGGCTGCATAAAACCTGCACAACTTTAGCGGGGGAAAAAACCACATAAAATCTAAAATGAATGTATAAATAATACGCAACTGTCTAGACAGTATAGGTCACTTGCAAAGATAGCAGGTCAGGAAAAAATTGTCCATCAGTCAGACAACCATAACTGATTCTGATGCTAAATAATGGTAGAGATATTCAATATTCTCTGGCTGCGAAAGGCTTCGCTGAGCATTTGCTCTTCCCAAGCCAGTGGTCTTCTACTTATCTGGTATTTTATGCAGCCTTTGGAAAATGCACTTGCTATTTAAACATTAAAATTAATGCCCAAAGAATAGCAGTTGAGCAAAGGAGTGCTACTGACCTATGTGATTGGCCTTTGGTAAAGCAAAAATAACCCTTCTCAATCAACAATATGAGCTATCCATACCCACAGAATCTTAAGCAGATGTAATTATGGAGCCGTTAGGATAGCAAAAGACCTGAGCACACAACCCCACCCCACACATACAGGTTTCAAGAAACATTTTTGCTCTCTTGTAATGACCTGCAATGGCAGGTTCAAGTACATAAGTCTTGTACTTTTTAAAAAATATTTATAATAATAATTTCTGTACATAGAAAAATGCTTGAAAAAGAAAGTAAAGGTATTAAATAATTCTCAGAGGGCCATGGTTGCTGCTGTCACTGCCCTCCAACACTATGAGGACAAACAAGGCCCCTTAACTGGTGCCCAGAGCTGGAGACAGTCACCAGCTGGCTCTCCATGCACATGAGACAGTTCCATGTGCTTTTTCGAGAGAGTCCTAAAGCCAAACGACTGTGAATTAGGCTGGATGCCTGCAGCAGAAAAGATCCCTGCTCCCCTGGCCAGGGAGGAGAAAGACAGGCACACAGGTGCTCTGTCTTCCCACTCTGAGCTGAGCAACCACTCTCCAAGCCAGTTCGATTCTTAGGAGAGATACTGATAATAATACAAGAAGGGCGGGGCATGGTGGCTCACACCTGTAATCCCAGCGCTTTGGCAGGCCTAGGGAGGCGGATCACCTAAGGTCAGAAGTTTGAGACCAGCCTGGCCAACATGGTGAAACCCCATCTCTACTAAAAATACTAAAATTAGCTGGCGTGGTGGTACACGCCTGTAATCCCAGCTGCTCAGGAGGCTGAGGCAGGAGACTCGCTTGAACCTGGGAGGTGGAGGTTGTAGTGAGCTGAGGTCGCGCCATTGCACTCCAGCCTGGGTGACACAGCAAGACTCCATCAAGGAAGGGAGGAAGGGAGGAAGGGAGCAAGGGAGGGAGGGAAGAAAAATACAAGAAGAGGAACAGCCACCATTTCTCAAGCGCTTACTAATTGTCAAATACTGAGTTTGATACAGAGACACTGTCTTATTTAACACACACACATACACACACACGCACACACGCACACACGCACACACACACACGCACACACGCACACACGCACACACAACCCACGAAATTGGTATGATCTATTGCCCTCATTTTACATTTGAGAAAGTTGAGGCTCAGAAAGTTTAAATAAATTGCTTGAGGCCAAGCAGCTAGTAAGCGACTGAGGGCAGCTTTGAAGCCAGGTTATTTAAAGCTCAGCTCACACTCTTAGCCTCCGTGAGAGTTTGCCTCTCCTGACTGCACAGACTTTCCCACCACCGACTCAGGACCAGCCTCTCCATAAGGCTCAGTGCTGAGGGCCCATAGCAATTTTAGGGGCCTAGGAGAATGTTTTGCTTCTGGAAATAAGCAAGATACGCATGTCGACTACGCTGATATGAAGGTAAAGCAGTGGTAAAATGTAAATTTAATGTTTTTCCGATGGAGGAAACGGCTCATGAAGACAAAAGTGCTTAACACCCACAAAAGTCATCGTGCAGCCCAGTGCCCACTAGGTCCTACAGATCTCTTGGATTTTATTTTCTCACTTTCCCTATAGAGAAAGTGAGGTCCAGCAAGATTAAAGGATGCGTCCTAGGTCATGCGGCAAATGAGTGATTGAGTCAGCACCCGTGAACCTCCCATCTCACTTCTGAGCCTTTTGCATATCCAGTCCAGAGTCAGAAACCAAACTTCCTCTTTCGTGCCTTCTGGTACTTTTGTACTGTACTTCCATAGGGGAATCAATCCTAGATGGCGTTTGATTGGCTTTGATTTTTGTTATTCAGCATCTCAAGAGTTAACGTGTTCATAATTTTTATTTTATTTTCATATTTATTTTTATATTTACTTACTTGACACAGGTTCTCAACTTGTTACCCAGGCTAGAGTGCGGTGGTACAATCATGGCTCACTGCAGCCTCAAACTCTAGGCCCAAGTGATGCTCCCACCTCAGCCTCCTCACAAGTCAATGTCTTCATTATTTTACATATTTATTTTATTTTTATATTATTTACTTGTTTGAGACAGGGTCTCACGTGTCGCCCAGGTTGGAGTGCAGTGGCGCAGTCATGGCTCACTGCAGCCTCAAACTTCCAGGCTCAAGTGATCCTCCCACCTCAGCTTCCCAAGTAGCAAGACTACAGGCGCGGGCCACCATGCCTGGCTTTCATTATTTTTTAAAGAATGTAAATAAAGCACATATGAGAAATAGATGACTCTAGGTGTTTTTCTCCTTGTGTTGCCACCATTTATATTAAATACAACTCTATAAGTACAAAGGCTCAGAGAAGGTTAAAAAGTGCTTATAGAGTGGTAAGAGATTATTATGAGAAAGCATTTATTAGGCTGGATGTTTAGAGCTGAAAAATGAAAACAATTTCCTTAAAAAACAAAACAAAACAACAACAAAAAAACTGCCAGCAGACATTCTGGAACAGCTATCTCAGTAATCTATTTGTCGCTTTTAAATTTGTTAGAAGTGCCCTTACTCTAGCCCCTTCCCCAGGAATGCTGGCGGCTGTTCCCGGTTATCCGAGGCCTCCCCCTGCCGTCTCTGCTTTCCGACAGGCCTTCGCCGGGTCTGCCCCATGACCCGGGCCATTTCATCCCCCCATCCCTTCCTTCTGGGTTGCTGGTGTTATTTATTTTTAATGCCTTTGATTCATTCCCCTCTTGTTTGGACCAGGCAAACAGCACACATCTGCTGCCACCAGGAGGTGTCAATAGTTCATACTGCTCAATTTGTATGCCCTAAACCCACTGTAGGGCTGATTTTGCAATGCCTGTATCTCAAGTTTCAATTTCAAAGCATTATGCTGCGTTCTGGGCATTAAAGATTCATAGGTTGAATTAAAGATTTATTTTAGGGGGTGCATTATTATAAGGCAAATCACGTTCTTTTCATTTTAGACATATGGGCTATTACGATTTCATCTTTTTTTCCTAAAAAGCTCAATTACATCAGTATCACTCGAGACCCTCCAAACACTAAGCTAAAAGCTGGGCTTCTCTGTGGCCAGTTGCCTACTGCCCTTTAAGGATTAACTTTCTGAGGATGAATGCCGTCCCTCCTGAGCGGAGTTATCTCCCTAATAGAAGCTGATCAGTTACACCTCTGCCTAAAACCTCGGCCAGCTTCCTGTTGCTTACAGAAGGAACTTTAAACTCCTTACTTCGTCCTATAAAGCATTTCATAGCCTAGGCCCAGCCTGTCTTTCACAATTCCCAAGGCACCCCCTCTGCTCTTCTTCATACTGAAGAGGACTAGGCCCTGCCAAAATTGTCCATCTTTTACATAGGACGTTCCTTACCCCTGCAACCTTCGTTTAAGACAGGTAAAACAATCCCCAAGTATTCCTCACCCTAGGCCAAAGTGCTCTTGAAAAGTCTGTGCGCTTCAGGAATGCGGCTTAGCTGGCCACACTGTTAAATAGCTATATATTCCTCCCTTCCCCCACACTGAGTCCCCAAAGACAGGAGTTGAGAATTATTCCTATTTGTAACACTAGGGTTCAACACAGTGACAATCACATTCAATAAAGATTAAGAAGTGGGCCAGGTACGGTGGCTCATGCCTGCAATCCCAGCACTTTGGGAGGCTGAGGTGGGTGGATCGCTTGAGCTCAGAAGTTTGAGACCAGCCTGGGCAACATGGAGAAACCGTCTCCACAAAAAATACAAAGATTACCTGGGTGTGTGGCCACGCTGGGGCTTGAGGCAGCAGAATCACTACTTGGGGGTCTCAGGTGGGAGGATCGCTTGAGCCTGGGAAGTCCAGGCTTCAGTGAGCTGTGTTTGCACCACTGCATTCCAGCCTGGGTGACAAAGTGAGACCCTGTCTCAAAAAAAAAAAAAATTAGGAAGTGAATGAGTGAATGCACTCGCACAAGAAGTCACACCCAACACAGCCAACAGAACACAACAGCAAAATCACCAACAGCAATCACTGTTGTTAGCTACTGGTGGCTCCATTTTGATTCTTATATTCGGTAAGTATAGAAAAGCCAGGCTGGGCGCAGTGGCTCATGCCTGTAGTCCCAGCACTTTGGGAGGCTGGGGCGGGTGGATTACTTGAGGCCAGGAGTTTGCCATCGGCCTTGCCAACATGGTGAAACCTTGTCTCTACTAAAAATACAAAAATTAGGGCCGGGCGCGGTGGCTCACGCCTGTAATCCCAGCACTTTGGGAGGCCGAGGCAGGCGGATCATGAGGTCAGGACATCCAGACCATCCTGGCTAACACGGTGAAACCCCGTCTCTACTAAACATACACAAAATCAGCAGAGCGAGGTGGTGGGCGCCTGTAGTCCCAGCTACTCGGGAGGCTGAGGCAGGAGAATGGCGTGAACCCGGGAGGCAGAGCTTACAGTGAGCCGAGATCGGGTCACTGCACTCCAGCCTGGGCGACAGAGCGAGACTCCGTCTCAAAAAAAAAAAAAATTACAAAAATTAGCCTGACACGGTGGCGCGTGCCTGTAATCTCAGCTACTCAGGAGACTGAGGCAGGAGAATTGCTTGAACCCGGGAGGCAGAGGTTGCAGTGAGCCAAGACTGCGCAACTGCACTCCAGCTTGGGTGAGGGAGCAAGACTCCATCTCAAAAGAAAAAAAAAAGCAAAAAGAAAAGAAAAACCTGAGTGTATACAGAGAATACTAAAATTCCTAAAGAAAGCTCCTTATATTAGACTGGGACTGCAGTGAGTGCTTGAGAAATCATCTGAATGGCCCCAGTCTTTGGTTTCGACCAGAACTTCTGAGGTATGTGTACTGGGTAGAGGGGAACGGTTTAGGGGAGGGAGAATAATGTCTCTAAATGGGTGGCAGCCACCTGGGCTTGCAAGACAGTATTAAGGAGGCCATTCTAAAAGAAAAAGGTGGGGTGCACAGACTTTCAGTTTTTAGGGATGAGAAAAGTGACAATGACAAGGACCTTTTAGGGAAGGGATAAGCATGATGGACAGGGGAAGGAATCTCTATAAAAGTTAAATTTGGCTGGGCGTGGTGGCTCACTCCGGTAATCCCAGCACTTTGGGAGGCTGAGGCAGGTGGATCATGAGGTCAGGAGAGTTCAAGACCAGCCTAGCCAAGATGGTGAAACCCCATCTGCACTAAAAATACAAAAATTAGCCGGGGTGGTGACGGGTGCCTGTAATTCCAGCTACACAGGAGGCTGAGACAGAAAATTGCTTGAACCCAGGAGGTGGAGGTTACAGTGAGCCGACATTGTGGCACTGTACTCCAGCCTGGGTTACAGAGCGAGACTCTATCAAAAAGTTAAACCTCATGATGTTTTGAAAGTCAGTGGGAAGCAGCAGAGAAGCAATGGAGTGGCTCCTTTGCCAGGAGGAAAACATTCCTCCTTGAGTCTCGGCTGCTCAATTTCTGAACAAGGTTTTCAAAGTGGTGTTCTGAGCTTCAAGACAGAAAGGGCATGTTCAAACACCTTACAAATGGATAGTTATTCCCTTGTCTTTGCGTTTCTAAGACAGAACTTCCACGCCATATCCATGCTAGCTTCTTTCTCCCCTCCACTCACTGACCCTGAAGGAGGAGGGGCCTATCCACTGGTGACATTTCGTAGAGCCTGCACGTGGCGTGGCCGTTGTTGGCTCTCTCTCAGGTCTACCTGCAGAGGGCTTCTCTTTTTGCTCCTGAGTCCATGGAGTAAGCATTTCTGCCTGGGTCCCAGCATCTACTTTCTGGAGACAGTGTAGAAGGTCATTTTGTGTCTGGAGTTGGTTCCTTCTGGTGGTGTTCGTGGTCTCGCTGACTTCAAGAAGGGAGCTGTGGACCTTTGCAGTGTGTTACAGCTCTTTACATGGCACAGCCCAAAAAATGAGCAGCAACAAGATTTATTGTGAAGAGCAAGAGAACAAAGCTTTCACAGCCTAGAAGACCCAGGTTGCCGCTGCTGGCTGGAGGGGCAGGGGGTGGCTAGCTTTTATTGCCTTATTTGTCCCCGCCCATGTCCTGCTGATTGGTCCATTTTACAGTGTGCTGATTGGTGCATTTTACAAACCTCTAGCTAGCTACAGAGCACTGATTGGTGTGTTTTTACAGAGCACTGGTTGGTGCAGTTTACAAACCTCTAGCTAGCTACAGAGCGCTGATTGGTGCGTTTTCACAGAGCACTGATTGGTGTATTTTACAAACCTCTTGTAAGACAGAAAAGTTCTCCGAGTCCCCACTCAACCCAGGAAGTCCAGCTGGCTTCACCTCTCAATTTCTATAGGTCCTAACTAATGAGATTTTTCAGGTGGGAGAGAGTGATCCCATTTGCAATTGACCAAGGAAGAGTCTGCTTTACAAAGGGGCATCCTAATCCCTTGTCTTGGAGGAGGGTGTGAGAGGCAAGGTGTGAATTCTCATTTCCTGGCCACAGATTCCTGCCACATTTTTAAAATTATTATTTTTGTTTTTATAGAGACAGGGTCTAGCTCTGTTGCCAAGG
>NW_012100876.1:3785020-3798090 GCF_000951045.1 Mandrillus leucophaeus | reverse complement strand
TTTTTTTTTGAGACAGAGTCTCGCTCTGTCGCCCAGGCTGGAGTGCAATGGCCGGATCTCAGCTCACTGCAAGCTCCGCCTCCCGGGTTTACACCATTCTCCTGCCTTAGCCTCCCGAGTAGCTGGGACTACAGGCACCCGCCACCTTGCCCGGCTAGTTTTTTGTATTTTTTAGAGAGACGGGGTTTCACTGGGTTAGCCAGGATGGTCTCGATCTCCTGACCTCGTGATCCGCCCATCTCGGCCTCCCAAAACGCTGGGATTACAGGCTTGAGCCACCGCGCCCAGCCCACATTTTCTAATTGAGCTATGCTAGCTGTAAAGATGATATTTTGATCTTCATCTCTTGGATTCTTGTAGCTATTTCTTGATTAATTCTGAGCTTAGAGGGAAAAGTGTTTCAATTAAAGTGTTGCCCACATTCCTTTAGTTCTAAGTCGAATCATGGGTCCCTGGACCACAACAGGAACCCATGAAAGATCTCTTTCTTCAATCCACATTTCTGATGTAAAAGGTCTGACTCGTTTGATTGCATTTGGATCTCCATTTGCTATTCTAGAAGAGAACCTTGAGTCACTGGGGATAAATACTGGGGATATGAACTAAACCAGAGTGTGAACAATAGCACCTTCAACAACAACACCAGAAAGAACCGTATTACCTTGGTGAACTATGAGGCAAATGGAATTCAACTGTGCATTGTACTCAAATTGAAATAAGCAAAGTTTTACTAAAGAGAAGTAGATACTAAAGAATTATTCAAACAGAATCTAAACTAGATATTTTTCTTTAAAAAAAAAAAGACTTCACCTAAAATCAAAACTTCAAAATATTTTTTGAATTGAATTATTTAATTGTCTTCAAGTATTCAATACACTTTAGGTGATTTTTTTTTTTCCAGGTGTAGAAAAATTTTCAGTAAATTCAGCCATAGGTATTGCTTCTCTCCTATCTTTTAATTCCCCTAAAGTAAGTCACATTCGCTTTTGGTCACCATCTTTCAATTCTGTTTCATCTTTAATAATAAATATACATAAAGGACCAACAAAAGTAACCCAAAGATTTTTATCTAAGCTGGTATAATATTTCATGTTTTTTCAAAGAAAGTTTGAAATTCATGGTTGAAGCATGTATGATGATGGAATTTCCTCTTTTCAAGAAGCTTTAAAGAATTGTTGAAGGATGATCTTTTAATAGATTTCAAGTAGATGAACCTGTCCCACTGCCATCGGAGTAGTTAGCCTGTGGGGCTTCTAGTTCTGACTCGCACACTGCTCAAACCAGATAGTGGAGTACTATTTAAATGAGAGGGCTGAGAGTTGGATACCTGTTTGATTATTTGTTCATCCGTCGGTTCATTCATTTGTTCATTCAACGAATACTCAGCAAGCCTCTCTCTGTAAGGCACCCCTGGTGAATCAGGAAGAATTCGTAGCGAATAAGTCACAAACATCCTTGAAGCTCACAAATTAGAGGAGGAAACAGAAACACTCATGGTTAATCATGACAAAATAAGGGGTACGGATGTGACGGGGAATTCTGAGAACTCTTAGTGTTTCTGATTAATGGCAGTGACCATTTATTAGCCATTGGTGAAACAGCTATTTCCAGAAAATTCTAGTTCAAGGAAATAAGCTTCTCCGACTTTATTGACCTGCATTCTGTCATACAGGAAGTGCTTCTAAGCCTCATAAGGGCCTGTGAGTAGCACCAAGTATCCAGCAGACAATAAACTGAGCTGTGATTAGAAATTACCTAAAATAATAGTTGTAGCTAACTGACTGTGCACTGACTTTGGGCCAGACACTGTTTGATACACCTTAACCCTCAAAACCACCCTGTAAGGTAGATGCTATTATAATTTCCCTTTGTAAATAATGAACTTGAGCTACAGAGAAGATGAATAACTTCAAACACACAGTTTGTAAATGGTAGAGCATATATTTTTATTGATTCAATGCAATACAACCTAGATGGGGTTTCTTGAGCTAACATCTTTATGCTTTTGTTTCTTTCTCTCTCTCTCGTAAAAATAATACAAAAGATTTACAAGATGCCACAAACAAAAACACCTCCATAATGGTGCTTTGTTGGTTTGCGGATTCTATGTTAATAGGAATATTTTGTTTTCTCAAAAATAGTGTTTCATCTTCTAAGAATACTTTTATGCAGGACTAAAACACACAGCTAATGTTTTTAGAAAGCATCAACTTAAAATCTAACAGGTAAAAATGTACATTCACAAAAATGTATGTAAAATATATAAAAGCAATAATCTAATTTTTCTCCCAGGGAGACAATTTGAAACAAATTCAGTAAAGTTCAAGTCTCTAGATTCATTTAAGAAATATGCACATAAAATCACTGCAAAATTATAGGTTCTTTAAGGAAGATTATACGAACAAGGTCCCCTTTTACTTTTCGGAGATGAAAGAAGAAAGGTTTATTGAACTCAAGTGAAATAAAGATTTCAGCATTCATTCTGCCTGAGGGACTGTATCTTAGAAATCATGCCTAAAATTCACAACTGGGGACTCTCCTTTGAATTAAAACATTGTCACCAGAAGGCCTCTATACTCTACACATTACCTAAGAGAAGAAGAAGCTCCTTATGATATATTAACATCTTGTAATAAATTATTACACTTAACTTGTCAAATGAACTAATTGCAACCTTGGAAAGCATTTCAGCAGAGGTATGAAAAATGGGACTCAGAAAAAGTACATTGAAGATTCACTTCATGGCTTTTCATGACTTTTTGAAAACGCCATTTCTTATTGATTTCTGAGTGCTCTTTCTATGCATTAGTGAAGATGTGCTGTTTTTGCCCCTTAGCATTTGCATTCCTTCTCCCTTCTCTGTCAACAGAATCACTGTGTATTGTGAAAAATGCATTTCAGGAAGTTTGGATGGCACTGACATGTGCTTTTCTCTGCCACAAGGGTAACACATGGTCCAGGCCTGCCCAGTCAGAGTATCCCATTCCAGCAACAATGATTACTCAGTGATATGGTTTGGATCTGTGTCCCTCCCCAAATCTCATGTTCAGTTGTAATCCCCAGTGTTGGAGGTGGGGCCTGGTGGGAGGTGATTGAATCACTGGGGTAGTTTCTAATGGTGTAGCACCATCCCCCTAGTGCTGCTCTTATGATAGAGTTCTCACAAGATCTGGCAGTTTAAAAATCTGTAGCACCTTCCTACTCTGTCTCTCTTCTTCCTCCTGCAGCCATGTGAAGTGCTGGCTCGCCCTTTGCCTTCCACCATGATTGTAAGTTTCCTGAGGCCTCCCCAGAAGCTGAGAAGATGCCAGAACCATGCTTCCTGCACAGCCTGCATAACTATGAGCCAATTAAACACCCTTTCTTTATAAATTACCTAGACTCAGGTATTTCCTTATGGCAATGTGAGAACAGACTAATACATTCACTGACGGATCTGTGACCCAAGCTGGGCTAAAATCCTTTTAAAAGTTTTTCTGCTGGAGCTATCAGAGAAGGAGGTCTCTTTCCTGGGGGTCTATTCAACTGGTAGGATGGAAGGCTTGGCCTACGGGTGAACAGCCTGGCTTCCTTATGAAGAAAGCTTCAGCCAACTTCATCCCTGGGCTTTCCAGTTACAGAGCCAGCAAATCCCCAGGTACCCATCAGCAAATTGGAGTTGGATTACTTTCACATCAGTTGAAAGTAGCCTGATGAAATTATACATCGAAGATACCAGCATTTTGCTGTCACCTATGTGGCAAGTGTTTCCTCCAATTGTTTGTTTTTTAATTTTGTTTAAGGTTTCTGTCATATGGAAATTTTTCATGTTTAAGGAGTCAATCCTTTTTCTCTTTAGTATCTAGCTTTGTTGATACACTTTGAAAATCTGGCCGGGTGTGGTGACTCATGCCTGTAATCCCAGCACTTTGGGAGGCCGAGGCAGGTGGATGGCTTAAGCCCAGGAGTTCGAGACCAGCCTGGCCTACATGACGAAACCCTGACTCTACAAACAATACAAAAATTAGCCAGTGTGGTGGTGCACGCCTGTAATCTCAGCTACTCGGGAGGCTGAGACATGAGAATCACTTGAGTCCAGAAGGTGGAGGTTGCAGTGATCTTCCTCAAAATCCATCTCTAATCTATTAACAGTTATCTCTTTTTTCTAGTACTTTTGTGGTTTTGTTTTCACATTTAATTTTTGATTCTTCATGAGTTTTTTGTATTACAAGATGTGTAACAGGCAGCCAATTTTATTTACAAATAGTTTCTTGTCCTAATCTTTTTCCTATTATTTTAATACTACATTTTCTTTGTCCCAATTCATGTTCATGCTTTGATTTTTGTCTTGCTTCAGGTGTCCCAATTCTTGCACCAATTTTAATTCATGGAGACTTGTACCTTGCAGAGGAAAATTCGCCTTCATTATTCTTTTTCTGGCAATTCTTGCACATTTATACTTCTAAATTAGTTCTAGAATCATTTTTGTCAAGTTTCAGAAACACCTTGCTGGAATTTGCTTGGGACTATAAACGTGCATGAATTTGGAGATAATTATAATATTGAGTCCATGCATGCAAAGATGCAATTCACTCTGAAACTATTAAAGTTATTTTTATGTTCCTCACTAGAGTTTAGTGACTTTCTTTACATTGGTTCTAAACGCTCATTAAATTTATGCCTGGGCATTTGTGTTGTGGGTTTTTAAAAAATTTTTTTAGTGGGATTGTTTTAACCATTGTATTTCCTAACTAGTGTTTACTATATGTGAAAGCTATCGGTTTTGCAATGAGTTAGGATAGTAAACTCTCTTGGTTCTAACTATTTCTCAGTATCTCTCGGGTATTTCAGGTAGACAATTTCAATAACTGTAAATGACAATATTTTTGTCACTTTCCTTCACATATGGAAACCTTATTTCTTATTTTCACTAATGACATTGGCGAGCACTTTCAGAAACTTGTTAAGACATATTCATAACAGGACATCTTTGTTTTGTCTCCAACTGTAGTGACATGATTCTAGTGGGTTTCAGTAACAAGCAAGACAGAGACTATTGGTTTGAGATTATGTATATGATAAAGTTGTCATACTAGATTAAGGAAGTCTTCTATTCCAATATTACTAAGTTTTCATCTTTTCGTTTTTTATTGAGGAAAAAATTTACCTGTGAAATGTATAGATCTTACTTGTTATAGCTTGATGAATTTTGAAAAATACATACACTCATATAATTCACATTCCTAACAACATCTAGAACATTTCCATCACCCCAGAAAATTCTATTTGCAGTGAATCTCCATCTACAACCTCCCTTGGAGGTAACTACTTTTCAAATTTCTGTCATTATAAACTAAGTTTTGTACTGACATATAACTCACATATCAAGTCCAACTTTTAAAATGTATGATTCAATAGTACTTATTATATTCAAAGTCATGTCATCACCACTGCCTAATTCCAGAGCATGCTCATCCCCATATGTGGAAAGAAACCACATACCCATTGGCAGTCACTCTTCCCAGCCCCTGGTGACCACTAATCTACTTTCTGTCTCTATAGATTTGCCTGTTCTTGACATTTCATATAAATGGAAGCAAGCAATATGTAGCATTTTGTGTCTGGCTTTCAGTTAACATATTGTTTGTAAAGTTTACTCCTGTTGTAATGTGTATCAGTACCTCATTTCTTTTAATGGCTAAAAATATTTCATGGTATGGAAATACCACATTTGTTGATCCATTCATCAGTGGATAGATATTTCGGTTATTTTCATTTATTGATCATTAGGAATAATTCTCCTACAAACTTAGTGTACCACTTTTTGTGTAAATATGTTTTCAGTCCTCTTGATTATATATGTAGGACTGTAACCGAAACACCAGGGGCTCGGTCTAAGTCCTGCTGCTCGCTGAACAGAAAGCCAGTCACTGAGACAATGATTATCCCCAAGGAAGAAGGCTTTAATTGGATGCTGCAGCCAAGGAGATGGGAGATCAGTCTCAAATCTATCTCCCTGACTGACTAAAATTAGGGGTTTATGTAGCAGGGAAGATACGTAACAATGTGTAAGAAAAGAAGAACTGGAGAGAGGCAAGGAAGCAATCATGATGAATGAGGGATCCAGCATCTCATTGTCTAGATGTGGTGATCTGGTGGGTTTCAGTTCTTTGATACTTTTTTTTTCTTTTTTTGAAAGGTCTGAAAGTCATCTTCTGAGGAAGGAGCTCAGATAAAACAAATGTTAAGTTTCAAGCTTTAAGACCAGAAGGGTCCATTTCTATGTTTATCAAAAACAAAAGCAACAACAAAACAAACAAACAGCAACAACAACAAACTATGGAACTATTGGGTCAGTTTCAGGGCCATAGGTTAGTTTTGCCAGTCGTAAAGGTTGATAAAAATGGAATCATACCTCTTATTTCCGACTTTTATCTCTCAGCAAAGCGTTTTTGATATTTATTCAGGTTGTTGCATGTATCAGTAGGTTGTTCCTTTCTATTGCTGAGTAGTATTTCATTATATGAATATATCACAGGTTTGTTTATCTGGGCTCCCAAGGATGACGTTTCAGCTGTTTTCAATTTGGGGCTACTATGAATAAAGCTGCCATGAATGTTCTTGCACATACCTTTCAGTGCACCAATGTGTTCATTTCCTTTAGGTATTTAGCTAGTAGTTAAACTACTGGATCACAAAATAAGTATATGGTTAGCTTTACAAACAAATTTCAGTGTTTTCCAAGTGATTGTACCATTTTGAATTCCCACCAGTGATGTATTCAAATTCTGATCATGCTACATACTCATTAACATTTTGTAGTGTCGGTATTTTAAAATGTGAGCCATTCTAGGGGGTATGTAGTGGTATCTCATTGTAGTTTTAATTATCAATATTATTTTTCTAATGACTGGTGATGGTGAGTATTTTTTCATGTGTTTATGAACCATGCATAGCTCTTCTGTTGTGAATTGTCTGTTCAAGTCTTTTGCACATTTTGGAAATTGTATAGTCCTTTTAGTAGTGAGTTATAGAAGTTCTTTATGTATTCTAGATGCAGTTTTTTTTTGCCACAGATCGCACGTCTTCTCCCAGTCTGTGACTTGTCTGTTCACCTTCTTAACGGTGTCATTTGATGAGCAGAAATTTTGTAGATAGCATATAGTAGAATTTTGACATTTTTTTCTCTAGTCTACCTTTGTGCATTATGAATTATGTAATCTATTTACATTTACTATTGCTGTTTAGACACTGAGATTTAAATTTTCCATCTTTTCATTTGTTTTCTATTTATCCCATCTGTGTTTTGCTCTTGTTTTTCTCTCCTATTTTCTACTTTCTTTCAGATCAGTAGAAAATTTTATAGTATATGTATTTTATATTGATGGGGTTTTGCCATGTTGCCCAGGCTGGTCTTGAATGCCTGAGCTCAAGCAATCTGCCTGCCTCAGCCTCCCAAAGTGCCGGGATTACAGGTGTGAGCCATCACGCCAGGCTGAATTTTATAATATTTCATTTTATCTCTTCTACTGGATTTTTAGTTATTCTTTTTTTGTTGCATTTGTGTGTGTGTGTGTGTGTGTGTGTGTGTGATATCTCTAGAGATTACAATATGCATACTTATACTTTTCCATGAATTAATATTTTACCACTCAGTATCTAATTTTAACACTTCACAGCAGTATCATTCATTTACCCCGGCCTTTTCCTTTGAATAATTATTTATACATTTTTTCTTGTACATATTACAAAAACCTAATACATTGCTATTGCTTTGCTAAATTATATTTTTTCCAAAAAAAAAAAACCACACACACACAAGAAAACAATGTCCTATACATTTCTCTACCTAGTTACCATTTTGGGAACTTTCCATTCCTTTGCAGAGGTCATGTTTAGTTCTTTTGTAGTGATCCCAAATTTTATTTCTTTCTTGCCTTCCTTGATCATTGCCTTATCAATTCTGTTAAGAAATTCACTCAACTTTTATTGTTCTGAAAATGTCTTTATTTTCTCTTCATTCTAAAAAAATTATAATTCTTGCCTAATGTAGAATTCTAGGTTGTCAGGGTTTTTTTCTCTCTGCACTTTAAAGATGTTATTCTTTTGCCTTTCGACTTTCATTGTGAATGAGTCAGCAGTCATTCCTTTCTTTCCCTCAATGACAAGGTGCATTTTTTTTGTTTGTTTTGTTTTTGAGATGGAGTTTCACTCTTGTTGCCCAGGCTGGAGTGCAATGGTGCAATCTCGGCTCACCGCAACCTTTGCCTCCCAGGTTCAAGAGATTCTCCTGCCTCAGCCTCCTGAGTAGCTGGGATTACAGGCATGCACCACCATGCCTAGCTAATTTTTTTTTAATTTTTAGTAGAGACGGGGTTTCACCATGTTGGTCAGGCTGGTCTCGAACTCCTGACTTCAGGTGATCCACCTGCCTCAGCCTCCTAAAGTGCTGGGATTACAGGCATGAGCCACCACACCCGACTGACATGCTGCTTTTTCTCTGGCTGCTTTTAAGGTTTTATCTTGGAATCGGTTTTTAGAAATTTGCCTATGACATAGGCATAGTTTGAATTTATCTTGCTTGGAGTTTGCTGAACTTCTTGTATTTGGGGAATAATATTTTTCACCAAGTCAGGCATGGTGATGCACACCTATAATCCTAGCTACTTAGGAGGCTGAAGCAGAAGGGTCTCTTGAGCCCGATAGCTCAAGGCCAGCCTAGGCAACATAGATAGACCCCATCTCTAAAGATAATATGTATATTTTTTCACCAAAAGTTGAAAAATTTCAGCCCCAAACTCTCCATCTCTTCGGACTCCAGTTACATGTATGTAAATCGGTTGATATTTTGGTGACTCACAGATGACGGAGGCTCGTTTTAACCTTTTTTCTGTCTGTATTTTGGTTTGTACAGTTTATTTATTTTTCCCTGTCTTCAAGCCCACTGATCTTTACTTTTGTAGTGTCCAATCTGCTGTTAATCCAATGACATAATTTTTAAATGTTTCCAGATATGGCATTTTTAAATTTTAGAGTTACTGTTAGGTTTTTCAACAATATTTATTTCCCTGCTGAGGATTTCCAGCTGGTCACTTATTAGGTCCATATTTTTCTTTTTTGTTTGATTTTTGTTTGTTTGTTTTCTGTTTATTTGTTTGTTTTTGTTTTTGTTTTTTGAGATGAGGTCTTGCTCTGTCACCTAGGCTAGAGTGCAGTGGCACAATCATGGCTCATTGCAGCCTTGACCTCTGAGGTCTAGAGATCTTTCTGCTCACCCTCCGGAGTAGCTGGAACTACAGGTACATACCACCATGCCCATCTAATTTTTTATTTTTATTTTTGTAGAGATGAGGTCTCACTGTATTGCCCAGGCTGGTCTTAAACTCTTGGTCTTAATTGATCCTCCTGCCTCAGTCTCATCTTTTTCTTTATATGCTTAACCATAATTTTTAATTTCCATAGGTTTTTGGAAACAGGTGGTATTTGGTTATATGAGTAAGTTCTTTAGTGCTGATTTGTGAGATTTTGGTGCACCTGTCACCTCAGCAGTATACACAGAACCCAATTTGTAGTATTTTATCCCTCATCTTCTTCCCACCCTTACCCCTGAGTCCCCAAAGTCCATTGTATCATTCTTATGCCTTTGCATCCTCATAGCTTAGCTCCCACTTATGAATGAGAACAAATGATGTTTGGTTTTCCATTCCTCAGTTACTTCACTTAGAATAATAGCCTCTAATTCCATCCAGGTTGCTGCAAATGCCATTAATTTATTCCTTTCTACGGCTGGGTAGTATTCCATCATATATATATTTATACCACAGTTTCTTTATCCACATGTTGATTGATGGGGATTTGGGCTGGTTCCAGATTTTTGCAATTTCAAATTGTGCTGCTATAAACATGCATATGTATGTATCTTTTCGGTATGCCCGGTCCTTAACCATAATTTTGATAGCTGCTTCAAAGTCCTTGTCTGCTAATCACAACATCTCATCCTTTCTATTACTTTTCTCCAGGTTATTGATCATATTTCCCTGCTCCTTTGCATTTCTAGTAATTTTTTATTCTATGCTAAACATTATGGAAACTACATTGTGAAGAATCTGGATTTTTCTGTATTTCTTTAAATAGTTTTGAGTTTGGTTCCTACAGTCAATTAATCTGTAAGTAACCTGATCCTTTAGATCAAGTGGATGGGGAGGGGTGGGGTTCAAACTATCACTTACGGTCAAATTTGGCTCACTACCTATTTTTGTAAAAGAAATATTAATTGGGATGTAGCCACATTCATTTGTTTATGTGTGGTCTGTGACTGCTTTCACACAACAGTGAAGTTGAATAGTTGTGACAGATGCCATATAGCCTGCAAAGCCTAAAATATTTACTATCTTTCTCTTCACTTTGGTTAGGTCTCTAATTGCCCTACTCCTAAGGCATGACCTCTCTGGGATCTTAATTACTTAGGACACACACATACACACACTTTGATATGCTATGGATCTGTGTCAGCACCCAAATCTCATGTAGAATTGTTGGATGTGGGGCCTGGTGGGAGGTGATTGGGGCAGTTTCACATGAATAATTCAGCACCATCCCCTTGGTGCTGTTCTCATGATAGTGAGTTCTCGCAAGATCTGGTTGTTTAAAAGTGTGTAGCTCCTCCCCACTCTCTCTCTTGCTGCTGCTCCTGCCATACGAGAGGGACCTCCCTTCCTTTCACCTTTTGCCATGATTGTAAGTTTCCTGAGTCCTCCCCAGAAGCTGAGCAGAAGCTGTTATGCTTCCTGTACAGCCTGCAGAACCATGAGCCAATTAAACCTCTTTTCTTTATAAATCACCCAGTCTCCGGTATTTCTCAATAGCAATGAAAGAACGTGCGAACTCGCAGTTGTTCTTCTCTGCCTCTTTGGTCCCCCAAATACATAGGGGCCACCTGCTCAGATTTCTGGAGCTCTTTCTATGTACATATTCCTCTTCTCTAGTAACCTGCCCCCAAAATTTCAGCTGCCACACCAGCCCTGAACCCTAAGTTTTGCCCCCTCAAATCATAAGACTTTTGTGCTCTGTTGAGCTTTATCTCTAGGCACCCTGAGCCAGAAAGCTCGTCCAGGCAGAAAGCCAGTGTGCATGTGGGACCCATCTCATGCGCTTCTCTTCTCTGGGTCACAGTCCTGTCCTCCCTGTGATCTAACATCTGCGAACAGCCACCTCGTCAATGCTGTCCAGTCTTATAGCTGTTTGCAGCACCATAACTAGTCCGATGCCTGTTAGTTTGACATGGATGGACATAGGAATCTTTTGCCTGTTTGTTTGTTTGTTTGTTTTTCGGACCAGTGCGGTGGCTCACGCCTGTAATCCCCGCATTTTGGGAGGCCAAGGCGGGCGGATCACGAGGTCAGGAGATAGAGACCATCCTGGCTAACACAGTGAAACCCCGTCTCCACTAAAAATACAAAAATTAGCTGGCTGTAGTGGTGCGTGCCTGTGGTCCCAACTACTCCGTGGGAGGCTGAGGCAGGAGAATCGCTTGAACCCGGGAGGCAGAGGTTGCAGTGAGTCGAGATTGCGCCACTGCACTCCAGCCTGGGTGACTGAGCCAGACTCTTGTCTCAAAAAAACAAAACAAAACAAAACAAAAAACAGTAGATGTTGGCAAGGATGTGATGCTCAGGGAACACTTCTACACTGCTGGTGGGAATGTAAACTAGTACAGCCACTGTGGAAAACGTGTGGAAATTCCTTAAAGAACTAAAAGTAGAACTACCATTTGATCCAGGAATCCCAACAGCCCTCCTGTGATCTTCTTATCCTACAGCCTTCCCTATTCAGTGTAAAGCTCCCTGGAAGTTACTTTTACGTTGTCTCATTTCACTGATTTCTTTTCCCCTCCCAGAAATATTAAATTTCTGGCTAATGACATCCTCTTAGCTTTGTGATGAATATTGTCAACTCATACGGCACTTACCTATGTTGCTACAAATTTCATAATCTCCAGGCAATTTTCAACTCTACGTGTAATGGAGTTCATAGTAGACCTAATTTTTGAATTTTCAAAATTGGAAACCCATCATTTTGGAATCATAAACATGACTGAATTCTAGGGTAGGATTTAGAATTGGTGTTTGGGAAAAAAACTTTCCTCTTTTCCAGGGAGGTTCAGTTTGAAGGTTGTTTTAGTTGACAGTGTATAGAAGACACAGACCTACCCAGCCAGGCATGGTGACTCATGTCTGTAATCCTAACACTTTGGGAGGCTGAGGCGGGTGGATCAGCTGAGGTTGGGGGTTCGAGACTAGCTGACCAACATGGAGAAACCCCGTCTCTACTAAAAATACAAAATTAGCCAGGCATGGTGGCACATGCCTGTAATCCCTGCTACTCCGGAAGCTGAGGCAGGAGAATTGCTCGAACCCGAGAGGCGGAGGTTGCAGTGAGCCGAGATCACGCCATTGCACTCCAGCCTGGGCAACAAGAGTGAAACTCCATCTCCAAAAAAAAAAAAGAAGACATAGGCGCCTACCCATGGTTCTTGGTAGAATTCCTGAATCAGCAAAGTAATCAAAATGCAGATACTTCATACTGAGATACTTAGCACTCTACTTGATAATGCATGTGGCATATTTGAACAGAACTGTGCCCCTGAAAAAGCTATAAACCTTTTTTCCCATGAAATCTGAATTTACACTAATATTGCTCTGAAAAATACTTATCGCTCCTGGGAGATGTCTGTGTGTTCCAACCTAAACATTGCTCACAAGAGATTGGAAATTATGAAGTTGACAACCCACTGACCCTTTCTTCTAGCAGCCCAAAGGACTGTGAGAAGAAATTGCACTGGGTTTAGTATAATACTACCTATATTGAACTCTTAGAGTCCCATACATGGTATCATTGAAGACCAGATAACTTTGAGTTTGGACAAAGTCCTGTGGACCTCTGGGTTCATCTTGTCTAGGCCATGAGGACTTAGTTATATATATATATATATATTATATATTTTGAGACAGAGTCTCACTCTGTGGCCCAGGCTGGAGTGCAGTGGCCTGATCTCAGCTCACTGCAAGCTCCGCCTCCCGGGTTGACGCCAT
>NW_012100876.1:3774817-3784145 GCF_000951045.1 Mandrillus leucophaeus | reverse complement strand
GAGGCTGAGTCAGGAGAATCACCTGAACCCAGGAGGCAGGGGTTGCAGTGAGCCGAGATCGCGCAGCTGCATTCCAGCCTGAGTGAGACTCCATCTCAAAAAAAAAAAGAAGAAGTCTCAGATCCATTTTAGCTGTGCTTTGGGAATAGAGGGAGGGGACTGCATCCATTTGTAAGGTTATGTAGTCTAGGGAAAGCTGTGGCAAGCCTGAGGGGGCCCAACAAGGTACTCTCAGCATCTGGTGCAAGGCAGCTGCCTGGGACTGAGTAGTAACGGGTTTAGGGGAACACGTAACGATCTTCAGAGGCCCCAGGAGAAAAACGAAGAGGGGTCTATGGGATAGGATGAAGCCGGGACTTCCTGTGGTACAGAAGGGTGGGGGCTTATTCTTTGAGTATTAAACAGAAGTCCTGACCTTGAAGCTGGTGAACTTGGCAACATCTGGGTTACATATACTTCTAGGTGTCTTCCTATATCATATGGAGAAACACATGCCAACCTCAGAATTGATTTTCCATTCATGTCTCTGTTACCAAATATATAAGTGATATTTTTCATTCCTAATATCACGGTTCCAGTGTAGCCTATACATCAAGCTCTTGTTCAGTGGAAGAAGTTGGACAATAGTCTTGAGAATGGACTCGACCACTTCCTAGTTATAGGACCCTAGAAAAATTTCCTGTCTTCAAAACATCATTTTCACAACGTCTTCCAGTCCTTAGAATTCTCTGAAGAATTACGTGAGATACTTTATATCTATCAGGCTGACTTATGACTTCTATGGGTTCCTGGCACTTTGCCTTTGTGGATCCCTTCCTCCATAAAAAAGTATTAAGGCACAAATACCATCCAAGCAGGATCCATTATTATATTCATTATTGTTATATTCATTATCTTTTAGTATATTAATTTTAAATTTTATTTCATGTTATGTTATTTTTTATTATTCTTGTTATTATTTTGACACAGAGTCTTGCTCTGTTGCCCAGGCTGAAGAGCAGTGGCTCAATCTTGGCTCACTGCAGCCTCAACTTTCCAGGGCTCAAGCAATCCTCCCACCTCAGCCTCCCAAGTAGCTGGGATTACAGGCACATGCCACCACACCCGGCTAATTTTTTTTATTTTTTGTCAAAATGCGGTTTAATCACATTGTCCAGGATGGTCAGGGCACAAGGGGACCTCCCACGTCAACCTCCTAAAATGCTGGGATTACCGGCATGAACCACCATGCCTGGACTAATTTTTAATTTTACATATTGTGATATGTTAGTGCATTTTATTATTGTTTTCCATTTTTTTCTGATTTGAGAAACATTAAAATTGAAATGTTTTTGTGAGCTCACTCACTGTGCCTCCTGGGTCTCTCTTAAGTCCGCCCTGATATCCAGCGCCTGGGACAGGGTGAGCACATAGTAGGTGCTGCACACAGTTTTTGTTCTCTTTCTCTTTCATCCACATCTAAAGCAACATTTTCAAAAACTCCGAGTGGCAAATCAAAATTTAAAAAATAAAGTCAAAAGAAAATGTTCTCCAAGCCAGTGGATATCTGTAACAGCAGGTTTCACTTACAGTGAATATCACTTTACTGCTTTTAACAAACTTCAAAGAAAATGTTGTAAGGCCATTCATTCTACATGTCTGTTTCACATCAGTCACAATTATATTCCAGCTTCACTTCTCTCCCCTTGTTATACCTCATAAATCGTGTAACCAGAATGTATGTGTAGTATATGGATTACATTAGGAATTGTCAGAAGTAGCCTGATAGTCAGGATCGGCAGTGGCCCCCCCAACTCCGGCAAATCCGAACCCTGGGAAGGTATGTTAATACCCGCACCCGCAGTCATTAGAAGAACCGCAGCTCAGGGAAACGGACCCATTTCCTTAACAGTCTCTCTAGAGAACTGAAATTGCCATTGCCACATTTAAACCATCGTGCCCCAGCTCTCCAACAGATATGTTCGTTGACCTGTTGAGCGGTCATACAAAAATAAAAACAAAAATCAGATTTGCAGTGGAAATGAAACCTCGTGTGTGGCACGCAGGGAACATGCAGGTTTCCAGAACTGGTTAGTTGAGCCCCCGAGATGCCGTTTTGGCATGCAGAATAAAATGCTGTTATCCTAGAAATGCTCTCTACCAGCGCCTCTCAAAGAAGGAAATGTCTCTGGATTTCCAAACTTCACTGTTGTCTGCTTTTTCATTCATGGCAAAGACTCCTGGATGACAGCAGCCACCCTTCTCATAAGGAAATGACTGAGAGATGAGATGGCAACCGGGGGCCCCTCTGGCAGTCATCTGGCCAGGGCAGAGCGCTTTACCTCCTCTCAAACCCTCCCCCTCCCGGCTTTGATACTTTCTCCCCACACAGTAAAGATCCAAGGAAGTTGCCCATCAATGGCAAGCACATTTTTCCGTTTGAAAGATGCAGTAAAAAGAAGTTATATGGTCAAAGAATACAGATTCCTTGTTCTAAGTGAAAGAGCTTAATAGATTTATATTTATCACTCCCGTTACATCTATAAGATCATTGAAATTCAAGACCATCTCATTTATCTGGCAGTGGTTGAGAGCGAGCTGCTTCCCACATGTGGCTTTTTCTGATAACCCACACTTTATACCCTTTGAAGCACCAGCACTTGTTAAAATGGAAACTTTTTTTTTTTTTGATAGAAAGATTTCCGAAATGTCACACATGTTTCCCAGACTTTTAAAACAGATTTTCCAATGCATGGGGAGGCGTGATGGTGAAAGAATTCTAGAATCAGACAGATGGGTTCATATGAAACTCTGACACTGCCATGTTGGTCATGAGACTTTGAGCAGTTTCAAATCTCTGGGTGTTGCCATGTTCCCATTCATAGAGATGGATGAAACTCTGAGACATGCCGGGAGGCTAAGTAACCTGCTACATATTGAAAGTGTTTAATGTGCTACTGGGGAAACATTAACCATTTTTTAAAAAAAGAGGGTAAGGCCAGGCCAGGCTTGGTGGTTCATGCCTATAATCTCAGTATTTTGGGAGCCTGAGGTGGGAGAATCATTTGAGCCCAGGAGTTTGAGACCAGCCTAGGCAACATAGTGAGACCTCATTTGTACAAAAAAAATTAAAAAGTTAGCCAGGCCTGGTGGTACGTGCCCATACTCCCAGCTACTCAGAAGACTGAAGTGGGAGGATCATTTGAGCCCAGGAAGTTGAGGCTGCAGTGAGCTGTGATTTTACCACTGCACTTCAGCCTGGGTGACAGAGTGAGACTCTGCCCCTAAAAGAAAGAAAGAGTGTAGTAGAAAATAAATGTGTAATGAAATAAACAAAATTAATAAGCAAAACCAACGTGTTATAAAATGGTAATAACCTGATGAGCACTGCTATGATCTAAATATGCCTTCAGACTTTTTAATAAGCACAGTTAACTTCACCTATTCTAAATGGTCTCAGCTCAAAATGCCTTTAGAGTTTCTTACCTTTTTTCAAGTTTTTTTAAAGTTTTTTGTTTGTTTGTTTGTTTGTTTGTTTGTTTTTTCAGATGGAGTTTCGCTCTTGTTGCCCAGGCTGGAGTGCAATGATGTGGTCTCGGCTCACTGCAACCTCCACCCCCTAGGTTCAAGCAATTCTCCTGACTGAGCCTCCCAAGTAGCTGGGATTACAGGTACCCGCCACCACACCCAGCTAATTTTTGTAATTTTTAGTACAGACGGGGTTTCACCATGTTAGCCAGGCTGGTCTCGAACTCCTGACCTCAGGTGATCCACCTGCCTCAGCTTCTCAAAGTGCTGGAATTACAGGCATGAGCCACCACTCCTGGCCTAACTTTTGTTTTTACAATCAATGGATCTCCCTTCTCACTGGGTTCAGTGTCTACCTGTGGCCATAGCTCCTCTAGGATCTTCTTTCTAACATCCTGTGAGATGAGAAACCACATAAGCCAGTTGGCTAGAAGCATTTTTCAGCAAGAGTAAGTGTGTTCTAAAGCATGGCTTTGGGTATTTTTTTTTCCCTGAGGGGCGGGGAAGTATGACTTTTAGTGCATCGTATTTGTCAAGATGGGCCAGGTTTTGCTGCAAGAAAAAAAAAAACAACTCCAAAATCTCAGGTGGCTTCACAGAGTAAAAGTTTATTTCTCATTTATTTTGTGTGTCCACTTGGGTTGCAGAAGGGTTCTATTTAGCATGGTCGCTCAGGTACACAGGCTGACAGAGCCTCCATCTCAATCCACGCTTCCACGGTCCCCACAGCAGGGGAAGTGAACATGGTAAATTGCCTAGGAGGTCTTACCACTTCTGTAGGAAATCACATATGTCTTCATGCTGACATTTCACTGGCTACCACAAATGACATGACCACACTTCTAGAGGGCAGACAGATACAATTCTATCATGTGCTGGCAATGGGAGTTGGGGAGAGCTGGGTAATCTCACATATAGCTCTGGTTTACATATTTTAGCTAATAATAATCCCAGTTTATATTTACTGAGTGCTTTTATTCCATGCCATCTACTGCACTAGCTGCTTTACAGTCACAGGTACTTTCCCTGCTTTTATACATGAGAAAATTAACATGCAAACAAGTTAAGGCACTTGTCTATAGCCATACACAGAGTAATAACATGGGTAAACTGATATTCAAACTGGGTCTGTCTGACACCAAGCTGCATGTTCTTAACCAACATTTTCTGAATCTCAAATATGTTCTAGATCACTGAGGTTGATAAATAACCTTGAAATAAGTGACTCATGTTATTGTTATGTTTGACTCATGCTATTGTTGTGTTTGTGAAATTTATCCATGGAAGAATGGTCAAAACTTCCTTTGTTCATATTCTTTTCTCCATTGCCTTTCCCTAGTAGGATGGCTTTCAATTTAACAAATATACTTGGAGCACTGACTATGTACTTATCTGTGAAACACTCCAGGAGGGATTCTAGGGCAGGGTATAATCAACACCACAGTTCTTGATTTCTGAGAGTCTATAATCTTTCAAAGAAATGATACTGAATAAAAGTAAATACTTTAAGATGAAATGTAAAATATAAGATAGTTTGTAAGAGAGTTAAACAGAACAGTATGATGCATTGTGTGCTACACATAGCTCTATTTGCTGTTGTCAATGTCAGGAAATAGAAAGAAGGGCCTTGATAAATGAAGATAACTTGGACAACAAAGGTGTGCATCCTAAAATAAGCAGAGGATGTATGAAAAATAGGAGACTGGCTTGATGAGGGTGAAAACTGTGTGTTGGGAGGAAGGGAGGGAACTAAGCTGGCTAGGAAACATAGAGCCAGGTTACAAAGAGCCTTGAATACTGGTAGAAGGCCTGGCCATGTCCCCTAGGCAAAGAGAAAGAGGATACAAGGCATATGATATTTCTCTTTTCCTATAATGTTTTAAAAAATGTAAAATATTTCAAATAAAGTTGAAGTTTACTTTGCCTACTCATCCCTTCCTGGTCACAGTCACCTCTCCTCTCTCCTAAGAGGAAACTACCATCGTGATTTGGTGTGTAATATTCCAGTTCACATTTTAATATTTTCCCCCACAGGTATGCAAGTTATAAATTCTATTTCCATCCTTTTACCCATAAATCCATGACTACCCATAAATTAATATTCCCACATCTAAATTAAAGTCTAGAATTAATATTGCTTACTTCCTTCTAAATAATATATACTTTAACTCTCATCTGCCCTCCAATCTTCCATGGTTTTGTTGTTTAGAAATTTACTTCTATCTTAGTTTTAAACACTCACAAAAAGTCATTTTAATTATACTATTGAGAGCTTATTTAGATTTACCAACACATTTACCCACTTTTAAAGGTTTCTTGCATCCCTCTTCTTTTCATGGTAATCTTTCTTCTTGCCAAAGTATATCTTGATATAGATATATATGTATATGCCAAGTACTACTTGAAGACCAGGCACAGTGTCTCATGCCTGTAATCCCAGCACTTTCGGAGGCCAAAGCGAGTGGATCACTTGAGGTCAGGAGATTGAGACTAGCCTGGCCAACATGATGAAACTCCATCTCGACTAAAAATACAAAAATTACCCAGGGGTGGTATTGCATGCCAGTAATCCCAGCTACTTGGGAGGCTGAGGCAGGAAAATCACTTGAACCCGGGAGGTGGAGGTTGCAGTGAACCAAGATTATGCCACTATATTCTAGCCTGGGAAGTAGAGTGAGACTCTGTTTCAAAAATAAATAAATAAAGTACTATTTGAAAAAGTAGCCTTTTGATGTCTGAAATTGACTTTATTTTATTTTCACCCTGGAATATAGTTGAATATAGATAGGCGAGAACGCATGCCTTGGATAGTGAAAATTATTGATTATTATGTCTTTGCTTTTTATCCTTTCATTTTTTTCTGTTTTGCAACTCTTAATCAACATATGTAAGACTATCTCATTTGACTAACTTTTATATTTTCCATCTCTTTCTTTCTCTCTTTTGTTGTATTTTGGATGCTTTCCTCAGATCTGTCTTTCTGTTTACTTATCTGCTCATCAACCACATCTATTTTACAGTCCAACTGTTCTATTGAGGTTTTTATTCCAATTACTCATTTTTTCATTTTTAGAAATGTTTTCCTCCAATCTGCCTGTTGTTTTTAAATTGATTTTATTCTTAGTTTATGATTGATGTTCCTTTTTTATGTTTTGAAATGCTTTAAGTCTATTTATTTTAAAGTCCTTTTTAGATTGTTATTCTATTACTCCCAGATCTTGAGATGCAAATTCTCCCATTTGTTTCATCTGTTGGCTTTGCTTCACTGTGGTTTGCTTCCTTCTGTGACTTCTTTCCTTATTTCCTTTCTGTAAACTCATCCTTATGAAGATGAAAGTGAAAGAGGACCCCATGACAGTTTCATGTGCTCTACAACATTTTTGTGAGGTGCCTTTGAATTTACCAATTCTGGACAAGATTTTAAGTTAATTTCTTAGTTTTGGGTCCCTGTACATAAGTAAGGAGAATTCAGATCTTACTCATGACACAAATTCATTTCTTTTGAGTGATGCCTGTTACTCTCGTGGCCTTGAAAAACTACAAGCTTTCCTGCTATTCCCCTAGGCTAGTGGGTGGTTTCTTTAGTTCCCAATTCAGAGGACATTAGTCAGCTCTTCAGAAATCCTGGCTTTATGCAGGTAGCCTGGCCCCTCCTCCTGACTCTCTGGGGCTCAGGCCTACAGGATCCTGTTCACAGGGCCTCTAAAGTTTCAACTGTTAAGGTCTCACTCCTATCCTGGTTCACATGTAAGTATTTGTATTTTACCTCCTTCTGATCACTCTAACTTTGGGCATCCTCTTTGCATCTGGCACTTGAGGCTTTCCCTTTCTTGGTTTTCAGTTTGAGACTGTATTAACAATGGTGGAGAGGGTATTTTTACCAAAATTTATATATGTGTGAAGTGGGAGGGTTTGTTTGTTTGTTTTAATCAGCTCAGATTAGCACTGTTGAACTTCAGCTATGGAAAAAGTATTTTAAATGAAAAACTACACAGGACTTGGCAACTGATCACATATAACTTACTTGGTTTGCATTCCCCCTCCCCATCCTCTTGCTGTCTACTTCCCGAAAGGAGATTTTGAGACGAGGACTTGAGAGTAAGTTGTTAATATTGAAGATGGGGCAGGGCGTGATGGCTCACACCTGTAATCCCAGCACTTTGGGAGGCCAAGGTGGGTGGATCACCAGGTCAGGAGATCGAGACCACCCTGGCTAACACAGTGAAACCTCGTCTCTACTAAAAATACAAAAAAAATTAGCCAGGCATGGTGGCAGGTGCCTGTAGACCCAGCTACTCGGGAGGCTGAGGCAGGAGAATGGCGTGAACCTGGGAGGCAGAGCTTGCAGTGAGCCGAGATCACGCCACTGGACTCCAGCCTGGGCAACAGAGTGAGACTAAAAAAAAAAAAAAAAAAAAAAAAAAAAGAAAGAAAATTGAAAATGGAAGAAGCATCAGTAGAGAAGTAAAAAAAAAATTAGATGGGGAAGGGAAAATGGACAATAAAGGGTGTTATCAATCCAGTTACTGTTCTAGAAACTGGAACATAATTACCCTGGGGAAACCCTGTGTGTTTGGTTATCCTACTCAAGGGGTGAGAAAGCTATTATATTGATACTAACTATTGTATGTCACTGGTGGAAGGTGCTTCCAGTAGGTAACCCACCAACATTCCAGCCTGTCATGTAGATGGTTTTAGTTATATACCAATGTGTAACATACTATCCCAAAATTTAGTGGCTTAATATGACAATAAATATTTATTATTTCATACAGTTTGCGAGGGTCAAGAAATTTGGAATAGCTTAGCTGGTGAGTTCTGGCTTGAAGTTCCTTATGTGGTTGCGTTTAAGAAATGGGCAGGGATTTAGTAATCTGAAGGTTAGATTGAGGCTGGAGGACCTGCTTCTAGGATGGTTCACTTGCACAACTGGCTGGTCTGTGCTGGCTGTTAGTTGGAGGCCTCAGTTCCTCACCACATCGACTTCTCCATTTGACTGCTTGAGTGTCCCCACAACAAGGCATATGCTGACCCCAAAATGAGTGATCCAAGAGAGACCATGAGACCACAGGGACTTTTATGGCCTCGTCTTGAAAGTCACACTGGCATTTCCACCACATTCTATTTGATAAAAGTGAGTCAAGTCATAAAGTTTGGCCCATGTCAAGAAGAGGGGAGGGAAGTATATAAAAAAAGTGTGAACTTATTTTTAAACCATCAGAGCAGACAAATCAGGCTTTGGCAATCAGAGCGAGTTCTCAGGCAAAGAAACACAGGTGCATTTGGAATTCATGTAGGCTAAAGTGGCAAGGAGGACGGAGGATGGGTGGGACACCAAGAGTGTCCTCTCCAGGAATAAATAAAGATAAGTCCAACCCACTTTTAAGGTGTAGGGAAATAGACTTGATCGTTTCATGGAAGGAGCTGCAAAGAGACACGCTAAAGGACATCGGGATATGAGTGAAGATCCAGGCCACCTTTAGAATCAATGTACTGCAATCACTAAGAAAGAAAAAGCACTTCCAGTTAGATTATGATACTCCATGGATTATAAGATGTATCTCAGTTTCAGGCCAGGTGGAGTAGCTTATGCGTGTAATCCCAGGACTTTGGAAGTCTGAGGCGGGCAGATCACTTGAGGTCAGAAGTTCAAGACCAGCCAGGCCAACATGGTGAAACCCCGTCTCTACTAAAAATACAAAAAGTAGCTGGGTGTGGTTGTGGGCACCTGTAATTTCAGCTACTTGGGAGGCTGAGTCAGGAGAATGACTTGAACCCAGGAGGCAGAGGTTGCAGTGAGTTGAGAGCATGCCACTGTACT
>NW_012100876.1:3751572-3774767 GCF_000951045.1 Mandrillus leucophaeus | reverse complement strand
AAAAAAAAAAAAAAAAAAAGTATCTCTTTCAGACATACTAATATGAAAAAAGTACATCTTAGAATCAACAAATATAGTAGTTGTACAACGAATTTCAGAGTTGTACATATACAGTAGCTACAGAAACCAAACATCTCTAACTTTTGTTTTCCATCTTACATAGATGTCATTAAGAATTAAGCATAGACAGTAGGATCATGATGGTATGGAGATTTAGATTTTAGCCCTTACCAGGCCATATCCTAGAAGTTGAATAAGTCATTTAATCTCTCTGGGTCTCAATTTTCATATCTGCAAAATGGAGATAAGTTACTGCCTTGACTTTCCCACAGATCAATAAAAAACAAACCCAAAATAGCTTTAAAATTAAGATGTCATTGAGATATAGGGTGCCATGAGTGTGCCGAAGCAGCTATAAAATTCATAGATAGCATGAAAGAAAATGAACATTTTTGTTCCCTTGGAAGCTCAAGAGAGACAAAATTCCTGATTCCTTATGGTGCTAATCATACTGGACTGATTCCCACATTTTATTTTATTTATCTATTTAATTAATTAATTTATTTTTTTGAGATGGAGTCTCACTTACTCTGTCACCCAGACTACAGTGCAGTGGCACAATCACTGCTCACTGCAACCTCTGCCTCCTGGGTTCAAGTGATTGCCCTAACTCAGCCTCCCAAGTAGCTGGGATTACAGGTGTACACCACCACACCCAGTTAATTTTTGTATTTTTAGTAGAGACAGGGTTTCACCATGTTGGCCAGGCTGGAACTCCTGACCTCAGGTGATCTGCCCACCTCAGCCTCCCAAAGTGATGGGATTACAGGCGTGAGCCACCACGCCCAGGCTGACCCCCACATTTTAAAGAAATATCTTTGTTTAAAGACCAAATTTTTAGAAACGGAAGAAGGCAGTGGGGACTTGAGTGTGATCCTACACAAATAGATCTTGCACATAAATGAAGATAAAAAGCAATTGGACAATTGGTCATTTTCTAGCTGGTGCAATAAACCCAGGCATAGGAGAACCATACACCTCTTTGGCTGAGCTGGCAAATCTAGGTATTGGTCACACATGGCCATTTCCTAGCAGCGTCTGCTCAAGCCCAAAAAGAGACAGCACTTGGGGCTTTCAGTCAGAAAAACCCAGCTGCCACTTGGGCTGCTGAAAGCTCCCAATATAAAGAAATGACACACACCTGAGCAGGTCTGATATATATTCCTTTCTGCAGAGGGCAGTCGAATACATTCCTGGGCCATTCATCATGTTGCTAAAATTAGATCCTGCTTAGAAGGAATGATATATTACTGATTACATAATAAAGATAGCTATATTTCTCATGAGAAACAGAAGGGAGAGATACATTTAGGCATAGGGCAAATATATCCTTGATATGAAAAATGGATTCATTAAGTATTTAATCTTTATACCATTCCTGTGAAATAAATGCACACATACATCACACGTGTTTTAAAGTGACTTGATAATTAATATTGTTACACTTGAGAAAAATTCTGGCTCTCCACGGAGAAGTCATGTCATGAGTCAGAGAGTGCAGGCTGAGGCATGCCCTCCACCAAACGGCTTGTCTGCGCTCTAAAAGCCAAGTGAACCATTCCATCTGCATGAAGAGAGTGAGCCCTGGATTTGCGTCGTGATGTCATCTCAGGTGGGTGAGGCCCAGAGGGAGTCGCTGGGGCTTTTCTGAAGTAGTACATTTCAAAGAGTCCGTAGTGATGACGGCTGAAAATATCCTCTCTACAAGAGACAGCTTTCATTCTCCTTTGTTTGCAAAAAAACAAAACAAAACAAACCATCAGTTGCCTCACATCTCATTCTAGTTCTCTGCAACATCCTTACCATACAGGAAAAAATCTCACATTTTAAAAAACCTGTAGCCTTAGTGGAGGCATTTCCAGATATCCTGTGATGATATTCTGACTTAAAACAAACATGAGGGTGTTTGGTTGAAGTTTAAACAAACACACAGATTTGTAGCACCTCATGTGTCAAAGGTCAGCAAAAACAAATCTGGGTGAAATGAAAGAGCGAAATAATTCTAAGAACAATAGCTATGAAGAGTAGATTGATCTAACTCAAATTTATCCTAAAGGGATTACGGTTAGGAGGAAAATGCTAACAAGTTATAAAAGATTAAAAGCTCATTACTTGTATGTTTATGTTACAGAAAAATAGCATAGGCTTTGAAGTTAGATGGGCTTGAGTTCTTGTCGTGGATCTGACATGTACTAAATTTGTGAGTTTCAGGCAAGTAATTTAACCTCTTGTGAGTTCTTTGTCCTCAACTGTAATATAAAAATCAAATTGCTCTGACGATACTGTCCTAAATATTGATGGTGTGTACAGTATCTAGTACAGTGCCTGATATAGAGCAGGAAGTCAACAAACATCTATTGCCTTCCATTCTCCATCCCCTGGAGTCTGCCCACTTAGATGAGTCTAGGAAGGTAGTGGCAGAAACCTTTCCCAGCTCTCAGTGACATCATCATCATCATCCTCATCACAATGCTTCTCTCTACTTTACCAGGCTGTCAATTAAAATTCTAGAGGTAACAGGAACACATTCATGGACAAAGGTTTACGTCTCTTTCATGCTACATGTCCATTGCGAGTTAGCAGGTAGCTGTGCTCACTTTAGACACTCAGGGACCCAAGGTTCTGCCCTCTTTTGATGCCACCATCCCAACATGAGGTTTACAATTGACTGTGGGAAGAAAAGAGCATCAAAATAGAGCAGTGGCTTTTCATTGCTTCCACGAAGAAGTGCTATATGACACTTCTGCTTACATTTCAAAGGATCAGGGTTGTCAATCCACCCAGGTCCCTAAAGAAGAGGCAATTCAGAGAGTTGAGGCTCCTGTGGAGTAGCAAAATGATGACTAGAATGCACCCAGTACACCCAAGTCCAGGGAGGCGTCCAGTAACCCCAACTACAGGTGCCATAACCCTGACTTCCCGGCTTCCCTTCCTGGGAGGATGCAGCTTTGCATGCGGCCCGCCAGTCTCAGCCAGGATCTAATCCAGGCCCATTCTTTCCCCTGGTTCAGGCTTGTGAGTGGCTTTCTGAAGTTTTGATTATTAACCTTTCTAAATAATTCCTATGCTCTTCTCAAGTCACATCTAAGTTGTCAAACTTGCAGAGGCTTCATGGCGACATGATTGTTATTTTGTCACCAGATGCACCTTTACTGTCACCTCACATCAAATTAGATGCCCTGTGTAGCTTATGTTCCTACAATTTTTGCTTCTTTCCCAGAAATACTTAATCAATATCTCCCTTATTTGCCAGTGGTTGACTGATTGCATTCTTGGCCCTTATTTTTCACTCCTCCCTTCTATTCAGGACCCTTGACATGTGATTTTGCATGACCTCTTGCTAAAGAGGTGGAGTTTATTTCTCTATGAATAAGAAAAGTGGCTAAAAGCTTCATGGAAGGGCCCATGTTCAAGGAGATTGACCTGTCAGGGGGTTTGAGAGCAGTAAGAGTTTAGAGGCTGGGAAGATTCCGGAAGGAGACTCCACTGTGAT
Source organism: Mandrillus leucophaeus (assembly GCF_000951045.1). NCBI lineage: Eukaryota > Metazoa > Chordata > Mammalia > Primates > Cercopithecidae > Mandrillus > Mandrillus leucophaeus. The sequence goes on along the minus strand of NW_012100876.1, from coordinate 3,771,214 downwards.
CCTGTGTGGTTTAATCTGATGGAAGCGGGATCCCAGCTGGTGGTTCTGGACACGAGGAACAACGTCTTGATTCTGTGAAGAAGAGGTTACAGGAGTTAAGCCAGAGTGACCAGACACTGGACAAGCAGGCTGAGATTTGGTCCGAGGGTCCAGGAGGGCATTCAAAAAACAAACAGAAAATCTAGACAGGAGACCAGCAACCCTGTGGGGCCTGAGAAGAGGGTGCCCTGCTGGCACTGCCAGGCTCATCGGACACCATATTGAGATAGGAAGTCTTGTTCCAGAAACCACCAACAGTGGGAAGGGGGATCCTGAACTTTCCCTAAGTTCAGAGCTGGATGAGAGTCAGGTCCTCTAACTTAGAAGGCCATGGAAAGCAGGGGCTACAACTGCCACCCTGGCCACTCACTTTTCTCAGGAGTGGACACTAGGAGCCTTTGGATCCAGCGGCTCTCATCCTGGGTGCACACCTGATCACCTGGCACATTTTTTAAAATGCTGTTGCCTGGGCTGCACCCCACCCCCAACAAGATTCTGACTCGATTGGCCCTGGTAAGTGGAATGTATTAGGTTGCCGCAAAGGTAACTGTGGTTTTGCCATTACTTTTAATGGTAAAAACTGCAATTATATTGCTCCACCCTATGTTATTATTATTAACAATATGACACTTGTGTTGAAAACACATATCCAGTTGGCTGGACCCCAAGCCTTCCTCCTGGTACAGGCCTTTACACTGATCTTTCTAAACCACAGTTTAATTAGGCACCTTAATTACCATTTCTAAAGAAAAAAATTAATGATGAAAATAACTGTTTTAATCTGTGGATTACACACACAGTCATTTAAAATATATAAATTGACCAACAGAAGCCCTTGTCTCTAGCCATGACTTTTGTTGTATGTATTTTTTTTTTTTAATACTGTGTTGTATATTACTTGCTGTGTTGCCCAGGCTGGGGCACAGTGGTACCGTCACAACTCACTGCAGCCTCAACCTCCCAGGCTAAAGCGATCCTCCCACCTGAGCCTCCAGAATCTTGAGACTACAGGCATGTGACACCACACTGGGCTATTTTTTGTTTATTATTTGTAGGGTCTCCTTGTATTGCCTAGGCTGGTCTTGAACTCCTGGGCTCAAGCTATCCTCCCTCCCACAGCCTCTCAAAATGCTAGGATTGCCGGCCTGTGCCACTGCGCCCAGCCCTCTAGCCATGTTTTTCATGTGCCCCGCAGTCAAGAGCTGATGCCTTGCCAAGACAGGGAGTACATCGTAAAACCTCAGAGTAATTTACCTTAAAGAGATTCTTTTTTTTTTTTTTTTTTTTTTTTTCAGTTTGAGAGCAGGTACTAAAAATATGGAATGCTTCATGAATTTGCATGTCATCCTTGTGCAGGGGCCATGCTAATCTCTGTATCGTTCCAATTTTAGTATATGGGCTGCCGAAGTGAGCACAAGAGATTCTTTAAAATATTCATTTTATTTTTTTTAATTTATTTATTTTTGAGACAGAGTCTTTCTTGCTCTGTCATCCAGGCTGGAGTGCAGTGGTGTGATCTCGACTCACTGCAACCTCTGCCTCTGAGGTTCAAGGGATTCTTGTGCCTCAGACTCCTGAGTAGCTAGGATTACAGGCATACACCACCAAGCTAGGCTAATTTTTATATTTTTAGTAGAGATGGGGTTTCGCCATGTTGGCCAGGCTGGTCTCAAACTCCTGACCTCAAGTGATCCACCCGACTCGGCCTCCCAAAGAGCTAGGATTACAGGCATGAGCCACCACGCCCGGCCTGAAATATTCATTTTAAAGAAGAACATAGCAACTTAAAAATGACAAAATATTAGCTTGTCTATCTGTATTTATTCATTCACACCAAACCCAAGGACTCTATCATTCTTTTTTTTATTCTTTTTTTTTTTTTTTGGAGACAGAATCTTACTCTGTCACCCAGGCTGGAGTGCAGTGGCACGATCTCGGCTCATTGCAACCTCCGTCTCCCAGGTTCAAGTGATTCTCCTGCCTCTGCCTCCGAAGTAGCTGGGACTACAGGCACGCACCACCAAGCCTGGCTAATTTTTGTATTTTTAGTAGAGACAGGGTTTCACCATGTTGGCCAGGCTGGTCTCAAACCCCTGACCTCAGGTGATTCGCCCACCTTGGCCTCCCAAAGTGCTGGCATTACAGGCATGAGCCACTGCACCCGGCCTGGACTCCAGCATTCTTAACACAGAATATTGCATGCTAAGAAAAAAAAACAAGAAAATGCTAGGATACATTGCAATGCGGGGTTCTTTTGGATCTGGGGTCAGGGCAGGCTTTGCAGACAGTGCCTGTTGATTTCAGGCCTAGATGAAAAACAGGAACCAACCTGGTGACCAACTGGGGAAAAGCTTCGCAGGCAAAGGGACCCAGCGTTCTGCAGAGAACTCATGCTCAATGATGAGTGGAGAAAGCAGTTTGGCGACTTCAGGTGATGCTCACAGCAGTTCATTATCCCAAATGTGAAGCACCCCAGCGGCCTGAAGAGAAGGAAGTAAACAACACACACACATCCAAAATGAGGAACAGGAGTTAAATTTATTTTTAAAGCACTATGAATAAGCATAGCCGGCATTACAGACAGTATTCAGGGGATGGTATTATGTTCTCTCACATAACGTTTCTAAAGAACAGAGACGCGCATGGCCCTAGTCAGTTTTCCCTGTGAGTGATAAAAAATAATCTTTTATTAATATTATTTTGGATTTGTTACCATTGTACATAATCTCAGAAGACCAAGCAGAGAAGATATTATATAAATCAAAGGAATAAATGAATATGAAAGAAAAGACAATTATAAGCCTGAGTAAAAATTTCTGCCCATTCTGTTACACTATAAAGCATTTTGTAAATCTAAATATCATACATGAATGTTGAATAAATATATAAATATGATCTTCCTCTGGGTTTTTAAAAATAAGAATCTCGGTAGGCAAAGAGCTATCATTTCATATTTAAAAGTTCTCTCAGGCCTGTGTTTTCCAGCCTCAACAGTCACTGCAGGGAAGCCAGTATCTCAGTAGAGATAATGAGGGTGGCAGTTGACAGCTCTGGGTTTTGGACTGGAGGCAGATGGAACTAGGTTGAGTCCCTACCTTGCCATTTGGTTGTGTGACCTTGGACAAGGTACACAATCTATCCAAGCCCTCATTTTGAAATGTCTAAAACGGGGTGGTTCTTCCCATTTCAAATTGTTGTTGTTGGAACAAAATGAGAATTATTTAGAGTGTGGAACAGCGGCTGTGACATCCCCATGGTTATCATGACCAACATTATCTCATTGGAGGGTATGGATGTGTTTGAGGGCCTCATACTGGCACACTTGGAGATGCACAAGATAGCCATGGGACAGAATAAGGCTGTGGCATGGTTGTTGCTTCAATGGGAAGACTTGGAATGGACAACAACTCTTCCATAGCCTTACCAATCAATCCTGGTGGCAATTAAGTGTGGTGGCTCACACCTGTAACCCCAGTACTTTGGGAGGCCGAGGCAGGCAAATACCTTCAGCTCAGGAGTTCAAGACCAGCCTGGGCAACACGGCGAAACTCTATCTCTATAAAAAATGCAAAAAATTAGCCAGGTGTGGTGGTGCATGCCTGAGTCCCTGCTACTCGGGATTGCTTGGGCCTGGGAGGTTCAGGCTGCAGTGAGCCAAGATTGAGCCACTGCACTCCAGCCTTGCCAACAGAGTGAGACCCTGTCTCAAAAAAAAAAAAAAAAAAAAAAGAATTGAGGAAGTTGGAGATCAGTCTGTTGTCCATTGGTTGTTGTTGCATTTAACCTAGTGTGAGTTTGGCTTTCAACTCTTTATTAAGGAATTCAATGATAATCTTAAAAAATTGTTTCTGGAGAGAATTCTTCCTGAAACAAATTGTCACCTGGAAACTCATAAAGGATAAATACCAAGCCATACAACTAGGAAGCAAACTATATAATAATTATTCACTTGTGAGAACTACAGAGATTAATGTTATTCATGATGGAGAAAGATATTCTGCTTTAGGCATATTTCCTATCCCTCTAGCAGGGGTAATCAACATATTTTCCCCCCTTCCATTCAAAACAAAGTTTGATTAGTGCATTAATTAGATATGGTAGGATTTATTCTAGGTTAACAGCTTGGAATATAAATTAAGAGAGATGAAGAGGAATCCATAATCAGGAATCATCCATCAACACCTCGTCTGCTGTTGAGGTTATACCCTCTAGGTGCCACTGCTATCTGTTCTGAGGTTCACTCTGATTAGCAGCCTTGGACTCTTCATGGAGTGACAGATTGGTGTAACTACAGCCTTGAGCCTCACTTGAACCACCACAGCCTCTTCTGGACAGTCAGCAGTCCTTGAAGTCTCAGAGTCTTTTAACCAAAGGCTGTGGATGTTTCCTTATTGATATCATCGAAGATCTAGTGTATCACGATGACAAACTTTGCTCCCTGTTGGGCCAAAAAGAGACATAAAATTTAAAACAACAAAACAAAACAAAACAAAACAAACAAACAAAACAGGACTCTTCTTTTAGCTACTGCAGTTGAGTACAAAATTACCTTATAAATCACAAATTTTTGAGGGTCTAGCATGTACACGTGCACACTCACTAATGAAAATAGACACATTCCATAGAACAAACAGGTTGCTTTGGAAAAAAAATAATGAATCCAGAGTGACAACCCAGGTTTGAGCCCCAGGTCAATTACTGAGTAGCTAAGTGACCTTGGGCATGGTCATTTCACTTCTCAGAATGTGTTTATTCATCTATAAAATGGGAATGATAATATTTACTTCAGGCTTCTAACAACATTGTGGTGAAAATTAAAACAGATAGTCCATGTGGAAGTATTATGAAAACTGTAAGAGGCACTGCTGTGTAAGTGGTATTGTTATTACCAATTTCTAAGAATTGTTGAACACCTTATCCTTAGACCATATCAGCGAGCTGACACCTGACAAATGAGAACTCATTACTGTGTCATATCCCATTGTCTCTGGCTGTTTTCATCCTCAGCAGATAGGGTGGGCCTATGTTGCTCTGAAGCATACATCCTTGGTAGAGGGCATTTCTCTAAAAGTGGAAAGGATTTCTAACCTTCTTCTCATCTCACCGTTTCCACATACCCATATGCCAAACAAATGTCATTCAAAATTCCTAAAGCAAGAAAAGAGAAATATAGGAAGCAGATAGGCACATCTGTTTTAGGTTTCCTCACTTTTGTTAAGATTCTCTATAGATCTCAATGGCCTCTGCCTCAACTCCTGAAATCTCTGCATAACAATAATATTTACCATTTGTTAAGTACTTCTGTAGTTAGTCACAAGATAAACTCTTGATGTTGAATATTTTCTTTAATCCTCACAACAAGCATATGAAATAATATTACTGCTCCAGATTTAATGACTGGGAAATTGAGACTTAGAGAGATTAAAAAACTTTTCTGAGGTTGCAAAGCTAGCTAGTAAGTGGCACGGATGGGACTAGGTCCTAGGTCTGGCTAGCTCCACAAAACATGGTCTGACCACTACACTATCAAGCTTTTCCTGAAAAATGTCTCTATTGCTACTATTAGTTTTGTCTGGAATCTGCCCTTGAGACAAGTTGCTATATAGCATTAAGAATTATTTTTGCCTCAATCTGTCAGATGGTTCATTTTTCCATCCAACAAATATTTATTGAATCTACTCTCTACCATGTACTGCACTGGAGAAGAGATGGTCATCAACTATGAAGGAATCCAGACCTTTAATCCTGTAGAGCTTCCAAGTAAGGATAATGGATCAACTACAACCTTCTCCCTAGGATATGTCGATGTGCACGGCATTAGGAAAATCTGCTTTTTAAATTAAAATACAAACTTATGAAGATTTTCTTTATTGTTTACCAAAAATACATGCCTTAGAGATTCTGTAATTTCATTCATTCAGTCAGTGAAATCATAAACGTTTGTTAGGTGCCTGTTAAGAGTCAGATGCCATGCTAGCCAATCTAAAAGATAAAACTTCATTTATAAAATCTTTGATAATCATGGTTATTCTAGATGTACTAGGGAACACCTAATGTTAATACCTGTTAATTCTCAATACATTTTCATGGTGAAAGAAAATAATTGGGAGATATATGTGTATATGCATACACACACACACACACACACACACACACACACACATCACCATAACCAAGATTTTGAGATTCTTTCCACTTTAAACTTTTATACACACATTTTGAGCTTAAAAATTTTCTTATTTTGTTCTGTGGAAAAAGTATTTATAAACAGTATAATAGCTAAAAATTAGAGCATTAAAAAGAGGTAAGGGAGAAGTGAAAATACAGCATGGGTAATCCAGAGTTAAGCAAACTGTTGAATAAGCATCATTATTTTTAATATGTTTTCCATGGTTTCTAAGCATCCAGATAAAATTGAGCTTTCCTTTTTCTGAATAGTGATACTGGCTGGGTGTGGTAGCTCATACCTGTAATCCCAACACTTTGGGAGGCCGAGGCAGGAGGATCACTTAAGTCAAGAAATTTGAGACCAGCCTGGGCAACATAGTGAGACCCTGTCTGTACAAAAAAATTAAGAAATAATTGTATCTGTGCCTGTAGACCCAACTATGTGGGAGGCTAAGGCAGAAGGATCACTTCAGCCTGGGAGAGCAGGGCTGCATGAGCCATGATGGCACCACTGCACTCCAGCCTGGGTGACAGAGCAAGATCTTGTCTCAAAACTCATTATGATAATAATAATGATACTCCTCTGTACCATAATGTTTATTTTTAGATTTGTGGGGCCTTTCCTTTGGAGAATGTGAACTCCTTGAAGGAAATAGCCCTGCCATATTTGTTTATACCTCCATAGCAAACAAAACAGTTCTGGGCACATAATGGGTGCTAAATATGTACTTGCTGATTAATAGATTAAAATTCTTGGAGAGGTAACAGTAATAACTGAAGGATTATAGAGACCAAAAACAAAGATATTACCTAAAAATTATCTTCCCATTTGTTGAAGTAGTTAAAATATAATGGTTTAAGAAGCCAAATTCTGTCATTTTCTATTTCTGCATCTTTGGACAAATTACTTAATCTTTCTGTGTCTCAGTTTATCCTTATCATAAAAATGGGGATAATAAATGTGTCTATCTAGTAGAATTGTTGTGAGAATTAAGTAATTATAGAACAACATTTACACCACCAGCACATGATGAGTGTGTAATACATGTTTGTCATTATTTGTGACTCTCTTATGGAAACCGAGCTTATGACAGTTGTGGCATTGATTGCCAGAAAAGTGGAAGAATGGAATGTGGATGGAAAAACACAACAGAGCATCCAAGAGATATGAGACAATAACAAAAGATCTAACCTACATGTAATTGGCATTCCAGAAAGCAAAGACATTAAGAAATAATATGTAAGGATTTTCCAAAATGAATTACAGATACTGAATCACAGTTCCAAGATATCCAAAGAACACCAAGGAGAATAAATTCTCCCTCCCAAAAGAGCTCCCACATCATAGGCATATCATATTCAAACTGCTGAAAATCAGAGACAATGAGAACATTCTGAAGGCAGCCAATGAAAGCAGACACAGTGTACATAGAGAAGTTAAAAACCAAAGGTAAGAAGGACAGAATATTTCTCATCAGAAACTATGCAAGCCAGAAGATAGTGGAATAATGTCTTTGTTGCTGATTGACATAAAAAAAAAAAAAACAGTAAATTCAGAATTCTGTACCCAGCAAAAATATCTTTCAAAAAGAAGGGAGAAATAAAGACTTCTCAGACTCAAAACAAACAACAACAAAACCTGAGAGAATTAATTGCCAGTGTACCTATGCCATAAGAAATGTTACAGAAAGTTCTTCAGGCATAAGGAATGTAACAGAAGATAGAAACTTGAATCCAGAGAAAGAAATTAAGAGCATTGGAAATGGAATGACTAAACGTAAATATAAAATCATGTTTTATTACTTTTAATTGCTCTAAAGAATAACTAAAGCAAAAGTAGAAGTATTGTGCATTTATAGCATTTGTAAGAGTAAACATAGGGCAACAATAGAACAAGGGTGAGGAGCTGGCAATGGGAATATATTACCTTTATAGTAGACATGAAACAGAAGATAATTATTTGAAAGTAGACTGTGATCAAACAAGATGTGTATGGTAAAGTCTAAGGCAACTACTAAAATTTTAAAAAAGAGTTACACATGTTAATTCAATAGTGAAGATAACATTAGATAGTAAAAATGCTTAATCAAAAAGGGGGCCAAAAGAAAGCTCAAATGGAACAAATCAAAAACAGCTGTTTAGATTATTGACTTTAACTCAATCATACCAATAATCATATTAAATGCAAACCACACTAATAAAGAGATAGAAATTGCTAGACAATATAAAAAGCAAGACTCAACTATATACTGTCTACAAAAATACCATTTTAAATATAAAAACATAGATAGGTTAAAAGTAAAAGGATGGAAAAAGATGTACCATACAGACACTAATCAAAAGAAAGCTGAGTAGCTTCATTAATGTCAAAGTAGGCTTCAGACAAGAAATATTACCAGTGATAAAGAGGGTTATTACATAATGATAAAGGATTCAATTCTCCAAGAAGACAAAGCAATGAATGATTTTATGCCTATAAATTCAACAGCTTAGAGCGAATGGACAAATTCCTTGAAAAGCATATCTTACCAAAATTAGCAAGAAGAAAAAGAAAAATTCACATAGCCCCGTATCTTTTTTCAAAATTGAATTTATAATGAAAAATCTTTCAACAAAGAAAACCCCAAGCCCAGATGGCTTTACTCATAAATTCTATCAAAGCCTTAAAGAAAAAAACCGACACCAGTCTTACGCAAACTCTTCAAGAAAACAGAAGAAAACACTTTCCAAGTTGTTTTATGAGGCCAGCATAAACACTGATGCCAAAACTTGACAAGGACATTACAAGAAAAGAAAATTACAGACCAATATCCTGCATGAGTAAAGATGCAAAGTCCTCAATAAAATATTAGAAAATCAAATTCAGCATTGTGTGAATAGGATAACTGTTATTAACAAGTAGAACTTACGCCAGGATTGCAACTTTGGTTTCCCATTAGAAAATCGATGGTCATAATTCATCACAGTAACAGACTCAAACAGAAAAAAGAATTGCATCTCAATTGATGCAAAAATAGTTTTGAAAACATTTTATACATTTTCATGATTTTTCTTTCTTTTTTTTTTTTTTTTTGAGACAGAGTCTGGCTCTTGTGGCCCTGGCTAGAGTGCAGTGGCCCAATCTTGGTTCACTGCAACCTCCACCTCCCGGGTTCAAGCGATGCTCCTTCCTCAGCCTCCAAAGTAGCTGGGATTACAGGAGTGCACCACCACGCCCGGCTAATTTTTGTATTTTTGGTAGAGACGAGGTTTCACCATGTTGGCCAGGCTGGTCTCAAACTCCTGACCTCAGGTGATCCACCTGGCTCAATTTCCCAAAGTGCTGGGATTACAGGTGTGAGCCACTGCACCCAGCCACATTCATGATTTTTAAAAACCTCTCAAAAAACTAGGAAAAGAAAGAACTTTCATCAGTGTAATAAAGGGCATATAAAAAAGCCAACAGCAAATGTTATACTAAATAGAGAAATATTTAATGCTTTCTTTCAGAGTTCAGAAACAAGATGTCCACTCTCCCTACTTCTATGCAACATTATCCTGAATGTTCTAATTAAGACAACAATGTAAGAAAAAAATAAAGGCATACAAATTAAAAAGAAAGAAGCAAAACTATCTCTTATGCACATAACACGATTTCATATATAAAACATCCTAAGGAATCATTATTTGGTCTATTAGAACCAAAAATAAATTTAGCAAAGTCACTGGAATCAAGGTAAATATATAAAACTGAATTATACTTTAATTTTGGTCCAGGCATGGTGGCTCACGCCTGTAATCCCAACACTTTGGAAGGTCGAGGCGGGCAGATCACTTGAGGTCAGGAGTTTGAAACCAGCCTGACCAACATGGCAAAACCCCGTCTCTACTAAAAATACAAAAAAAATTAGTCAGGCGTGGTGGCAGGAGCCTGTAATCTCAGCTACTCAGGAGGCTGAGACATGAGAATTGCTTGAACAGGGGAGGGGAGTGAGGGGGGAAGGGAAGGGGGTGGCAGGCGGAGGTTGCAGTGAGCCAAGATTGCACCACTGCACTCCTGCCTGGGCAATAAAGAGAGACTCCTTCTCAACGTAAATAAATTAATTAAATAAACAATTCATTATATTTCAATTTTGACAAACAAAACATTGGAAAATGAAAGTAAACAGCAATTCCATTTATAATGGAAGCAAAACATAAACTATTGAAAATTTAACAAAAATAAGTAAGACATTCTGAAAATGATTTCATATTGCCAAAAATTTTACATAAAAAATTAAACCGTATAACATGCTTATGGATTGGGAGAATTAATATTGTAAACTCGATTCTCCCCAAATTGATCTATAGCTTCAGTGCAATCCCAATCCAAATTCCAGGAGGCTTTTTAGTGGAAATTAATGAACTGATGTTAAAATGTATTATGAAAATGCAAAAGATGAAGATTAGTCAACAGAGCCTTAAAAAGAGAAAATATAGAAGATATATCCTTCCTGCTTTCAAGACTTACTATAAAGCAACAATTATTTAGACGCTGTTATTTACATCAGATAGACAAGTCAATGAAACTGAACTGAGGGTCCTGAAATAGGTCCATGTGTGTATAGTCAATTGATTTTCAACAAAGGTGTTTGTGCATGCTCGCACAGGCACACACATCCAATGTCGAAAGAAAAGTCTTTGCAACAAATGATTCTAGAATAATTGGATATCCATATTAAAAACAAAAACAGAACAGAAGAACTTTGACCGCTACCTCATACCATACACAAAAATTAGCTTAAGACAAGAGGTCTTAATGTAAAATCTGAAACTATTAAGCTTCAATGTTTTCTAAAAGGAGATAAGTGAAATATCTGCATGCTCTTACGCTCAGCTAAAATTTATTCAGAACATAAAAAATACTAGTCAGAGAAGACAAAAATCACAAATTGGACATAATCAAAATGTAACACTTCTGCTCATTAAACAATATCATTAAGAAAATAAAAAGACAAGACATAGACTGGGAGAAATATATGCAAAATCAATTTTATTTTATTTTATTTTTTGTAGAGGCAGGGTCTTACTATGTTGCCCAGGCTGGTGTCCAACTCAGGACTCAAGAAGTCCTCCCACCTCAGTCTCCCAAAGTGCTGAGATTACAGGCATGAGCCATAGCACCTAGCCTGCAAAATCTATTTCTTTCTTTTCTTTTCTTTTTCTTTTTTTTTCTTTTTTTTTTTTTCTGGGAGACAGAGTTTTGCTCTCGTCACCCAGGCTGGAGTGCAATGGTGCAATCTACAACATCCACCTCCTGGGTTCAAGCAATTCTCCTGCCTCAGCCTCCCAACTAGCTGGGATTATAGGTGCATGCCACCACGCCCAGCTAATTTTTGTATTTTTAGTAGAGACAGGGTTTCAGCATGTTGGCCAGGCTGGTCTTGAACTCCTGACCTCAGGTGATCCACCTACTTTGGCATCTCAGAGTGCTGCGCAAAATCTGTTTCTAACAACAGATTTGATACCTGCAATATGCAAGAATGCCTACAAATCAATAACAAAAAGAAAACCCAATTGCCAAAAACTGTAAACAATCGAAGTGACCATCAACAAGTAAATTTATACACAAACAGTAGTATACTCATGCAATGGAATTATGCTTGGCAGTTTAAAGGAACACGTTTCCTCAGGTATCTCAAAGGCATCATTTTGAGCAAAAGAAGACAGACAGAAAAGAGTACTTATTGTATGATTCCGTTTATAGAAAGTTCTAGGGTAGGTAAATCTAACCTGTGATGATAGAAATGAGAAAAGTTGGCCCCAAATGGTGGCTCACACCTGTAATCCTAGTATTTCGGGATTGGGAGGTTGAGGCAGACGGATCACTTGAGGTCAGGAGTTTGAGACCATCCTGGCCAACATGGTGAAACCCTGTCTCTACTAAAAATACAAAACTTAGCCGGGTGTGGTGGTGGGTGCCTGTAATCCCAGCTACTTAGGAGGCTGAGGCAGGAGAATCACTTGAACCCAGGAAGCGGAGGTTACAGTGAGCCGAGATTGCACCACTGCATTCCAGTCTGGGTGACAAGAGCTAAAACTCTATTGAGAAAAAAAAAAGAGAGAGAGAGAGAGAAAAGTGATTGCCTCCTGGAGGCTGAAAAGGTGTTAAGATAGAACTTTTTGGGGTGATGGGAAAGTTCTGTATCTTGATTGGTTTGCAGTTATATGGCTGTATTCATGTATTCATACTCATTAAACTGCACATTTAAAATTGATGCATTTCATTGTATGTAAATTATACCTTGACTTTTTTTAAAAAAGAGTAAACAAAAATCACTTTAACCGAAGTGAAAGAAGCAGGTTGCAGCAATAGGATTTCATTTACACAGCATTCAAAAACAGGCAAAGTGAATCAATATCTTTCTCACTGTGAAATAATTTTCTAAATAACCCACCACAAGAGCTGAAAGTGGTTGCCTTTAGGGAGGAGAAATGGGAGACAGCTAGTTTCCTTCAAAAAACAAGCATTATTTGACACTTAAAAATCTGTTGCATATATAACTTTGGCAAAAGTTATATATGCAAGCTAAAAAAGAAACCCATACCATTTGCAGGTTGGTGCTATAAGGTTCAAAAGAGGATTGTTGACATTCATTTCAAATAGAAAATTATTTATGATGGACGAATCTGGCAGAAAGTCCAGGACACCGGGTCCATTTGCTGTTGGTTGTGTAATAGAGGCCACCTAGTCACCAGCCATGCATAAAAGACAATGGGAAAAACACTGGAAAAGTGTGCATTAAATTAGAGTGAGGGAGGAAAATTGTGACAGAAACCCGTTCTGTACTCCCTAATTACAAAGTCTCGTCTTCACCAACTGACACAAATGTGAAGTCAAATTAAGTATCGTCTAATTAACTAGCATCCACACAACTTCAAGACCCGCGACTAGGTATTATTCGGCTGAATAAATGAAATGCAAGGACTTGCAGATTCTCCGTCAACCCAGATCTGCCATCTCAGCCGACTGCTACAAGGTTAGGCCATTTTGTTTTCACACATCTCTCCTTTCAGGGCTCTCCTTGTAGTATTTACAGAAAAAGGCAATGCTGGTAAACAGTTTCACACAATGAGGTGTGAGAGTTGATAGGGTCTATTTAAGCTCTGAACTCCCCTGATGAGCTGCCAAAAGTTGTTATGAACGGCCCAGCTGACAGCGTGATGACTGATAAAAGAAAAACAAACAGCTCGGGTAATTCATGAAAACACACTGCACCAAGACAACTCCGAGTGGCGAGTGACAGTTAAGATAATGGAATTTTGGAAGCTTTTCTTAAGCGGTCCTCTCTATACAATTATTCTGTTAATAGACTCTGCCTTAATGTAGCTGGATCTTCAAAACTTCTTTCCATAGAAAAATATTTATTATGATCTCTGGCAGAGAGCTGCTGGCCTCAGACTTTTATACAATGGCCAGTTTCACACACAATTTCCTCTTCCCAGAGCAGGCTGGAATTTAGTGTAGGGCTGTGTCTGCCATTTAAAGAAATAAAATATCCGATTTCCACTTCTATTACTAGGAACATTTTGAAGCGTTCTTCCTTCATTTCTTTCATTTACGAACCATTTGCTGCAAGCCTTTGATTAAAAAATAAATATTGGTTTACACACTCAACTGCTAATAGTTTAAAGGAGAACAATTTAAATGTGGTGGAAGTCAATTTCCAATTCACATAGCCTATTTTGAGTTCATTTCCTTAAATCAGGCGTGACGAAGCAAGAAAATATCAATTTGTCAATGTTTTGCCTTTGTACCCAATGATTTTTCATGAAGTACATTGTGGTTTCTGTAGCAATCGCCTATTTCTTAATTAATGTTTTAGAAAGCAGAAATATAGACATATCTAAAGCATGTGTATATGCACACATAAATAGTATGCGATCCTGTGCCCAGAGTCAGAGAAGGAAGAAAAGAGAGAAGAAAGAAGGAAGAGGGGAGTGGGTGGCTGTGTAGTTTAGGACCTGGCTACCGAGGGGCCAAGCAGCATGTTAGAAATGCAGAATTTCCACCCTACCCTAGCCCCCAACCAAATCAAAATTTGCATTTTAACAAAGATGTCCACGTAATTCATATGCACCTCAAGGTTTTGAGAAGCTCTGTAATTTTGATGACTGATGTCTTTAATAGTTTAAGTTTTATAGCTGTAAAGGCTTACAAATACGATGATCTACGTTTTACAAAAAGTTTAAAACTCTATCATAAGTTATTTCAAGCTTCTCAAAGTAATTTCATAAGTATTCTTTCAAATTTATTTTTCTTCTCCTCCTTCCTGGGAAGAAATCTTGAGTGTCCTCGAGCTCTCCAAGCCTTCTAGAGACTTTGTCCCTTCCACAATCGTTTTCCTTTTACTTCAAATATTCATGGGCCCGTCTGGCACATTTTTAGGTAATAGGCATGGTGCTAGAGCCTGGATTTTGTGAACCATAGGACTTTTATAAGAATAATAAAAGCATTTAAAAAATTATAACTTGATTGTAGTATCAACTATTTAGCTGCTACAGTACAGAGTAGAGTATCTCACAGGAGACACGAGAGAATCATTGGAAAGGCCCAAACAACAGAGGTGGCCTCCACCTACCCATCAAGGACAGCAAAAATCCACCATTGGACACTCATTCCTTTAAGTTTTGTGGTGGTTAATATTTATACAGTTATCTTTAAAACTCAATGGGATCTTGAGATCAGGTCTAACTCTCAACAAATTTGCTCAGTGTTGATAAATTTAAATACATACCAATTAAAGAACTTAACATGGCCCAAAATACTATAAACAAAGACAAAAGACAAAGGTTAAATCAGGGAAACTATATGCAACACATATTTACTATTAATATAAGGACTTATTCCTTTTTCATTTATTTTTTTGAGACAGAGTCTCACTCTGTTGCCCAGGCTGGAGTGCAATAGTGTGATCTCGACTCACTGCAATCTCCACCTCTTGGGTTCAAGCAATTCTCCTGCCTCAGCCTCCCAAGTAGCTGAGATTACAGGCACACAACACCACAACCAGCTAAGTTTTTGTATTTTTGGTAGAGATGGGGTTTCACCATGTTGGCCAGGCTGGTCTCAAACTCCTAACCTCAAGCAATCTGCCTGCCTAGGTCTGCCAAAGTGCTGGGATTACAGGCGTAAGCCACATGCCCAGCCAGGACTCATTCCCTTAATTGACAAAGAGTTTATATAATTCAGTTGGAAAAAGACACATCCAGTGGAAAAATGAGCAGTGGACATAAAAGGCAATTCATCCACAAAAGTGAGTAAATACATGAAGTGGTGCTCAACTTCATTTATAATCAAAGACATATAAATCAAAGCAATGATGAGAGAATAATTCTTACCTATTATGTTGGCAGAAATTAGAATATTTGATAATACAAATTGTGTGCAGAAATAGGCACTCTCATCCACTGTGGGTAAGAATATATATTAGTTCAACTGTGTTAAGGGGCAATTTGGTAATACTGATCACATTAATAGTGAATGCACATACCCTTTAACCCAGCAATTCCATGCTAGGAATTTAGTCTAGGAAAATACTTGCAAAAGCACCTTAAACAAGACAGATAAGCAACCTCAAGGAGCATCATGCCAGGAGCTGAGCACCACCCCCTGCCCCACGGCAGTACAACCCAACAAGGAAAGACTCCCTGAGCCACACAGAGAATCAAATAGACTGGCATGAGCTTGCTACAAGATTATCTCTGAGATGTACCAATTATTCATAGATATAGAGAAAACAAGCAAGGCTCAGGGTGGTATGTACAACTTGATCCCTTCAGATTACATAAAAATACATATATATAGGTAATGATTCATATTTTCCCCCCTGGAAATACAAGGACCAACTAATAGTGGTTGCCTTTGGGGAGACAGAGCAGTTAGTGGCAAAGGTGATGAGTGGAAGAAAGCCTTCTAATGTTAATTATATGTTTGTCTCTGTCGTTTGAATTTTCTAGAAAAGTTCTGAGTGTATGTGTATATAATGTAGGCAAGCAATGTCTTGGCATTGAGTTTATAAACCATTTTGCCTTATTAAGTTCCAGGCACAAAAATATTGGGGAAAAGTCCTCGGAGTGAAATTATTCTCCATGAGTTCATTTTCACAATTATATCTCTGCAGACAAGCAGATTTCTCAACCACACAGTAGCTAGGCTTCCCAAAGAACTGCTGTGTCTTCTGGAGCTGTGATGATAACATTTTTGGAGGTCAAAGAAACCTCTGAGAATCTGTTTAAAGTACAACCAGAAAAACTTTCCGCACACAAAATTTCAGGTTCAATATTGGGAGTTTCGCAGAACCCCTGAGACATCCATGGATTGTGTGAGGTCAAGGGCTCAAGATAGTAAGGATTACCTGCCCTAGAGAATCTTGAAGTTAGAATGACACCAATTTTACGATTTCATATGCAGCTCTATTGCTGGGACTACTTGGGTTTCCACAGTGTGCCCAGGGGCTACTCCTGTGAAAGTCCTTCCTGACTCGCCCAAATTGTACCCAGCTGAGTCTGGAGGCCTGCTTCCACAATCCCATAGCCTGCCATGCTTGTGTCTATAAAGTGTAGTATCTTTTGTGGTGAGTTATAATTGTTCACTTGTTTGGTTTGCCATCAAGATGGCTAGCTCCTTCAGGGCAAGGCATTTATTTTCTAGATCCTTATTTTTTCAACATTGGAAACATTAAAAATGACCAATGAATGAATTCTCAATGTAAATCATCAAATCTTTGTGAATAACCGCATACAAACTTGGTATAACCCATTTTGTATTTTTAGTAGAGACAGCATTTCACCATGTTATGTTGGCCAGGCTGGTCTTGAACTCCTGACCTCAAGTTATCCACCCATGTTGGCCTCCCAAAGTGCTGAGATTACAGACGTGAGCCACCATGTACCTGGCCCCCAACCCCGGCCTACTTTTTTAACCAAAGTAGTTATGTGTAACTAGAGTGGTACCCTTCTTGGCCCTCTCTCTGGTCCTACCATATCACCAGTATGACACCCTTCTTTTGGAGTCATGCAGAAGCTCTAGGGCCCATGTGGACATTACATGTGATTCCTCTAATCCAGGGTTCTCTTTTCTTTATTCCACTCAGCCATCTAGTGGCTTGCAGACTGGTAAGGAATAAGAAGGCAAAGAAAATTGCAGTGTAATATCCCATACTCAAGGAATATTGAATGTTGCATTGTGAACTTTAGCACTCCTCTATGTCCTAACCAAAGAAATAACAGCAGAAAGGATAAAAGGGGCTTTGTAGTCATAGATCTGAGTGGGAGTTCTAGACCAGCATGTATGGAATCATGACGAGTTCACTTGTTCCCTCTGGGGCTCAATGTGTTAGTCAGGAAAGGGTGGGCTATGCTTCAGTAACAAATAAGCCTCAAAATATTAGTAGTTATATAAAATGCAGGTTTATTTTACTCACATGAAGTCTTCTGTGAAGTGGGTGATTCACAAGGGTGGCTGTCCCCAATGTGATGACTCAGCAATGCAGCCTGCCTCTCTTTAGTGACAATACCAGCTCAACACATGATAGAAAAGAGAGAATGTGGAATACTCATAACCACACTTTCATGTTCCATCTGGAAATGATGTGTGGCCATTTCATTTACCACTGGCTAGAGCTAGTCACATGGTCCCAAGCTAACCACAAGGGTGTTGGGGAGCACAGTCTTCTTATGCACCAAAGAAGAGCACAATGGGACTTGCACAACACGTAGAACTGTCTGTGCCACATTCAATGTCCTCATCTGTAAAGTGAGAATAACACCTACCTTACAGTTTTGCTGCAAGTATGAAACAAGAATGCACATAAAGGGTGCAATGCATATAGCAGACAGTCAAGAAATGGTGTTTAGTTATTTTCACTCAAGCTAGTAACTCCCCATTTGTCAGGCTATTAGAGAGGCCTGTAAAATTGTAGGGACACCAGGCCTTCTGTCAGTGAAGCACCACAGTGGTGTGAGCTAGTGTGTCTACCAGCATGTCTATTTATCTATTTATCATAGGAGAAATTCTTGGCCCTGGGATATGACACTCAAGACAGCCTCAGGGTGTCACTGGGAAGTGGGAACCAACTCACAAGGGCCTGGCCTCACTCTCAAGAAGTCACATCCCAATGACATACTTGTTCAGAGGTATATTATAACACTTCCCTTACGCCAGCAGCCAAGAAAAACCAGCAACTTCCAACAGCATTCCACATGAACAATAAACTCAACTTGACTTTGTTGATGATAATGGTAATGGAAGTGTCTATCTTCCCTTTTAAACAGCATATCCCTCAAATTTGTTTTTCTATCATTTGTATAACCACCATATGATAAAGTTGCCCTTAGTTTAGTTAATTATGTTTAATCCATGTATAATGTGAGAGTCAGATGATATATTTTTAATGTGATGCAATTAATCTTTAATTCTTGGGGTAAGGAGAAGGAAGACAAAGAATTAAGCATATTCCAGGCTGGGTGCAGTGGCTCATGCCTGTAATCCCAGCACTTTGGGAGGCTGAGGTGGGCAGATCATTTGAGGTCAGGAGTTTGAGATCAGCCTGGCCAACATGGTGAAACCCCTTCTCTACTAAAAAATACAAAAATTAGCCGGGCATGGTGGCATGTGCCTGTAATCCCAGCTACTCAGGAGGCTGAGGCAGGAGAATCTCTTGAACCTGGAAGATGGAGGTGGCAGTGGGCTGAGATCGTGCCACTAGACTGCAGCCTGGGCAACAGAGTGAGATTCTGTCTCAAAGAAAGAAAAAAAAAGAATTAGGTATATTACATGGCAACCCTGGGAGTAGATAATATAATCATATTCCATTCACATTTCCTGGTTTCCTGGCTGCATTCTCCATCATTTTATGCACTACGCTGGTAAATACAGTGCTCATTCACCTTACCATCCCATCACATTCATCCAGTTGAACTCTAGAGGCAGCCATGCAACTATCTTTTAGAATGTGATGCTCTAGAAACTTATTATCTACCATCTCCCCATTATACATTTTTTCAGTGACAGCAATGAAGAGGCATTGAAATACAAAACTGTTTTATGCTCATTTTATATCTTCCCAGAAGAGTTTCATTAACGACAAAAATACACCTTTTCAAGAGTTCTATATTGTCAATTGTGACCTACTACCAGGAACCATTTATAAGAAAATGTAAAATTTTCCTTGTATCTTTATCAAAATGATTTAGTTTATCTGTTACACCCTTTACTTTGATTATTTTCTCCAAAAAACCAACATTTACAAAATAACAACCAAATATACAGTCACCTATGTAACCAAAGGACATTTTTCATTTTGTTTTTGAGATGGGAGTTTCACTCTTGTCACGCAGGCTGGAGTGCAATGGTGTGATCTCGGCTCACTGCAACCTCCGCCTCCCGAATTCAAGTGATTCTCCTGCCTCAGCC